>NW_023502983.1:1277500-1764744 GCF_014066315.1 Letharia lupina
TACACTATCATAGCTACCACTATTACTTATTTAAATAGCCTACTACCATAGTCTATCATAATGGCTAATGCTACGGTACTATAGTCGCCGTCTAGAGGCCTGATATAGTAGACGTTGGAATTATCGGATTTAAAATGGGCGCAAATGGGGGTAGACACGATTACGAATTTCAAGCACAGCGGGAAAGAGGACATGTTGAACGAGAATCCGAGTAGGGCCTAAGGAACGCCTATACAAGTAAGGAAACATAGGAAATCACCGATGCTCAGCCCCAGATTGACAGCAAATCAATGCCGTGACACGCTCAGCCCAAGTCTACTGTTGAGTTCGCAAGCTTGTGTCAAGACTCGGATCGAGCGTCTTGCCTAAATCGTCCTTTGTGATCCAAGCTTTTGCGTGGTTCTGGTGCTCTGCTTTTCCCGTATGGTACCGTGGACGCGTGCCAGTCAGATGGGAATGTTGCTTTGCGGCAGTGATAGTTGATCCTTCATTTCGTGTTTGACGCCTCGTTCCATTCTTCTGTGCTCCCGTTCAAGACAATAGCGGCATAGGCTCAAACCCAGCTCCTTCTTTTCCGGTGTGGCGATATAGAATAAAGCGCAGCGGTCCATTCTGTCTGCCTGCGCGGCCAGTCACGATCGAGCAAAACTGTCGCTACGCTGACAAGGAAACCCACCTCGAAAGGCATGGATTGTACTGTATTCAGGCGCTCGCAAAGGGGCGGGTCTGGCCACACCGTTGATTTACTATGAACCCTGAGGGTGAGAAATGGGGCCTACTGAAATAAACAACCGCACAACTTCGGCAGCGGTCCCCCTTTTAGGCTGTGTCTTGCCTTTCGAGTTTCAGCGATCGTAAATTTTGCGGACCAAAAGCCGTCTTGTTTGGGTGCTAAAAGACGAGGTGTACCTACTATATTGCACTAGTCCAGAATTCTGTCTACTTCTACATCAGTCCAGAAGGCTCAGCGTCATCTATGTCTGGACACGCTGGCCTCCCAATCATTGGGCAGTTGTAAGCCATCCTTTTATCTGCCTTGTCTCCTAACTGAATCTAATACCGATCCTTTAGATCTAGATTAATACCCCATAGCACACATAGAACCCTACAGTCGCCGCAATCTACCTCTTAAGGTTTTTTTCAACGAATTGTTCCAAAACCAGCCTGGATCACTGATTTCCCATGCATAGCGTCTAAAGGAACTTTGAGGCAAGTAGACACGCATGGTTATGATCACGTCGCCTATTGTCTGCAGGTAAGGTACAACAGCGCGTTGTTGATGGCACTCTACTATGCCGTCAGAATGGACGGGTTTCCATTGGAGAAGACATGCAGTGACAGCGCTAACAGCTATACTACATTGGCAAAACCGCTATGCCAAAACCCAACACCTGCAGAGCAGGTTACATGTCACGGGGCCTTAACCAGCTTTCCTCAACCCATCCCAGCTCCATTTGCTGATTCTCGTCGAAGAAAAGATACATCCAGCGTTTCAGTCCTTCGCTGTAATACATATCTTTGATCAGGCCGAACATGCATGGGGGGCAATCGTAGGGAGGGGTGAGCTGGACACAGTCGATGAGGTCGAAGACAGGGCCGGGGCGGGGCGGAGAATACGATGCTGTTAGTGTCACAGTATCATTCTGATCTTTGTTATGTAGAGGATGTTCCTCTGGTGCATTTAGGGGCCTGCGGGGATGGCCTGTGCAGTAGGATTCGGGGAGTCTTGCAGGCGGCTTCTCTGTTTCCTTCTGCATGTGTGCCTTCATGGAGAACATGACGGAAGTCGGTAAAATGGGACGATTCAATGATAAAGGTTCTCTGGGTGTTATGTTGGTGTTTCTTCCTAATGATAGTAGCTGAGCTATGAGAGAGAAAGGAAGTTTCCTACTTATACCTCGTCCTGACTCATAGCAGTTGAAACAGACGACTTTCGGGTTTTCAGACAGTAAACCCGCCCAATTGGCGCATCTGTGACACGCAGGTGTATGATATTGGTCGCCTTGCCTTCCGGAACGATAAAGCAGGATCGGGTGTGAAAGCAGAAAAAATGTTCCCACCAAGCAAGGAAGACAATGCCGACCGTGGTGGTGCTAGCTTCGGAGCAAAGCCATGCCTCTGTTGAATGAGACGAGGTGGTAAGGTCTGCCGCAATTGTTCATTCGGAACCGTGAATGTGGTAGAGCCGCCTGGTGTTCCAGGTATGGTGCGGAGGCTCTCGGACGATTTCAGTCATGCAAATCTTCTGACACCCCCCGAGCATCGTAATATCCGTTCGCTCTCACCCAACGATCTCACCTCGTACCCGCTGAGCGCGAGAAACCCGCAGCAAATCGTCGCGGTTGCTTTCCGGGTCCTGGTTCAACTTCGCCGGTCTTTTAGAAGGCGGTCAAAGGCGCGCCACACTCTGGGATGAGAATCCGTCTTGGCAGTCATGGTGGCCATAAGTACCCTCACAACACCAGCCCTGCTTCCCCAACAAAACTGTCAGCCTGGTATCCATATTTTCCAGATCTCAAAGCATTCTCAAACGTCATGACCGAACCACTCAACATGGACACCAACCCCATCACCCGCCGATACGGCCCAGAGCCCCAAAAGCCCAAGAATAGCGGTACACTCCTTAACCAGACACGCGCCAGATTGGTAAATCCCCATGCCAGGTCTTGCGTATGACTGACAAATGAGTTCGCCGACACAGGAAAGGGCCCAATCCCTCTTTCATGTCGGGTCTTCGGTCTGGGAAATATGGGTGGGCGGCAGACAGGAGAGACGCGTTGTTAGTGACTGCACGTGGGATGAGGGCCAGGGGTATGTGGTCATGGAGGAGTCTGCGATGAAGGATCTTGGCTGGCTTGAGGAGTATTCGTTGACTTCGGATGGGCCATGAGTGGATGTCTGAGGATATTAGGGATCGGGGAGTTGTTACTGGGTATGGACGGTCGGGCCTGTGCTTTCTAGCTGGCGTTTCCGTTGTGCTTGGTCTGCTTGTTAAGGGTATGCACCATAATCCGTGGTGTACTGTTGCTATTTGTCCTTAACGTACTTAGTAGACTCAATACAACGGTCCACCCCCTAGCAATTCCAAAGGCCTCTCATCCACCGGAAGCGATGTTAATCACTCAGCGAATTATTACCAATTTCTCAGTTCTCCGGGGTATAATCGGCCCAAGCAGCCTCCATGCCGCCCTCTTCCACCCCTCACTACTATATTCTGAACCCCGTGCTGGTGACTGTCAGCCGCCAGATCCCACTCCTCGCAAAGCCCACAGCAGAAGATGAGCCAGTACGCGTTCTTCAGCCATTTCTTCGCCCTCTCCTCCCTTTCCGTCTTTTTTTTCGGCTTTGCGCCATGCTCGGTGTGCCCTTCCCGGCCTTTTATATTGCGATTTGCAGTTCTATCTCGGTCCTCGAATCTTACCACTCGCGGCGGCTGATCATCCGTAAGCACGCCCGTCATCGTCCTTTGCCCCTGTCCAGATCCTGTTGTGGGCATTCCATAGACACCGTGTACCTGCCTCTGTGGTGGCAAATGCCCACTTCGAATCGGCGTAAATTTTCCCCTCACGAGCACCCCATCTTCCCCTCTCATCACGACGCCTTTCGGTAAGCCGACCGTCTGCTTTAGCCATTCTCTTTCAGCTGCGGTAGGGCTACGGAATTTGTCGCGAAAGCGTGCTGGTGGAGGTGGCAGGCGATAGTTGGAAGCTTCGGGCTTGTTGAAGGAGGGCAGACCAGGAGGCGTGGGGCTGCGGGTTGGTGGTGGGTGAGGCGGTTGGATTGGTGTGAGCACGGGAGAGGATGGACGAGAGCGCTGTTGGAATGTGGGGTTTGGAGATGGTGGGAGGTCGGATGTGGAGAAGGACTTGCGCTTGAGGCCGGAGGCGCGCGCGCGGAGGGTGGCTGCTGAAGAGTGCGCTACTATAGATAGCGGGCGTAAAGTGGCAAGAGAGGATTGCTCAGTGATAGGATAGAGGACGTGCGGCGTATGCATGAGCTTTTCAGGGGAGGCTGTCTCCGTGCTGCGGAGGAATGAGGCGGGGACTGGAGAGCCAGATGCATCCAAAGTGATGTTAAGCCATGCTGGCGATTCATCATGGTTGGACCTCATTGTGAGATGGTTTATAATCCCCAAGCCAGCATTGTCCCAATCATTTCTCGCGCTGCTGTCTAGGTGCTCCTGGCTGGTGGCGAAGGGCGCTTCGTAGATGGAGTTGTGAGGGGATGGATAGCTTTCTGATGAGTCGAGGTATGCCCCGAGAGCCTGTGTGGCTGACTTACGACGAAGAATTGGTCCTGTTTTGGCTGTGCCTGAGGGTGGAGATGGTGTTGGGGTTCGAGCCTCATTGGTGGTGGACTCCAATGGCGCACGAGCATCTGATGCGGCACCCATGCTTGCCTGAGTGCAGGCGCTGAATATAGCGTTGATTTTCGGCACTGTAGCAATGATGATGCTTGATGAGATATCTGTCGACGCTTGTAGGATAAGGATAGCGATCGGAAGCAGAGAAAGTGAGATTCGACATTGGTACTTTTGCGGATCAGGAAGCGGCGACTGAACCGGCACCAGGTCAGTTGACATCAACCATCTCTGTATGCATAAGCGTGTAACAAATTCGTATGGTTCCATGATTTATGAGACTTCGATGAGAGGTATGAGAAAGAACCGATTTTTCTGGTACAATCTTGTCAAGTCATTTACAGGGTCACGCTATTTCGCACATTTCTGCAGATAGTACCCCAACACCCTAGTAATCACGCTGAACTTCAATGCTTATCCAATGCTATGCTATGCGTTGAGCGTACAGGTCCAATGTGCCATAAGTCCAAGATGATAGACCAATCTGTCCGAAGAGTTTGTTCGACGCACGCCGGGATCTTTATGGAGGAAGTGGCATGACAGAAGGGCAATCGCACATGGCATGTTTCCTCCCAAAATCGAAGAACTGAATTTGGTGGTAAGAATCGTTCTGGTATCTGGCTTTGTGAGAAGTTGGTCGTCCACCAGTGCATTCATCGCTGCGAGATTCCCACCTCGAAGAGCGTGTGTGCATGCATTCTTGATGCGGCAGAGTATATACTGCTCATTGAGCCGTCATACTTCGACTTAATGATGATTTTCCGGGCGCCTTCAGTGTTCGAAGCTGGGCTTCGAGTTTCCGGCGTTCGTCTTGCTCGACCTATTCAGTAGTCAGCAGTGCTCAGGGCCCATACCTGGAATGCACTTACTCTTAGAACTCTCAGGCTCTCCGCTCTTGTTTCTTTCATCATCTTCTTGAACTCATTCTTCAATATTGCAGTGCTCGTATTGCTTGAACCCTGAGACTCCCGGCTGCCAGGCTTCCCCGGAACGTTAACCCCAAGCGATTCAACCTTTCCGTCACTTATTTGGGTTTCAAGCACTTCAATGCGGTCTCGCAAATTGTCGATGGTATTCTCCAAATGCTCGCGTTCTTTTTCATACTCAATGCTGGATTTGGTCATGACCTCGTACTCGCCAATCGTTTCCGAGAGTTCTTTTTGCAAAGCTTGCACCCGCTGGTTAAGCTCAGCGTTGCCCGCCTCGCGCTGAGTCTTCAGCCCAGCAAGCTCTTCCAACAAGGTCCCATTGCGCTCATTGAGATCCTCTATCTCCTTTTGCATAACTGGATGAGACGCGACCTCGGCTGCACGCTGGGCACGAGTACCATACGCCCCATCAAGCTCTGCTCTGGCAACGGTAAGTTCGGTCTGTAAGCGAACCATTTCCCCCTCGGATTTATCTAATTCGGTACGCGCTTTCCCGGCTTCTGTGTATTTTTCTTGTAACTTCGCCTCCAGGCCGCTTGTCTTAGCAACGTGCTCTTCCTGCTCGGTTGTCACAGTCCGTAACTGGACTTCGAGATTTGAGATATTGTCGTGCTTGTCCTGTAGCTCAGCCAAAAGCTGGTCCTTGTCTTCCTTGCGTGCTGCCAACTGAGCGCTGAGAATATTGCTTCCTTCTATACTTTCTCTGACGGTAGACTCAAGGTCATTCCTCGCTTTCTTGAGCTCTGCAGTTACTTCTGCTAATCGTGCATCTTTTTCGGAATCAGATCTGCTGTTCACTTCCTTCTGCTGTTGGATTTGACGACCCAAGATTTCCTTTTGCTCATGCAAGCCTTTCACTCGTGTGTGTAGCGATTGAACATTCGCGGAGAACGCCTGTAACGAGAAGCTATCCTCTTCTGAAAATATGTTTTGCCAAAGGTCCTGTAAAGCAGTCTCATACTGACGGACTTTTTCCTCGTGAACAAGCCGAGTAGATGTGGAGGTCTGGCTATCATCTTTGAGGCGCTCCACACCCTGCTCCAATGCATCAAGGCCATTCCCAAGGAAAGCTATTTGTTCTTCCGGACCACGACCGGAGACATCAGGAGGTTGAGGATACTGTGCATCAGGATCAAGGTTACTTCGAAGTATAAGACCACGAAGTTGTGTGTTGAGATCCTCAAGCCTCTCTTCAGCAGCGTAGGCTGACTGCTTATAGCCTTGTAGCGTATCGACTTGACTTCTTTGCATGCTGTCGAGGCCCTTTTCCAAATACTCCACCTGCCCTTGTAGCGCGACCTCGTGGTCGTGTTGCAATTTGGATTCTCTGTGTGGTGCAGGAGGTGCAGGTAGCATTTGTCGACCAGCGCTCGCTTGCGCGATAGAATCCCTCAGACGTCGGTTGAGGTCCCAGAGCTTTCGCTCTGTCTCAAGGATTGACTCAGTCTGTTCGGCAAAAGCTGAGGCAATCTTCCCGTTCGTCTGAGTATCACCGGATTCTAAAAACGAGTCTAACGTCTGGTAGAAGCTGAGATCGTCGAACTCATTTCCGAAACTGAGCATGGGTAGGCTTTCAGAGCTTTCAGGGTAGCCGTTCATGTGGTCTGACTGTTCACGAGAGGCGTCATTTTCCAAATAACCCTTGTGTGTGATCTGCAAGACTCCAGCTGTATGTTCTAGCAACCTTTTCTGTAGCTCTTGCGCTCGTCTCTCAAGCCTCAGCAGTTCCTGCGCCAAATCCTCACACTTCTTGTTGCTGGCGACCAACTCATTGTCTGTCTTACTCAACAGATCACTAGCGCTGCCTTTGCTTATCACACTCCTTCGTTGCCGTTTTGATCCGCCGTCCATTACGCTTTCGCGACTGTTTGGGGTATAAAGTCGATTGAGCGAGGTTGCCGCATCACGAAGCTTGTTCTCAATGGCTAATTTGCGCTTGGTTACATCAATGCGAGTCGATAGTATGGATATTTCCTTCTTCAGCTCGTCCACCTCCTCGAAAGACAAGAGCCCATATTGTGAACTGTCCCCAATGGCTGTCTCCATCAATAAGTGCATTGACACCGGATCGCTTGTGTCCAATAGCTCAGAGGTACGCGCTAGTGAGCCATTCGTCTGCAGGGAGGATCAGTCTACTATATATGCCAACGTATCTTCCGCGCTACCTACATGTTGAAACCGCTGCCGGTCTCCTCGGTCTTCGTCCGTGCTTTCCAGCGAGCCTTTGTAGCCTTCAAGCACTGCCTTCGAGGAGGGATGTAGACTGGTGCCATACCGGGAGTCGTAATTCGAGGCAGAGGATGAGCTCCGTACTGCATGGCCGTTCATCGTAAGGGTGCTGGCTTGCGCAACGTCCTCCAACAATGGTGTCCCAAAAGTGCCGGAGGAAGAGAAAGGTTATACTACGTGCATGATTGCAGTTTTCCCTTACAGCAAAACGCGACAGCGTGGTTTCTCCGATACTGGACGATGCAATGATATATTGAATACTCAAGTGCTTTGAAATGCACTTCTTCAATTGTACTGGGCCACTGTGAAACCTCAAAGGCCAACGGATCGACGGCTAAGGTAGCGCGGCTTTTGGCGCTAAGGATCCCTTCCCCGCTGACCTGGTGGGCCTCTAGTCACCCACCATGCCACCCTCCACCCTCCACCCTCTTCATCTTCCAATTGGAGTATGGATCGCTGCAGTGGAGATCAGGTGTGAGATGACTCCTAGGAGTACACCATTATTGTACGGTCCCTATGCTCTGCAGTTGCATCATCGACGAGTGGATCTTCACATTGACCAGGAGCACAATCCAACGTTCTATGCCAGCAATTACTCCGTGCTTCAGTTGTAATGACGCCGTTTGGAGACCGTCAAATTCATTGAGGTCGCGCGCAAGCCAACTGAAGCTTGCTGTGAAACCTCGCCGCGCCTTCGTGTTATGAAACAGGCCTTGCCGCAAGTTCGCCGCGCAAAACCCCCAAGGCTGAGCGAGCCTCTCCCTCAAGCTCTATTCGTGGATAATATAAAGGCGCTCCACAGGATTCAATTCCCTCCCTGCAGCCGTGTTCTATTCTCACTCTCAAAACTTTATAGATGTTCTCCACGTTAAAAATCATGGGAATGTTCAATAATTGGTTTCTCCTGAAGGACAACCGCTGCTGCTGTCTTTCGCAATCGTGAGTTCGGTCTCAAATCGTGACTATCTCGTATAGAACGTCGAATATATCAAGCATGTTGTCAATCGTACTAGCCATCATTCTTCCCACCACTTTCGCGTCTGCAGCGACACCTACGAACGAGACCGCGGATTGTGATTTCACTAATGGTACTCTCAATGTCTACCAGCAACCCAATGCTTCGAGTTCCTACAGCATACCCGCGGTAGTCTCAATCGGGTCTACAGTCGTGAATAGTACGACCAAAACCTGGCAGATAATCAACACCATCGGAAACGTATTGGACTCATCGAACGTCGTCGATGCGCGAGCCCAACAGTTGTCACAATACATATTCTTGGATACATCAAGCACCATCAATGGATCTTCTTCTTCATCTCCGCTCCCATTCGCTGGCTGCTCGTTCACCTTTGGGCTGCCTTCAAGCTACATTGGGAAAACTTCTAGTGATGGGACTTGCGGCGAGATCTTCGGCCAGTCATGCCTCAACGAAATCATGCAGATCGCTCAAGACACCACAGCTACCATTCCGCCTGCTGTCGGATTAACGACTTTGATAGATGCGTGTGACACTGTAAGCGAAACCATTAACAATTACATTGCAACGTCTTCGAAGGCCTGTAGCAAACATGGGCCTTCTATCGAGGTGGGGCAGGGTAAATGATATCCACGCCCATGCATTCCTACAAATATATAGCTGATTCCGACCTAGGTATAAACTTCTCCTACGCCAATAACGAAAACTGCACTAATCCTCCTCCTACCTTGCCTATTCAACTTTTTGAGCAATACGAGCCGTTTCACCAAGGAAATTATACGACATATGACGAGTGGACAAAGACCACCACGCCTATACTTTTGGCTCTGTTTTCCAATGACACGACCCTGAACGGTGCCGGTGGCAGTTATTCACAGGCTTATCTGACCTGTACAAGTCCAATGAACGTTACTGCGGGTAGTCATGATCCGACGAGTGCGGCAGATCATTCTGCGGTGGCGGATGTGAATAGCGTTGTGGGCTTTGCCCTTGCGATTATTGCTTTGGTATTCCTTATGCTATGATGATGATAATGGATATTGACGTCTGCTTCGCGCTTTTAGCAATGGGAGGGTTGCGTGCATTGTTCATCATACCACTGTTATTTATGGCCACTGCATATTTCTCGGTCTGGGCGTTAGACGATTTGGCCGCGCCGTCTGTAATTTACTCCACACGCAATACTATGTGTCTAGCAGTCTCGCTACGATATCTTGAAAGAGCATCAATAATCCGAATGGATAGTTCTTGTCGGCCATCGCCTTAATATGAGATACATTCTATGCTGCGTAGACGGTCGAGGTACACGTTGCACGCTGAAAAATGCCGAGGGCTGAAGTATAGCTGTACAAGTCCGCCAAGTTTCGTTGCCTTGACCAGAAGATGTTGTTCGCTGGCACCATGAATTGACCTCGTGCTACATCCCATTCACCGCGACCACCTGCCATTACTTCAATTGCCGGAAGAGCTTTGGTGCGGCGCACTGGGTCGCGCAGTGTTGGAGGTGGAAGACTAGACATAGTTAACGTTTCATTAGCATTCGTCCCGGTATGAGCCATGTATCGCCATTAAACTCACATTCCTCCACGCAGTCTTCCTTGGGGCCCTTGTGGTTTGGGTTCTCGTGCTGCTTGGTAACGCGCTCGGCGCACGCCTCGTAATGGTGCTTTGCGGGAGCGCATTGAGCAGACCTGGCGCACTCTGTAGACGCAAGGTTGTTAGCTCTGTGTTTTTTTCTCGGTTCGGGGGCTCTCTGCGAGGAGCCAAATGGATGCAAAGCAATGGCCAGGAGTTCCGAACGGGGCCGGAGCTCAAGCTTGTCACTTTTGCTTAAATCCCACTTTGGACGCCGTAGCCCAAGAATAGACTGTAGGGCAATGTATTGTATATAGAGAAAGCCATTGACTTACGCTCCTCAAGCTTAGGCTTTGGATCCTCAGGCTCCTCCTCCTCCTCCTCTTCTTCCTCCTCATCATCTCCACCCTCGTCATCGCCCCCCTCCTCCTCTCCGCCTTCCTCTTCTCCCTCTTCTTTATCACCATCATCGCTCTTCTCCTCTCCCTTGTCGTCACCTCCTTCGTCGTCCTCTTTCTCCTCTTCGGGGGGCGCCTCAGCGTGCAGCTCCGTGAAGCCCATCGAGTTGTAGAAATCGGAGAAAATATCGGAGAAACCCATAGCGGCGGCAGGTAAGGATTATGATGCTGCCGCAGCTGGTGAGAGGGTCGTCAATGTTCAATGGATGGAGTCGGAGGCTTCTGGTCTAGGGCAAGGATGGGAAGCGAGGTTCTTCGGGCCTCAAGCATTTTGATGAGGTAAAGCTTGGCGGCACGTGATTGGCTGGATTTTCTAGGCACGGAGACGACGTGCCAAATTCCGAATCTCAAAGGCTCTCCATTACACTTCACAACTTGAAGTGCGGTGAAAAGTCTGTATGTGTGAGTTTAGCTCTTCAGATTACGTCCAACAGTGCATACAAAATCTGAGAACAAGCCTTGGGCTACCCACTTGCATACAACATGGCTAATTACATCTCAGCAAATCCACTCTGGTGCCTTCTTTGGCTCGTCTTCGCTGGACCTTGCAAAGCAATATACGAGAAAGCTAGGGAATTGCTTGGAGCTCGGCCTAGTAGTCTTCAAATGGAGGCTTCCCACACTGTAGCCATCTTGCATCCTGGAACAAGAAACACTGGCCTCAGATTTCACTCATCTAGCACGGCGGTGTCTGCAGTACGGAGAATTGGTCTTTGACTGCTCTAGCAGGTCACATGAGTGACCGTCTTCGATAGTATTCATGCATTCATCTCCTGAGAATAACAATTCTGGCAATGCCTTTTCAATTAGAAAAGGAGTAGCTTCTTGCTTTGCTCATCAATTATCAAGTAGCCCCACAATTAGAAGCAGCTCTATTCTAATACACATGATCTCAAAATCAGTGTCATGTGGCAACGTGTAGAGACAAAGCGATGATTCCTCCTTGAACATGCATAGGAAAGGAGGCACCTAGAACATTCAGGGTCTCACCAAAACACTGATCAGAGCAAACCAAAGACACTCAAAGCTATGCTTTAAAACTCAGTGTGCCCTGCCTCTCACACTTTCAGAGCTTCAAGTGAGATTCGAAGGAACGCGCTAGCCGCGCGCTACGCCTCCGCGTTGAGTGGAGCCTCCTTTTTCTTCAACACCATCACCGAGAGCTATTTTTGCTGCCGTAGCTTGAGTCAAATCTTTTTTTGATGCTAGCTTGTTGATGCTCATCTTTTCACCCTAACTTTACATTAAAAATGGCACCTGTGAACCAGCCCACATTCAGCAAGGACGAGAAAGTCTTGTGCTTTCACCATGAGCTCTTATACGAAGCCAAAGTGCTCGACTCGAAACACACGGAAGAAAAGGATAAGAAGAGTCCGATGCAATATCGGGTTCACTACAAGGGATGGAAGAACACGTAAGTGCGATTTAAATTTACATCCTATTGTCAAAGTTGAGGTTTGCCCTATTGTCATTCACTCATTCACTTCACCCCTCTGTTCAACTATGCTGAAACACCAACCTCCCCTTTCTTGATACATCAGCTGTTCAGCGTCTGCCTTTTTCTCTCTTTCTTTAGCATACACACTGTCATATTAAAACTCCCGCCGTTTTGAAACACCACATTTTCTCATACCTCCTCGCTGATCGAGGCTTCCCTTCGCTGCAATTATTGTTGTATCTACGCCTTCTCCACTGTACCACATTAATCTACCTCGCATTGTTACCATCGTATCTATTTACAGCAATTTTGCGCAGGATCGCATTTTCATCAGTACATCATACTAATACACACGCACTCCGCCAGCTGGGACGACTGGGTGCCAGAAGACCGCCTCCGCAAACTCAACGACGAAAACAAAGGCCTAGCCACACATCTCAGAAACGAGTTCATGGCTCTACAGAGGCCCGCGAAGCCAAGCATTTCTGCTGCGACCAAGAAGAAGAATGCCGGCTCTGATCTCAGCTCTACTCGTGGGAGCGAAGAGCGTCATGCTTCCCTTCCTGCAACTGGCCGGGGTCAGAAGCGCGGGCGCGACAACGACATTGAGAAGGCGAGTGAACCTCTTTCATTAGACCAACGACGCTCTTCTTCACGCGAGCGACGCGAGCGGCGCAAGCCAAGCAAAGCGGAATCGCCGCCACACCAACCCCCAAAAAGAACAAGAGGCAAAGCCAAGGCGGATTCACCAGCAATCATTCCCAAGACAAGAGGCAAACGTCAGGCTACGATCCCAGCATCAGAGATAGAAACGCCGACTTCCCCACATCCTCCACCGGACAAACCGGCTAAACGCAAGGCTGCATCCCCATCTGAGTCGCCGCATGAGCCTTACGTTCTCTCGGAAGGATCCTCATTTTACGAGCGCTTTTCGCTCGATGACTCCAAAGTGAAGACTTCAAAGCCACCAACTGCGCCACAGAAGCCGACTGCCAAAAATGATTCGGACGATCCTCTGTTGAGCTCTGCTCGATATTCGCTACAGGATCTGGATCCAGGAGACGCAATTGAGAGGAATCAAGGATCAGAAGCCGGTCAGAATAGCCGGAAAGAACGAGCAGAAGCCCGTCATGCTCGCGAAGCAGGCGAGATTCGTCCCGGTGGTGCCCTGCTCGCTTTGTACAAAGACCAGCCTCGTGGTACGAAGATCACAGTTGCTGGAATCCCACTGGACGAGACACCCGCGGACCTTGCCTCATTTGTGAAGAAGAAGCGTCAGCGTGTGAAGACTATAGACAATAAGATCAAATTTACTGACAAACCTACCCTACAACAGGAGGAGACATTCAACTTGCGCCCAGCCATCCACATCAATGTCCCAGACCATCTCAAATCCATCCTCGTCGACGACTGGGAGAACGTTACGAAGAACCTTTCTCTGGTGCCGTTGCCATCTAAGCCTTCTGCCAACGAAATTTTAACAAGCTACTTCGATGAGGAGAAAAACAAGCGTCACCTCGGATCTCCCGAAGCTGATCTGCTGGAAGAGGTCGTTGCAGGGTTAAAGGAGTACTTTGAAAAGTGCGTTGGTCGCATCTTGCTCTACCGTTTCGAGCGCCAGCAATACCTCGAAGTCTACAATGCGGTGCAGGGGGGTACTGGAGAGTATGAGGGAAAGGGTATGGGTGATATCTATGGTGCTGAGCATTTGTGCCGTCTGTTTGGTAAGTCGCTTCCCCCTCCCATTACGACATCAACTACCTATACCTTTACACCAAGCATGCCTCACCCACTCCCAACGCAAGGCTGACGATTCATCTCAGTTTCCCTTCCCGAACTCATCGCCCAAACAAACATGGACCAACAATCCGTCAACCGTCTCCGCGAAGAACTCCACAAGCTGACCCAATGGCTCGGCAAAAATTCCACTCGCTTCTTCAAAGCTCCGTACGAAACCGCCAGCCAGGATTACATCGAGAAGGTCCGTGGTGTTTGAGGAGAGTTGGGTTCAAGGTTTGGATAGAGGAGACTCGATCAATGAATGCATGGACAGAGAATGATAACCGAATCTATCACATGGTGCTTTATCTCGAGCGAAAAGTCCGTTGAGCGACAGAGGTCAGCATCTCGAGCGTCTCACATTCGCCTGTCATACGCCTGCAAATCATTCGAGGAGCATACGGGCTAGGTGCATTCAAGAAGGGTTTCTCCACAATTCCATTACGTTCTGCGAACCATCAACAAACAAGCACATGCATGAAGGACTATTCCACATGGAAGGGAGATCCTGAGGTAGCAGAGGTCTAGCATAGAATAGCATGCAATAAGACATTTCAGCCCATCTGGTAATTTTGCCTTGAATGCGTTGATACATGTTCTTTGGTTGCTTTTGGCCAACGCGTGAACGCCAACAGTAGTATTTGAGGTTGAAGCGGTAGGAAGGCTCCAAAAAATGAGAAGCTCACATCAAGCAGGATGGTTTTAATAGGTTATCGATTGAGCTGACTCGCCTGACATTCGTAACGATCATCCTCTTTAAAGATAACGCACAAAATTGCCGTTCACATATGAAAACAACGTATCAGATTGGAACCTTTTGTGACAGCTTGCCTGTATACATATGTACATAACTAAATTTACCCTAATGTACCTCTGCTCCACCATTCTCCTTCTGCTCATACCTTCTCTGTGACCAATTGACGCACTCACTCCCCCTTCAACTTCTCCTGCACGACCCCAAATGCCATATTTAACATATCCATCTCCTCCTTCATATGCGTCCCCTTTAACCCCGTCGCCACACTCGCGCTAGGATTCCTCCCCGCATACATCACATGTTTCCGATCATGATGTTCCGTCTCATTCAACAGCGTCTCAAGCCTTGGCTGCGTAAAACTCCACGCTCCCGCATTCAACGGTTCTTCCTGCGCCCACACGATCGTCTTCGCGTTGGGATACATATCTAGATTCTCACGGAGCTGCGCCCAGGGGAAGGGGTTGAGTTGCTCGATACGGGTGATGGCTGTGGAGTTTAGTTTGTGCTCGGCGCGGTGTTTGTGGAGGGCGACGTAGACTTGGCCGGAGCAGAGGATTACGCGGTCGATTTGGTCATGCGGGAGGATGGAATTGTCGTTATGAGCGGGGTCGGGGATGATCCACTGGAAGTGCGACTCGCCGGTGAAGTCTTCAATGGGGGAGCGTGCGAGAGGGTGGCGGAGGAGGGATTTGGAGAAGAAGAGGATCAGAGCTGGCGAAGCGTTGTCAGTTCGCTGGCTAGAGGTGGAAATTTAGGATATACATACGTTTTCTGAATTGTCGGTTCATCTGCCTTCTGAGGATGTGGAAGAGATTTGACGGTGTAGTCATGTAGGCGATTTGCATGTTGCAGTCCTGATGTTGGCGGTCAAGCTTGGCTTCTGAGGGGAAAATCCTCGGGTCTTCGTTGCAAAGCTGCAGATACCGTTCCATTCTGCCAGAAGAATGCTCTGGGCCTTGCCCATCATAACCGTGAGGGAGGGACATGACGAGACCAGAACGCTGCATCCATTTCACTTCCCCTGAGGCGATGAACTGGTCGATAATGCATTGACAATTGTTGGCGAAGTCACCAAACTGAGCCTCCCACACGACAAGAGCGTTGGGCGAGGAAAGTGAGTACCCGTATTCGAAACCAAGGACGCCAAATTCACTCAAGGAAGAATTGGTAATTCTGAAGGTACCCTGTTTCTCACTGATGTGCTGCAGTGGGGTGTAGGTCTCCTCGCTCTCCTGGTCATGGAGCACTGCATGACGCTGGGAGAAAGTACCGCGCTCTACATCTTGGCCCGATACTCTGACGTGATGCCCCTCGTCACAAAGTGTACCAAATGCGAGTGCTTCTGCCGTAGACCAGTCAATGGCTTTGCCTTCGTCGACAGCCTTCTTCCTGCCTGCGAGGATACGCTTCAGATTCCGATGGACGTTGAAGCCTTCCGGTGCAGTGCTAATCTTTTCTCCTATATGCTTCAGTTCCTCTACTGGAACACCGGTTGGCAAATGTGGCAGGATCTCCGTTGCAAGCTCCTTAGGAGATTTGAATCCGTTCCAGGCGGACGTAAGCCATTCCTTTGAAGTTGGCTGATAGTCTCTGCTAGATTCGAAGCTAGTGGTCAACATCGTCCAGACCCACTTCTTGTGCTCCTCAATGTCATCCTTTGTGAAAGACTTTTCCTTCAGAAGCTTCTCTTCGTACTTCTGTACAGCTGGCTTCTGCTCATTGATCCTCTGATACATCAGTGGCTGGGTGAAAGACGGTTGATCTGTCTCGTTATGGCCTTGTTTTCTGTAGCATACGATATCCACAACGACATCCTTCTTGAACTCAGCTCGCCAATCTGCGGCCATCTGACACACAAAATTGACAGCTTCGACATCATCACCATTGACGTGGAAGACGGGAGCGTCAAATGCCTTTGCAATGTCCGAGCAATAAGGGGTAGACCTGGCAAATCGAGGATCTGTGGTGAAGCCAATCTGATTGTTGATGATCATATGGATTGTTCCTCCAGTTGAATATGCAGGCAAGGCATGAAAGCCCATAGTCTCGTACACAACACCTTGACCAGCAAAAGCAGCGTCGCCATGTAAGAGAACACCCATCGCCGAAAGAAAATACTTTTCATCGTTGTTGTAGTGTTGGATGGCTCGGGTTTTGCCTAGAACTACAGGATCTTCGGCTTCAAGATGCGACGGATTTGCTACAAGCGATAGTTGCACACGCTTGCCAGAAGGAGTGGGACGTTCAAAGTTCATGCCGAGATGGTACTTGACATCCCCAGAGCCTTCGTCGGAAGGTTCAGCACTGCCACCAAACTCGCTGAAGATTGACTCATTCGGCTTTCGGACCACGTTACTCAGAACGTTGAGTCTGCCACGGTGAGGCATGCCGATAACGATATCCTTGACACCGTAGTCAACACTACGGTCGATCAAAGCCTTCATTCCAGGGACAAGCGTTTCACCACCTTCCAGTCCGAACCGTTTGTCATTTGGGTATTTAGTTGCCAGGAAGTTCTCAAAGCTCGAGCTCCATATCAAACGATCCAATATCCTACGCTTATCGTCGACCGAGTATTTGTATGGCGAAGGGATTTCCGTACGACTTCGGATCCAGTCGCACTGGTCCCTGTCTGGGATATGGATGAATTCCACGCCATATGCACCACAGTATAATCTCTCGCATGTGCTAATGATATCTCTTAATGTCATCTTCTCCCTGCCATCAATCTTGAACCTAGGGAGAATGCCACGGCCCAGTGCGAATTCCGTATCGAGGTCCTTCTCGGTAAATTGATAGTGATCGAGCTTCAACTCTTTTGGATCACGGTATCCGAAAGCTTCAGCTTCCCCGCGTATCCCTAACGGGTCGGTCTTTGCCTTGTGGTGTCCACGCGCTTGGTAAGCGCGCACCAAGAGTTGTACTTTGAGATGGTTGGTCACGTCTGGGCCTTCACTTGCCGAGAGCCCAGCACCGGGCATCGCTTGTGGGACGCCACCCGCAGGAGTCGGCACTATGGTCGGTGGAGGTTGAAAAGCCTGCGACATGGGCATGTTTCCGTCTTCCATATTTCGAAAATAAACTTGCCAGGAGAAGTGGACACTTGACGGTTCCTTTTTCCATTGCATATACATCTCGTCTATATAGTTCGCGGTGTTGCCTTGCAGAAAAGAGTCATTAGGATCCTATAAACTCATTTCTCAGCTTCATCTTTTCCCATGTCGTTTCCAGCGGCAAGACTACTTACCACGCCTTTGTTGGTCTCTTCTGCGGCCACAGCATAATGCCGGCTTTGCAAGCGCTGTGACAACATAAGAAGCCTCGACGGGCGTACTGAAGGGACGGAGGAGGCTCTCAAAGTAGCAATGGAGCATGTTGACCGTCTGAGAGGGCAGATACCTCTTGAGAGGCAGCTGCCCGATTTGTGGAGGGAGGAACGGAGCATCATGGAATGGTGAATGTCTATAGACAACGTACTCCATGGACCTTGGGTGGGCAGAGCACACTCAAGCAAAGCTGCTGTATGTAAGGAAAAGAAATAGCTCAAACAAGGTCAGATGTTGTTGCCGCTAACGGCGCCGGCGACGCTTCCGCTTTGTCCGCCAAGCTAAGCCTTGTCGGATGCAGTTGCCCTCATTAAGAGCATTGACTCCCTCAACGTGT
The DNA here is from genome assembly GCF_014066315.1 of Letharia lupina. Lineage (NCBI taxonomy): Eukaryota > Fungi > Ascomycota > Lecanoromycetes > Lecanorales > Parmeliaceae > Letharia > Letharia lupina. The sequence goes on from NW_023502983.1 coordinate 1,295,665, forward strand.
GTCATTCTGCATAAAAATATTCTCGTTGACCATGATGTAGAGGTCCAACATGGCACCATCCAGAGGCTCTGCCGCCTACAAGAAGAAGGATGGCACCCTCGCTGTCTCCAAGGACGGTCAGTCGGTGTCATGGACGCCGGTGGCACCTCCACGATCAGAACCCGCCTTGACACTGCCCGTCTCGAATATCACTAGTGAGTATGAGTCATATAGCCCCAGCCGAGCTGCCAGGAACAAATACGATCACTCTTCCACGTTGAAGTTAAAGCGGATGACTCTAAGCTTTTCCAGTTATGCTAAACGTAACTTGAAGCTGACATGGCACATAGACCTTCAACAGACGCCGGCAACCAACTCAAAAGTGATGCTTAAGATCTTTGCTCAAGCTTCAGGTACATCTACTTCAGAAACCCATACCTTCACGTTCACGTCGCCCACGACCGCGAGGGCCGAGGCGGATACCATCAGAGATGCCCTCAGCAAGACGATCCAGATCATCAAATCTGGAGGAGCCCCACCGGCTGCGTCAGGAGGAGCTGGGGGTTCCTCTGCAGCCATGGCTATCGCAAGTGCCGTGTCTTCAAACCCCAGAGCAGGCGCAGACTCGCGTGCCTGGTATGATGACGAAAAGCTAAAGAAAGACGTGGAGTTACAACAGTCGATACTGAAATCCAATCCATCACTTTCCAAGACTTTCATGGAATCCTTGCGAACGAAGCCTGAGTCCATATCAAGTTCCCAATTTACGGCCCAGTTCTGGTCTACCAGAGTACATCTTCTACGAGCGCATGCTATCGAAAAGAATCAGACTAGAGGCGCCTACAATGTCTTGTCGAGTATCAAGCCCATGACCGTGGACAATGCAACCAGGCTTAGCATAAGCAAAGAGCAAATACAATTGATATTCAATCAACATTCTCTCGTCAAACGTGTCTATGATGAAAACGTTCCAAAGCTCAGCGAAGAAGCTTTCTGGTCTCGCTTCTTCCAGAGTAGACTCTTCAAGAAGCTCAAGGGCGAGAGGATAACGGAAGCCGATCCTACGGACAATGTACTCGACAAGTACCTACAGTACGATGATGATGCGGAGAGAGCCAAGCAGCTTATGGCGTCCCATGTTCCGCATATCATTGACGTGGAGGGCAATGAACAGAATCACAGCCAGCGCAAGGGAAATCAACCGGATCTCACGATGCGCCCAAGTTCCTACGACAGAGTACCAATCATCCGAACTTTGAATTCTTTGAGTGAAAAGATACTATCTCATGTAGCGCCTAACGACATCGACCCTTCCTTGCCCATAGGCGTTGATGAAGAAACATTCAACGAGCTCGCCCTACGGGATTTACAAGGCGATGCTGCCGAGAACCGTGTGATTCTCAACATCAAAGACCAAAGCCGCTTCTTCAATTCTGACAAAGGAAGCGGTGTCTCGGCAGATGCGCTGCTCTATGCCAAGCAGGACCCAGTCAAAGTCCTTCGGTCAATACTATCGGACCTGGCGCGCGTCAGCTCTAATACCAACCTCGACACCGCTATTGGTGTAGATGACGACAGTGATAGCGATTATGACGATGAGTCTAACCTGAAAAAGGGCCACGTAGGTAGCAAAGCTAGTCTTTCAGGGGCCACGGCCCAAATGCTCTCCGCCGTCGCCCAACAGCGGGCCCAGAGTGATGACCTTTCCGCTTCCTCGTCCGGTTTCTCCACGGTGCAATCGTCGTCAACCTCTGGCCTTTCAGCAGCCATTTTCGACCGCCTCTCCCTCACCCATGCAACCACCACCGAGTTTCTCCAGCACTTCTGGTCCGCTTTCCTTTCCGGCGACCCTAATAGGGCTGATGAAATCGGCAAGCTGTTCGAGACATTGAACAGAGCCATGGATCGCATCAAAGCGGTCGCTACGGACGCTGAAGCGGAGCGCCAAAAGGAAATCGAGAAGTTGAAGAAGCAGGTACAGGATCTTTTTGAGCGGACGGGCAAGAGGCGGAGGATGGATTATGAGAGCACTCCAGGGGGTGCAAAGGCAGTCGATCAACTGTTGGCGCCCACGGTGAAGGCGATCGAGGTTGCTACGAAGCAGTACAAGAAGGCTTTGGCGCAGCAGAGTGAAGAAAATGGTTAGACTTAACGGTCAGCCAGCGGAGAAGTGTTTGTACAATTTGAGGTAAAGATGCATAGCGATGGTGTTCTCATCCATGGTAGCCAGAAGCTGGTGGAGTCCCAGAATACAAAAAAGTCAGACTAATGGAACGACATAATTGAAAGAGCGTTTCGTAATAAGATGCATCCCATGGTCGCGCATTCGCCGAAACCGTACACACGCATACAAACCTGCAAATAGTCTTGATGGAGAAGGAGAAATCGTGGGGAGGATGACACAGGAACGAGACAACGGAAGGGATGAAAACCTAAGAGAAAGCGAGGAAACTGACCTCGGTCCACCCTCATCGAGCCATCCAACCCGAATCTTCTTATCCTCAACAGCCGCATCATCATCATGTTGTATCCACAAATTTCCAGCCAGACAGACAAAGAGTCTCACATCTGACTACCGGCCGCCCTACACGATGGGCCTCACTTACAGCGTGTCCTATTGGATCCAATCCTTCACCCTGTGCAATTCCAACCCTCTTCTTTTGTTAGAAGTCTCTCTTTCACTCCAAGTTACGCCGCTTTGTCCCTTGACGTCCACGATAACATTGTTGTATCGATTGATAAATATGGTGTACATCCGGTGGCTGATAAAATCATCAAGGAAAGGGCTTGAGGATCATTTTTGAAAATATTCGAATTCGTTGGCGAGGACGTCTTTGTTGAGACTTGTGTTGAGAGTTCTGATAGCTTGGGTTGTTATGGCTGAGGGTTGAGGAATATTATGGCGTTGTGCGAGCAGCGGGAAAGGCGGAACAGAACCAGGAGGCGATTAGACGTTGTATGCTAATCTTGGTGTATACTGTGATGTGAGCAGAGGGAATCGTAGGATGCGATTTGGCTCGTGGAAGTCTCGTTCTCTGTGTATTTGATTGAATGTCCTCTATATATAACTAAATTGCTCGTAAACAATTACTGTTTCGCATGAACCTAAGTGGCCTTTTTCACACGTTGGTGAATATGGGGAAAAGTCCGGGCCCATAGCAAAGATATTACTATATCGATTGATACGTTTGATAAGTATTCGGCTGCTCTAATGAGGCAGACTTTGGCACAAGGGAACGGAGAATCCGAAGGGGATTAAAGGAGGTAAGTTGTATTTAGGTTCCTCGAGCGGGAGTTCGTGGTCGTGTCACTATTTGTTCGTACGCAACCTTATTCCGGAGAATCTCTTTGATGGCTAATCTATTAGCTAGATCAGGCATACGCGGCGACAGGTCATAGGTAAAGTCATATTTTGGATGCCGAACATATCATACTTAAATGAATTCAGATGACATAGGCGAATTGCTGACTTGTCGAAGCATCCGTAAGTAAATCCGGTTTTCTGCAGAAAATAGTGACTCACTCCTAACTGACTGGTAGGTGGCCTCACTATCTACGTTCTCTCATACAACGCTAAAGACTGGAGCAACAGGTTGACCATTGCGGACGGCAGCGAACCAGCAGATGAGTATTACGGAACCTTGGACGCCTATCTATCGCTGTCAAAGGCTCAGGACGCAGCAATTGATTGGGCGCTCGAGCAATTTCGGGATCGTCTTGAAAGATACGATCCACCTCTCGCAACCAAAGAGGACAGAGATGCGGCGTCTGAGGACTGGCGGAAATTGGAGTCCGAGCAGGGCGATGTTTGGTCGTACACAATCAGCAAGGATGATGTGACATTGATCGTGAGGGCTGAGAGATATGTTGCATATGGTTCTCATATTCCTAGATTTGATGATGACGGAGGGAGGAGAACATTAGCAAGATGAAGGGAATAATAATTGGAGGGCAATCGGGTGTCGAGGAGAAGGCTGTGCAGCAGACGGTAGGGTGTGGATACCAAGCGAACGTTAGAGAGAAACAGAGATGGTACTTTTCACATTAGGTTCATCTAACGTTCAAGTAGTCTTCTCAAAGAAGGGGCTCCAATCAGCTTGCGGTACCTTTCACAGTAAGTCAAGATTCGAGGATAATGATAACCAATGATTTGGTCATTGGTCTTGCGCTAGAATCCGCAAGTCTCTATCACTTGCAGGAGACTATTCTAGATGCTGCACGATTGCCTGCATGATGGCATTATGAAAGGGAGAGAAAGGGAAAAGGAAGAAGGATAAGGGACACAGGCGGTCTCAATTGGCTCAATTAACATCAACACTAAGCAAGCCCTAATTCTCCTAGGCTGTCTCGGTAAAGTCGGGAGCCTCGGGAGGCGGCGTCCTGGAATTAAAATCTGCAGCTCGAGCCTTGAGCTCCACCATTACTCGTACCTTAGCTCACCAAACAAAAACCTTGCTCAACCGAACCCGAATTTGTACGAGTGAGGCCAGCTGTCATTACATATTCCCCAGACTGCAATTGAATACTTCAACAGCAACCCAGTGATAAGGTATAGCCAGCGAAGCACACCTTGACCTCTTATTCAATCTTTTATCCACCTGTTCTCTTTGTCTCTCGTTCATTGCTTACTGCACGAAAAGCCCACTTACGAGCAAGTCCACCCCACTATCCGCCTATTCATTCGCTCGTAGTCCTAGCAATTCTTCCGTCATGAAGGGTATACCCCCTCTATGCTTTCCGCTCATCAATGCAGCTAAGCTGACTTTTTCATAGCACTCATTCTTGTTGGAGGCTATGGCACCCGTCTACGACCTTTGGTACGGCAACCTTTGCCCAGCGAGCACGATGCAAAAGCGCCATGATGAAAGAGCTACATGTCTCTGACTACTGCCAGACCCTCACTTTGCCCAAGCCATTGGTTGAGTTCGCCAATCGTCCCATGATCCTCCATCAGATCGAGAGCTTGGCAGCTGCTGGTGTGACCGACATCGTCTTGGCCGTCAACTACCGACCCGATATTATGGCTAAAGCCTTGAAGAAAGTATGTACCCTCACATAAATCAAGACATTCTGGGAGATCTAAGCGATGTTGCTAACAGCCTACAGTATGAAGAAGAATACAACGTGAACATCGAATTCTCCATTGAGACCGAGCCTCTTGGAACGGCGGGCCCTCTCAAGTTGGCTGAGAAGACCCTTGGCAAAGACGACTCGCCATTCTTCGTCCTGAATTCAGACGTCATCTGTGACTACCCCCTCGAGGAGCTTGCCGCATTCCACAAATCGCATGGTGAGGAAGGCACAATCGTGGTCACGAAAGTCGAGGAACCGTCAAAATACGGTGTAGTCGTACACAAGCCAGATCACCCATCGAGAATTGATCGTTTCGTCGAGAAGCCGGTTGAGTTCGTTGGCAACCGAATCAATGCTGGTCTATACATCCTCAACCCTAGCGTTCTAAAGCGCATCGAGCTTCGTCCCACATCCATTGAGCAAGAGACGTTCCCAGCTATTGTCAAGGACGGCCAATTACACTCTTTCGACCTTGAAGGTTACTGGATGGACGTCGGGCAGCCGAAAGACTTCCTCAGCGGCACCTGTCTCTACCTCTCTTCTTTGACTAAAAAAGGCTCAAAGAAAATTGAGGCATCCTCAAAGCCATATGTATACGGAGGCAACGTGATGGTTGATCCCTCGGCGAAGATTGGCAAGAATTGCAGAATCGGTCCAAATGTCACTATTGGGCCAAATGTTGTCATTGGCGATGGCGTGCGGATACAGCGGTCTGTGCTCTTGGATGGTAGCAGGGTCAAAGATCATGCATGGGTCAAATCTACCATTGTTGGTTGGAGAAGCACGATTGGCAAGTGGGCTAGACTCGAGAACGTGTCAGTGCTCGGAGAAGACGTTACAATTGGGGATGAGATCTACGTCAATGGAGGATCGATCTTGCCGCACAAGTCGATCAAGCAAAATGTTGATGGTATTTTCATGTATCCTTTCCAAAGCTTACGATCAACGCTGACCCGTCATAGTCCCTGCGATCATCATGTAGAGAATGAACTCGGTCTACTTCATTTCGACATGTGCATTAATATTCTCTCTGAAACCTTGATCATCTTCACTCACCTCGTCAGATGATACTTCGATCTCTCTTGCATTGCGTGGGCGCAGAAATTATATGAGCCCTTTTTTCAATAGAAAGATGAGAAAAGCAGAGCAGACGCGTTGCCCATGCGAGATCTCTCCTACGGCACAATAGATAGAGCTTCAATGAATTCAAACCCCCAATGTCTTGTCCTCAAAGGGCTAACTGCATTGTGATCTCGAATCCCTTTCTGTCGACCAGCACCAGTGATAGTGACCCATCATGAATTCAAGCCCAGGGCTCTAGTCATCTCAGCCTCTGATACTGTACGTAAGATACCTGCGGCGACCTCACCCCGGGTCCATTCCATCACATAACTATCAGACAAAGTCCATAACACTATCGTCCACCAACATCTGCTCGATCATGATTAAAATCCCCAGAAAGGAGAAGCCACAACTCCTGACGCTCTCCCCCGCTCTTTAATGCACGACTCGTAAGCCTCTGCACCGGCTACGCCCAACCACCTCCATCCCGCCATTTCCCCATCTCTACCGCGTCTCGACCACCGCAATCGCACTCCGGCGCCGGATCATCATTGGACCCGTTCCGCTGTTCGGTTCGAGCGCGGATACCGCATCGACTCCGGGTCTCAACGGCAAATGGTGCGTACTCCGGCCGAAACGGAAGGGCCCCAGCTCTTCGATCGCCGTGCTAACCGGGATCTCGTTCGAGCTGGCTTCGCACGGACCGAGCGCGGCGGATCCGATCGATCCGGTAGCGTGGCTGTCGGCCTGAATGAAGATGTCCGAATAACTGCCGTCTCCTTTTGAGGAAGTTATTGCTCAATCTTTCTAGTGGACCGCCGCCCGGGCTCTGGACCTTCCCTGCGCTTCCAGGGAAGAATATCGGGCCATTGGCCGACCATGTAATATTGGCCGCCGTCCCATTCGAAGTGGATGATGTGCCGGGCGCCGCCGGGAATCCGCCATCAAGGCCACCGGGAATGAGGCCCTTCAGGCCTTGAGTCGGAGCGAGACCCGAGCTCGCGTGGGGAACCGTCGGTGTCCCAATTGCCAGGCCGTCGCTTCCAGTCGATACGGGTGTTTGTGAGTTTGTGATGGTGGGCGCGTTCGCTGTTGATGCTGTGCCTGCGATTGCGATGCCGTTTGAGAGTGCGGTGATTGTCTGGACCGAGGTGGTAAAGGTGGAAGGAGAATAGGCGTGCAGAGGTATAGGTACGGTGGATGTTCCTGTTTCTAGTCCGCCATTCCCAAATGACTACTGTGTACCAGAGGCTGTGACAGCAGGGCCGTTGCTAGTCAAGTTTCGCGTTTTGAACAATGATACCCCTTAGGACAAGCACAACCATTTTGTCAGCCGCTATGGTCGCTACTGATGGAAGAGACGAGCTCTCAGCGCCGAGAGGTATGGTGGGCGTCCGGATGGTCAATGCCGTTGAGCCCAGTGATACCACCTTGCTGTCGATTGTGGGACCCTGGTCGCCTGCTGCACACCTTTTTCCTACGGCTATAAGATGAGCGGCAGAGAGGGTCATTGTCTCACCGCCGACAGGAAGGACGGGACTGAAGCTGGGGTTGCAGTGGGCAGAATGCTGTGGATGGTCGAATTACCCAGTACGATGTCGCCATTTGTGTGCAGAGCGATGTATGTGCTAGACGCGATTGTTGGGGTGTATCCAGCCGTAATTAATTGACTGTCAACGATGACTACACTAGAATGGGATGCAGGTACCTGAGTGTTATCATGGCCATCAACAATGGTCACGAAGGGTGCTTGTACCGGAGCTGCAGCATGTACTGATGGCGAAGTATACGGCTCGCCGTTGGTGTTTGGAAGGGGCCTGTTGGGTTGCTGGTCTGTGCTATTGGATCCACTCGGGTCTGCAGGGTGATTTGCAGGTTGTGGAACCACAACATCGGAATTTTTGCCTCCATTGGGACCACTAGTGGCCAGATTGGGGAACCCTGGGCCATTCGCCGGCTCTGAAGCCACAATGGCAGGACCGTAATCAACATTCGGATCACTCGTACCTGGATCATTGGTAGACGCAGGATCGCCCGTGGGTTTTGGAGCCACAACGCCCGCACCGCTGGTAGCTGAATTATTTGCAGTCGCTGGGTCATTGGAAGGTTTAAAAGCCGCAACGCCAGGATCTTCATTAGAATTCGTATCACTAGTAGCTGAATTCTGCGCAGGCGTTGGGTCAATGAAGTGTTTGAGAGTCGCGACGGGAGCATCGGTCTCGGCATCCGGATCAGCAGACACTGGGTCCTTCGCAGGCGTTAGATGGTCTGGAATGCCGCGCGCTGATTTACTATCCGCGGCACCACCAGGTGCAGGTGTGCTTGCAGGGGGTGTCGGCGAAGGCGTGGGTTGTGCAGCTTGTGAACCTGGGAAGGGAGCAGCAACACTTAATGGAATCGAATGCTTCAGTGGGGTAGGAGCCACAACATCGGCTGCCGTCAACGCACGAGGCGGGTCAATTATATCAAGACTTTGAAAACAATTCGCCCAGGCCGGGTCTAGAGCTTCCAATCTAGGTGGGTCTTGCAGCCATGGGTGGCAATGCTGCAAGTCATATTTTGCGTCAAGAAGGATACGCGAACTATTGCCACTGTACCAGTTGCTGGAGCAATTCGAATAGTTGTCTGCGTAACTGATGGGTACTCATGCATTGCTGTGAGAGTAATTACCATCTCGTGTCTTTAGATCCGTGGGTGCGTGAGCTATCATTGTGCTAGCGATGGTCCTTCCCAAATTTCCTAGGCAGTCGTTTGTTGCTGAGATATTATAGTAGGTGACGTAGGCTGATGGGGAAGTACTAAGTCGGTTATCAACAGCAAGGTTCGAATGAGAGAAGGGTATGTTTACTAGGTGAATCCATCCGAATCAACAATGGTTGTAATAGCGCGCTGAGGCGCCGGTGTAGGCCAATAGTGTAGTTGAGCATTTGAAACGCGCACTTCGCAGGAAGTATCACAGGATGGAGAAGTGACCTTCGGTGTCCAATCGGCCACATAGTACTGCGCATTGGTCATTTGGAAGTACACAGGCCTTGTTTTCGTATAAAGTGCATCCGATATGGATGAATAAAAGCTACTGTAGTCTGCTGATTCAAGTGACAGACAAAAGCTTCTGGCGCTCGCGTTAAGACCATAGAGCTGAAGAGTCTCCGGCTGGAGGCCTTGGGTGACCACTGCTTTTACCTCAGGGTCGGCCCAAATATGAGAGCACCAGTACTCTTTGAATGGCATAGGGGGTACGAGGTTGGTGTAAAAGGCAATGTCTGCGATGCAGAGTCTACGGTTTCAATTAGTCCATAATTCCTGTGAAAAGTGGGTGGATCCCACAGCCTGCACAGTCCAAGAATTCATTGGGGTCGAACTGCTTGAAGGATTTTGTACATTGCTGCTTGGGATTGGGTTGGAAAGGCTTGACAGGTTTACGAATCTTCCACTCGAAGAGCTTTGACGGGGCATGATTGCTGCATTTGCCACGGATACCAGAAGCACAAGACAGAGGACGATTCCCATTCTAGGGGAGCCAAGATCCAGGGCCTGCACGATTTTTGAATGAATCAAAATGGATACGGACAGAAGGAGGCATCCTGAGATAATATAGGGTATCTGAAAGGATGGTAATGAGAAGTGCGAGCTCGGCGTATCTGAAGATGCTGTGTATGTATAGAATCGGAAGAATAAAGGAGAGAGACCCTGCACCTTCGATATACGATTGACACATGATTGGCTACAAATGGCATCGACGGAATCCGTGGTCTTCAGCCTCACTCATTATGCAGGCCACAATGCAACGCTTCTTGGGGAATCTGCACAAATGCAACGCAGTATCGAGAACAGTATAACATGAAATTATTACCTAGGCCAATCGATAAAATGGCATCAAAGAACGAAGGATCTGGTGAAACGAGCCGCGGCAAAGCATCGTGTTTGGTGGCCAGCTCATTGAGGCAGTGTCGCAACCACGAATTCTGGACTTCCTGCCATCTTGCGTGCAACTTGCAGATGAAACGCAGTTCAGCAACAGACAGCGAGAACGACCGAGGACCAATAAAGTAACAGAATCAGAAGGGTGTCGCCACAGGCACGGAAAAGATGGGAGGCATCCCAGGCGCGACGCTACAACCAGCTTGACAGCTAGCATCTCGCTTCTTGATCGCGCTTCTGACCTTCTCACACGTACAGAGGTCTGCACCGAAAGTCCTGCACCCGCACTAGTGCAGCCCTAACCCTACTTTCGGAAAGCGGCCCTGTAGAGGGGAAGCCTAGAAATATCTTCTCACAGCGCATGGATGGGACTTTAGGTACTTCTTTTGGCTTGATAGGGGCATTAAGCCCCGAAACCTGGCTAGGGCTAGGTGCGATTCCGAAGAACTCCAGACGCATTGTCCAGGTAGCCCTTTAGGTGGGGCGTTATCCGAAGTCTGAGCGCAAGAGTCTTGGCGGGTGCAGGACTTTCGGTGCAGACCTCTGTAGGTATGTTTAGGTCAATACAGAGACTGAGCGAGAGTCCGAGCGGAAGTCGAATATGTTGAAGGACGGTTATTTGCTCGCCTAACTCACTCGCTAAAGCGGCCACGGCCGCGCGAGTTGGTGCGAGGGGTGGGCTCTAGACATGCTTGGACCTCGCCGCGGCTCAGGCCTCCTATATCTTCAGCTGTCACCTGGCTTCAACCTGGCTCTTACCAAGAAATTCAGAGGACCGTTCGCGGTCTGATACGGAAAATGTTTCCGGACAATGCGTGGAGACCAAGCCGAAAGACACCAGACCCGTGGTGAAGCCGAGCGTCTCCTTTCCGGCGACTCGATGGAGATGGGGGATACGAGTCCTCAGCAGACGAGGGAGCACAAACACCCATCGCAGGTGGAAGAGAGATATACGGACGAGCAGAGCAATGGACAAGCTTCATCGTCGCGACTCACTGCTGCTGGTGAAGAGGAGGTTGCGCCAATAAATGGACGCCATACGGTATACAGGGTGTACAAGATCAGGTGGTTCGGGCTCTCTCAGCTGATCTTGCTTAACATCGTTGTGAGCTGGGACGTAAGACCACTGATCTCCAGTGCCCGCGGCCCGATCAGGACGCTTAATGGCTAATATCTACAACTCAGTGGCTCTCCTTCTCCGCCGTCGCCAACACCGCTGCAGACTTCTACTCTACAAACCCTAGCATCATAAATTGGCTTTCCACGGGATTCCTCTTCGCCTTCGTCGCCGCCGCTCCAGCTACTATCTGGACCCTCCATACCGGCGGCCCGCGGCTCGCAATCATCATAGCATCCATCCTCATTCTTCTGGGAAACTGGATACGCTATGCTGGCACACGGACCTCACCTCCCAGCTTCGGTCTTACGATGTTCGGTCAAATCCTCATCGGTCTGGCGCAACCCTTTGTCCTCTCAGCGCCCACTCGGTACTCAGACATCTGGTTCACACCCTCCGGCCGCGTCTCCGCTACCGCAGTCGCTTCCCTCGCAAACCCCTTCGGCGGCGCGCTAGGACAGCTCATCAACCCCTTTCTCGCAGCCAAAGCTTCCGATATACCAAATATGACCCTCTATGTCGCCATAATCTCGACCGTTGCCTCAATCCCTTCCTTCTTCATTCCCTCCAAACCACCCACGCCCGTCTCCCCCTCCTCCACGCACACCGCGCCTGGCATCCGCGAAACAGTAAACCTGCTGGGCAGAAACCCAACCTTTTACCTCATTTTACTGCCTTTCGCCGTCTATGTCGGCTTCTTTAATTCGATCTCCTCGCTCCTCACTCAAATCATGACGCCCTACGGCTTTTCGGAAACGGAGAGCGGCATTGCGGGCGCTGTACTCATACTAATTGGGCTGGTTAGCGCAGCTGTTACTTCGCCGATTATGGATCGCACGAAGGCTTATCTACCTTTCATTAAGACTTCGGTTCCGCTGATCGCGCTGTGCTATCTTGCTTTTATCTGGGCGCCTGGAACTCGCAGTCTGGTGGCTCCTTACATCATTCTCGCCATCCTGGGCGCTGCTTCTTTCTCCCTAGTTCCTGTGGCGTTGGAATGGTTGGTCGAAGTTACATGGCCTGTAGGTCCCGAAACCGGTTCTACAATCTGCTGGACTGGCGGCCAGTTGCTGGGTGGAATCTTTATTGTAATTAGCGATGTATTGAAAGAAGGGAGCGAGGGTAATCCGCCCTTTACGATGGGTAAGGCATTGATCTTTCAAGCGGTAGTGAGTGCGGCTGTCGTGCCTTGCGCGATGTGTTTGGGGCTGGTGGGCAAAGTCACACGAGGGAGATTGGAAGTCGACAAGGGCGTTGCGGCAGAAGACCGGGAGGGTTGAAGCTATCTGCATTTTCAGAGCGACAGGGAGAGGCGTGGGGACGGCCGGAACAAAAGGGCTAGGGAGGCGGACCAAACGGGGCCTGTGGGGTTCGCAATAATGCTCTTGGAGCTCTCAATTTTGGATCTGTGATGAGGACGTTTGGGAGGCGAGAATCCACGGTTTGGATAGTGGAACATGATACGTTCGAAGTCAATGCACCATCTTTTCGGACGTACTAATTGTTTGTGGGACGAGTGCTCAATTCGCGCCTTTCAGCCCGGTCAAAATCCATAAATCCTACCGACTGCCGACCCCCTATACCCATCTCGTCATCTTGCTACATTTACACGGAAGATACTCCTTAGCCGAGTCATCGATCAATAATCCTTGACGAACAGCCTTTTGGCCGGCTCGCCAACTTTTCAATTAACTTTCCAAGCATAGTCGGTCCTCCCACCCAAGATTTCTCACCATGCCAGCATTAAAGAAGCCTGTCTATAGTGGTTCACCATGCTTCAATGTCCGCGCGAGTACTTCCCAGATCGTAGGATCTGCATTGACTAAGGCCATGACCTTAGATTGAAAGCGTGAGAGCAGTTCTATTTTTGCGGTGTATCGTTTGGCAATGCCTGCATTTGATTCTTGTTCGCCAGGCGAGGTTTCGACGCTCTGCCTGAAGGCAACGCTCCTGTGTTGGCTCCAACGAACCGCATAACCCAGTCTTTGACATCCCCCACCTTGCGGACTTGCGGCTCGTGGATGGCGCCTTGCTCTAATTCCGGGGCGCAGTAAGCACCACGTGCATCATCCCCATCAACCACATTCCGGTAGAGCAGATCCAGCGTAGTCATCCCTCTCCGTAAGCTTTGACCGTAGACTTTACCCCTGAACGAGGTCAAAGCGACGGTCTTTGCCAGTACCACATCCTGGGGTCGTAGTCGCAAAGTCTGGGTTCGTAGCTCACCGTCTTGAAGTGCAGAATGATTGCTCTTCTGGGAAGGGGGAAGCCAGATGTTGACTCCGAAGCCAGCTTTCGTGTCATCGCCCACAAGCATCTCAACGAGCTCGATCGAACGTCCGCCTCTGCGTGTCCTAATATTTCGTGGTTGTGAGATGGTAATAATACCCACCACCAGGTTCACTGTCATCGTCTGCGGGGTTATCGACCGTAGATAGGCTGCATTGGGCATGTCTTTGAGGTCGCTGAGATGGCTCGATATTAGCCTTGAGCGTGTGAGTTGAATTTCTGGATGAGATTGGCTGCTGGCGGAAACAGCAGCGGAGAAGTCTTCTAGTTCCGTGGTAAAAGATTCGTCAAGGGATTCCGCGCCAACGATCTGAGAAGAAGGAATGTTTTCGTGAATCGCGAAGGAGTGCTCATAGTACTGGGTAAACACGTCTTCGTCGTCGGAGTCGGAGACCTGAGAACGCTCGCTTGGATATTCATCGGGGTCCGCTGAGATGAAGGAAAGCTCGGAGGTGGATAAGAACGAGGATTCATTGTTGATACAACCGAGCTCTTCGAAATGTAGATCTTCCCGACTCGTTTGCGTGAGACCTGTGGGTAGATGGGACTTCTCGAACGGCAAAAAGCGCCATGATGGTGCTTTATCATCAGTCGTTGATGTCGCAGTAGACTCGATGGGTACTTTTTCTAGAAAGCCTGGCATTAATGGAGCGCAAAGCTCTTCCTCCGTCCACCCGAGTGAGTTCGGTAAAGGTGCTCCCGTCAGAAAGATTACTCTCCCCCCAACGTCAAGCATGACAGACAAAGGACTCGAGCACGAGGAAGGGTAATTAGCAGGTACACAAAGAATAACTCTTTCCTCCCAGCACCATCTATGCGCTACGACAAGCTCGGTCAATTACTCGACAAGAATAAGGTGAGCAACCTTCCCATCACAAAATATTGGCGCTTGAAACATTATTTACTCCCTTGATGGGGATCTTACTATGTCTAAAATCGTGAGCTCCTTTAGTAAAAGGTTGAGTCTCTACTGCTCGTTCTTAACACTATAATAACACTCATCGCTTTCTTATCCTCCTACCACTTCGTGATCGGCGCGAAGAGCATCACATGTCTTACCAAACCTTCTGCTGCTACTCTCGGCTTTCGTGTCGAGTTTAGGCCTCCATGGCCCAATCAGATGCAAAATCATTCGTCTGACTTGTTTGCTTGAAGTAATATGTTTCCCAGCTCCTACAGATCCATCTGTAAGTATGACAGGTCGACATATCCGCAGATTTACTCAGCACCTCATGCCGACTTACTCGTCAATGACGGGTGGGCAAAGTAGCTGTCTCTCGTTGAATCAATGGAGGCGAGTGTAGAAGGGCGAGGACGTTAAAAGGGTCATTCAAGGAAGGGGAATATAGAAGTGTTCCTTCTGGGACTTTTACTGTATATCCTACATAGTGAACGTGGATCACTCAAAGAATTTTGCAAATTATTGTGACCATGGCATCTCTGTAGCCCTAGCCTCGCATCCCAAACGTCGATTTTGACCTCCATCCAACTTCACAACAACATCCCAACATCATTATCCCAATCATGCACGCAATACCCATATCCTTACCATGCACATTCCCCACCCTCACCACCACATCCCTTTCTTCCGCATCTGGTACTCTACAACCTTCACAGTCCTCTCCCTCGTCCTTGCCTCCCTCCTCCTCGTCACCCCGGGCGACCACATCTACGAATCTTTCACAAAGGGCGAGATCTTCCACATCTTCATCGTCGCGGGTCTCTACCTGCTTACATTCCTGATCGCAGTCTTCATCTACGCGGGCAGGCTGTATGCGGCGCGCAGTGCGCTGGCGGGTATACCAAAGGAGGTCAATTGGGGCGAGGATCCGGGAAGGGTGGGCCGCGAGATCCGGAAAGGGTTGGCTAGGAGTGCTGATGTATCTTACGAATCGCATCCGAGAGACCTGAGGGACGAGAAGGCGGCGCGGGGGCTGAGGAAGAAGGCGAGGTTGGGGAGGACGGCGGAGGGGAGGCAGAGTCCGGACACCGTGACCGGCTTCGAGCCCGCTTGGGGCGTCATCTCGCACCCGGGCTGGTCGTCGCCCTGCTCGCCGGATCTACCCAACTTACACTACGAACCGGTCGTCCGGGAGCTGTCGCATCTCATCGAGGCCAAGGCCGTCTCCCTCGCTCCCTCCGACCCTCTCTCCTCCTACGAGCCCGACCTCAACCTTGATGGAGAAGAAGAAGATGCAGAAGCGCCGATACCGGATCCGGTTGCCGTGGAGCTCTTACAGAGACCGGCTTCCATGGGCTTGCGCGACTACTTGTCCCATCTGGCTACGGTCGGTATGGTCGACCTGGAACCCCTGGCATCCGATTTCGTGGCTCGATACGAATACGCAAGATACTCCGGGGAAGAGCTTGATGAGGGGGACTTCAGAGCCTTGATGGGAGTCTTCGCGGAGATTCTACGGGGCATGAGACCGTTGGATGTGGGTATCGTGGACGAGGTGCGGGCGGAGATGGCGGAGGCGATGAGCGGCGAGAGTGAAGATGGCGATGGGGCTGGGTATCGAGATGCAGAGAGTATCAATACGACTGAGACGGTCCGACGCACACCGCAGCCGGAGACCTACTCCGCCTCTTCTTCTTCTTCTCCTTCTTCTTCTTCCTCCTTAGCTGGCTCTCGCAGTGGCAGTCAGGGCACCATCCACACAGCTCCTTCTCGGCCCGTGGCTACTAGGAACCCTTCGAGCAGGTCCCGTCGCTCCGCCAAGAACCGTTCCGTTCATCAACCCAGTCTGAGCTCGTTAAGGCGGGTGAGGACTGATACCTCGAGTAGTGGGTATTCAGCAAGGTCGAGGGCCGGGAGCGTGATAAGGCTGAAGGAGGCGAGCGGGCCTTTGGATTTGCCTTATGCTATTATCACGGGTGATGGGGAGGAATTATGAACGCTAAGTTCAGGGGCCCGATTTGTTTGATAGCGATTCAGCATGGCGTTTGGGAGGTTGGATACCCCTGCAGGTCTTGAGCGGGCAACAGCTCACAGCTGCTGTGAATTCTGAAAGCCAAAAAATATATGCATTTCGATATGACCCATCAAGGCTATCTACGGTTACCAGCTCGTGAGCCCCTTCGCGCGATCAAACCCACCTCTCAGCTGCCTCTCCGGCTTTACGACCTTGCCCTGCAAGACGGTGTATTTGATTATACCTTCACAGTCCTCCGGCCGCACTCTCGCAAGCCAGATGCACTGAGCTCCCTCTTCCTCCTCCCATCCCTTAGCTTTCTCCTCCTCCCCGGCTGTGTCCTCTTCTTTCTCTGTGCCAGTTTCCTGGCCACCGTCCTCTATTTCTCCGTTCACATTTCCGATTTCATCAGGAACCTCTCTTCTCTTACCGACTGCGTCCGCACGTCGGTAGATCATAACATTGGCCGAGAATTTGTGCCCTCCGACATGGCTAATGAAGTATATGCCGACCCCTCCTGGCCTCTCATCATGCATATCTCGATACAATCCCAAAGGCCGGAGGTGCCGTTCAAACTCTCGCTTTAGCAAGGGCGCAGATTGCCCGCATCGTGCGTCTCGAGTGCGTTGGGAGCACATTAGGATAAGGTATTTGTGGGGGCATGGGCGGGTTTGGAAGGGCGCTTCGCGGGAGCCTCGAGAAGGAAGGGTTGAGTGGTTCAGAGGCATGGATGTTGTAGGAGCGGGAGAAATGTGGTTGTTGATGAGCCGAGGCACTGTAGCGGGGGTGACGTTATCGATAAAGGTGAAGGCAGGGAGGAGGAGGACGGTTGTAGGACGGTGCTGTGGCGGGTAGGGCTCGTGGGAGGGAAGGGGCAAGTTGGAGGCGGAGAGCATCAGTTTCTGTTATACACAATGATAGTCAGCTAGACCCTCGAACAACAGTCAGGGAAAGGGGCGCACATACCCCGTTACTAGGCTCAACCTTACAATCCCTAACCGCTTCCATCACACTCCCCTTCTCATCACTCACATCCTTTACCCAATCCGTCTTCCCGGTGGCCACAAGCATGTGTGTAGCGAACCCATTTACGTGTCCGTATAACTTCTCTTCCTCGTCAATTTTGAATCCTTTCGGATATTGGACCTCGCATGTCTCGCAGTCGTGGTCGCAATCTTCACCATCGATCGCCGGGTCCACCTTAGGGAAGATGAAGGCCGTGACTTTGGGTATGGAGTCGGTGGAGGTACGGGGGGTGAGGAAGGCTTTCCCCTTTTGAAGGACGGAGGAGAGCGACATTTTCTTGATGGTATTCACGGTAGGTTGGGACTGACTGTTGAAGCCGGAAGAGCGAGGCATTTCAGGGCGGAAACCGGCGGGAGTGGCAGGCTACCGCGCGGAGGAATTGCGTGATGTCGCTTCCCTGGGGGAGCCATCTCGTTCTTATGTATTCGGCTGGCGCTCATTGTCTGATCCTAAGCAAATCCGTAGCCTTCTGGCGCAGACGTCGTTTTCTGCCTGATTGGCCTTATCAGATGGCGCTTTCGGGGCCGAATAATTATCAGATGGCGCCAAAAATGCCAAACCCTCCAATACTTCCCGGTCTCCGATCCTCAAGACCGAGCCCATCGGCCGAGAAATTTATCTCCTTTGTCTTTGGCACGGAAGTACCTACCAGTCAATAACATAGTACCCTCAGTGAGCTACTTTATGAAACTAAAAATCAGAATTTTCAGTGTCTAAGGTAGCACCCGGGTAGCCAAAAAGCCCGCACACCCTAACCCGCAAGTGGCTAGGAGAAGCGAGGCCATCCCGCATACATTTCACACACAAATTTAGTAGTCTTCTCTCATTATCAAGCACAATGTCGTCGCCCGAAAGGCTTCAGGCTGTAATAGACGGTAAGGGTCAAATGACTGGCTATTATATAGAGAATCATTCAATAATGTAGGTAATTCTGCTGGGGGAAGGCAGTCGTCTCCATTTGGTTAGGGTGTGCGGGCTTTTTTGCTACCCGGGTGGGTAGATACATACTCACGTACTCAATACTGTGAATTTTAATATCTTAATTAGTCAGCCGGTCTATCAATCTTCCGCTCCGAAGCCCACGCTCGTAATTTAAATTCGAATTTGGATGTTTATAGCGGCATGACATAAGGTTCCTTCCAGACGATAACTATACACACATCTGCCATATAACAACAAGCATGGCTCCTCAAAGTGTTCTTATGCTGTAAGTGCCAAGTCGACCAATCAAGAAGTGATTCACACAGTAACAGCATCCCAGCGGCTCTGGTTTCGTTACCAAGCCCACTTTGGATATTTTGAGCGACGCTGGCATTGAGGTCTCTGTTGGTGAGTCACTTGCGAGAGACACTTCTCATAACTTTCACTGACGTTCTCCAGCCTGCAGAAATATCGACAGCGCAAAGAAGCTCTCCGAGGGCGTCAAGCTCGCAAAGCCAATCTCCCTCGATGTCACCGACGACAAAACCCTCGACGCTGCGGTAGCACAACACGATCTTGTTATTAGCTTAATTCCATACAACTTCCATCCTACCGTCATCAAATCCGCGATCCGAAACAAGAAGAACGTTGTCACCACGAGTTATGTCTCCCCAGCCATGCTCGAGCTTGAACAACAGGCAAAGGATGCGGGAATCACCGTTTTAAACGAGATTGGTGTAGGTTATAAACATTTTACTTTTCTTTTGAAATACAAGGTTACTAATTGTTAGCTCGATCCCGGCATCGACCATTTATACGCAGTTTCCATGATCGAGAGCGTACATAAGGCAGGAGGGAAGATCATATCATTCTTGTCGTACTGTGGAGGACTCCCAGCTCCAGAAGGTATGAGGGCACAGATAAAGTACAAGCTTACTAAGGCTGATTTTCAGACTCTGGAAATCCATTAGGCTATAAGTCAGCAACCCTGCGTACCTTTATATTCTCCTGACTTGTCTGTCTTGATACCCAAAACCGTCTTGAAAAAGTAATGCTAATATCGCATTGGTCGAAGGTTCTCTTGGTCGTAAGTAACCTGCGCACCTTCATATTCTCTCTTCTGGCTTGTCTTAGCTGCATATGTCCTCCTTTCGATTGTCTGAGATGTAAAGCTGGGTGCTTTTCACGTGGACATGCACCTAAGATATTGCCCTGACACCTGAATCCCTCCTGAAAGTGTTCTACTGACACTGCAGGGCTGAAGATCCCGTGGGGTTCTGCTCGCTCTAAGAAACGCTGCAAGCTTTTACCAAGGAGGGAAGGTTGTCAACGTTGCTGGTCCAGGTAAGCAACTCTGCGCACCCTCCAATTCAACATTCTAGCCCGTACGCGCGTTTCGAATCCCACTCTAGGTTGTCTGGGCTGCGATGCCTAGCTTGGATTTTAAAATACCATATCTTACACCAATTTCTTCCCAAAAGAATAATGCTAACACCGCATGATAAAAGAATTAATGGCCACCGCCAAGCCATACCACATCTACCCAGGTAAGTTTGACAGACGCATCTCCCCTAATCATCTGTGGTATCCTGATATCCCGTCCTTACTGGCATCCAGGCTTCGCTTTCGTCGCATACCCCAACCGTGATTCAACCACATATAAGGAACGCTATAATATCCCAGAGGCGAAAACCATCATCCGTGGTGTGAGGCCACCTTTTATTTCCCCTTCTGGCCTGTGTAAAAAGCAGCAGATCCTTCCCAATAGAGTAATGCTAACACCGTAGGGTTACAGACTCTGAGATATCAAGGATTCCCAGAATTCGTCAAGGTTCTCGTCGATATTGGCTTCCTCAGTAACGAGGAGCAGAGCTTCTTGAAGGAGCCAATCACCTGGAAAGAGGCCACTCAGAAGATCCTTGGTGCTTCTTCATCAAGCGAGAAAGATCTCTTATGGGCAATTTCATCAAAAACGACCTTTAAAGACAACGATGAGAAGAACCAATTGATGACAGGTCTCAAGTGGGGTAAGCAACCCTGCGCACCTTCAAATTCCCATTCCTGGTCTTTCTCAGGTGGAGACATAGACTGTCTAAGCTGCAAAGCCACGCGGTGCAAGTGGACATGCACCTAAGACATCGTCTCAGCGCCCAAAACCTTCTTGAAAGAGCAATCCTGACACCGCGGCGTAGTTGGCATATTCTCCGATTCAAAGATTACCCCACAAGGAACTCCGCTGGATACTCTGTGCGCCACTCTTGAAGAAAAGATGCAATTCGAGGAGGGTGAGCGTGACTTAGTGGTAAGCATCGTCTCGGCACCCAAGACTTCCTTGAAAGAGTAGTGTTAATACCTAGGGTTCAAGCTGCTTCAACATAAATTCGAGATCGAGAACGAGGATGGTAGAAAGGAGACCAGAACTTCTACCCTCTGCGAGTACGGTGCTCCAATTGGAACTGGAGGCTACTCAGCAATGGCAAAATTAGTCGGCGTACCGTGCGGAGTTGGCAAGTTTCCCCCTTGTCTGATATCCCTTCTGGCACTGCAATGATTCTTCAGAGGGAAAGGTGCATTGCCACCTGAAGGGTCGCCTTTGACCACTGGGGATCTCAAACTGTGTCTCAAGACCCACTCACTTCTGAAAACAGGAGTTGCTAACGTTTGTGTCACACAGCCGTCAAACAGGTACTTAATGGCACGATCTCCGATAAGGGTATTCTCGCGCCAATGAACTCCAAGATCAACGATCCATTGATGAAGGAGTTGAAGGAGAAGTACGGGTAAGTTTTCTTCATCTCAATCTCTTGGAAGTTCATATGCTTACGGAGCTTATAGTATCGAGTGTAAGGAGAAGATTATCCCATAAAGCAGTAGGATTTAGACCAAATCGTAGGTTACGGACCAAAACATTGGACATAGACCAGATCAAAAGCGATCCATACAATCATGTCAATTCTGCTAGCGTATCTCCATCTCGATTGCAGTCGACTCGCCTGAAGACGCTTCTGCCTGGAGTTGCTATGTTACGTGAAATTGACCAACTACTTCCTATTGGAATGAACCCATTAACCAATTTTCGCGACCTTGGCATGACAGTACGGATTAACCATATTAGCACTAACATTGCGATTAGTCAGCAATCATATTTGGAAAGCTTGCTTTCTCCCTGGCTTAAGAATAAAATCACTTCTGTGCCAAGCCTCGCTATAAGACTATTCTAGGAAACTCTTATCTTATTAGAAAGTAACTAAGGATTTAATAAATCTTAATTAAAAATATTAATTTCTTCTCTAATTTTCTTTAATCCTCTCTTATTAAGAATATTAATTTTTTCTCTAATTTTCTTTAATCCTCTTTTAAATATTATTTCATATTTCTAAAATATCTTAATTAATTTTTAACTTTAGTCTTATATCCTCTATAGCTTAATATACTATAAATCGATATTAAAAGAATTATTAAAAATAAAATATCGAGCGTATTCTTTTATAGTTATACTTTTAAAATTAGCTATAATTTTAGAGAAAAGCTTAAAATTAATAATAACGTTAATTATCTTTATACGATATCGTATTATAATCTTAATCTCAATCTATAATATCTTAAAATCTTCTCTAAATTACTCTTAAAGATATTAATTTTATATATATTATCGAGATATAAATAGATATCTTTAAACTCGATACTTTAGACCTCGATATTAAATACCTTATATTCGATATTTATAATATATATTTATAGAAAAATTAAGATCTCGACACTCTAAAACGCGCTTATAAAAAAGTTGAAATAAATATTTTTTATCTTTAATAAGAGATTGCTGAGGATTTATATAATAATCTTATATATTAAATATATCTTTAAAAAGAGCGATTCTTATAAGAATCTATTAATATTAAATTATAAGACGCCTTAGATTATCTATTTTATATTATAAAAGATTAATATATAGCGACTAATTAGTCTCAAATAAAGAATTAATTTAACTTCGAGACTTTATTATATATGATAATTTAATATAAAGATCTTAAAGCTATTTATAAGTAACTTCGATTTATAATTAATAATCGTTATAAGAAATTTCTTTAGGGGGATTATAGTTATAATCTTAACGAAGCGAACGACTCTATATCGATCTTAAAATAAGCTTTATATAAATAATTTCGAGCTTGCGAGGACGGCCCCTCCGACAGAAGCTCCCGAAGGGCCCTCGGAGAGCCCCCGGAGGGTAAGGGGGTTTAGGGGGTCTCCCCTTAATAGAATTGGTATTATGCAGTAGTAATCTTCTCAGTCTTCTCAGTCTTCTCACATCCTCGGTAAGTTTTCCACTACTGGGTAGCCCCGCGCCCCAGCACATATTTAGGTATCCGACTCAGTGTTAACTAACCCACGCTCTGTGAAAGAATTAGCTTTCTACTCACGAAATATATTCGGTTCTTCACTTCACTAACCTACCCAACTGAGCTAAGCGATCTTGTTCATAAAGGAACGATGTTGTTTTCAAATATATTCTCAAATCAGTTGAGGAGGCAGGTAGTGAATTCCAGGAGCTGCCGACCGAACACCAAAAATCTATCGCTTTCGACACCGTACATCTCAATAACAAAGCGCTTTACGGCAAGGCTTTCGACTTCGCAAATGCTTATCTCACGCAGATTCACAATATCATGGCACAAAATTTAATCGTAAAGCTTGTCGGTCGAAATTGTTGGGTTGCAAAGAAAGCATATTCTGCCAAGACGATTTATTACCATTTTTTCCGAGATATGTCACGAGGGGTTTGTTGAGAGTAAATGGTTGGTTTGGTTTGAATAGTTGGAGATAGGGTCGTGTTAATTGAAGTAGACCGTTCGAGCTGACTCTCCTGAGGTTCTCCCGCTCGCAGGAGCATCGGATGATCAAGAGGAACACGCAAGAGCCTCCGGTGATCCTATCTTGAACTTCCAAACGCGCTTTGTTCGTGACTTGTGTGCCACTTTTCTGTTTATCTGTCTTACCGACTCAGATCCTCCGGCTTTCAGGTCCTTGATTCTACCCTTGAACTTTTCGAAGATGATCTCTTTCCCCCCTGCTTCAGAGTAATGCCGTCGTGGTTGAAGCAAATAATTACATCCTTCTTGGTCTCCTGCACCCTTGAATTATGCTTTTCGGTTGTACCAGATATCAAATCCGCTTGATTTTCATCAACGTGGATACGAAGACTCCCATTTGTCGTGATTTGGATGCTTTGATAGTCCCAGTACTCTCTGACATGGTCTTCAAAGCGACCAAAGCATTTCTGCGGTGAGGGATATGGCACGATGCTACGGAAGTGGGCACCAAAAGTCCTGCACATGCCGAGACTCCTGCGCCAAGAATCGGATAACGCCCCGCCTAAAGGGGTACCTGGACAGTGTGCTTAGAGCTGTCTCGGAATTGCACCCGACCTGAGCTTCTTTGGGGCCATTCTACCCTTAGCAAGCCCATAAGAGAGGCCTAAAGTTCAATCTATGCGCTTTAAGGAAATCGTTCCTGGGTCCTTTGCTACATGGTCGTCTTCCGAGAGTAGGGTTAGGGCTATGACTAGCGCCGTGCAAGAGTTTTGGTGCCCACCTCGGTAAGGTATGTATGCTCGAATCGCTTTCAGTGGCCGTTGGTGATGCGCCGTTGTCCCGATCTGTTTAAAGATATTATATTGATAAAGGCGTAGTGCAACGACTTGGCAATGCCGCTGGCCGTACGTCGGCCAATGCCAAGCTTTGAAATCCTTTTTTGCGACGCCTGATCAGGCAGCCGAGGCAGCCACACGACGAACCCGATTTTGGCACCCACAATCCACCTTTACAATCTTTCCAAATCACCCTCTTTTGTAGTAATGAAGTTCCAAAATCCCAGACCGAAAACCACAACGTATTATCCATGCAACGTTCCGTGGAATTCTTTCTTTCTTTCTCTCTTTTTGTTCTTCTTTTTGAGGATTTGACAGTGCCAATTCCAGTCGCGCAGTAGCATCCTTTGCGACGCTCATCGAAAACAAGTCTAATACAGGTTTTCAATAATGCTGTGATGATGTAAATTAAATGTGACGTATGGGGTTTGTGCAGTGAAATCGGGTCTGTTTGTATGGCTGACTTGGTCCTGCGGCCGACTAATGATCCCGACGCCCATTCCCATGGTTGGCTTCCAAAGACTGTGCCGAGATGTCAGCGTTCTACGCAGAAAGTACGAGGCTTCGTTTCCCTTGTTCTCGCTCGGGCGGCTCGCTAGTTCAACCTTGGAGGAGCCATGTGCCTGTGACCATGGGTTTCAAGCCTGGATGCACTCCCCGCAGCTAAGGTTGCATTGCTCTAGCCTAGCCTTCTACATCTCCCAGCCGGAGACAAAAACGAAGACTCAGCTGGATGTCAGCGTTCTGCAGGTTGGGTGGCTCTCTCACATTTGCTGCTCTGCAAGTGGTGGATGAGTGCGTGGGTCAGACTCATGCATGGGTATTCCTCCGATCCTTGTGCATAAGCCTTGGTTTATATATCATAGCCCCTTTGCTGCTGTCTTTCGACGGATTCTCTCGTTCTTATTTCTCTTTTTGAAAAAAGGTTGTCGCCTCTGCTTTACTTTCGTAATTTTTGAATCTTCTTGCCGCAGGAAAAAGTTCAAGATATTGCTCAGGCGCGATATCCCGGACGCATCTGCAAATCGTCTCATTACAGTAACAACTAGTTACGGGTACGAATCCAATGAGGAGTCTCAATGCTGCAGTGTGTTCCCAGCTCCTGCTGTGTTGCACGTGGGCTTCAGCCGTGTCGGCAGCTTCGTTCCATGACCGAAGACAAACAGGCACCTCCGAAACCTCAGGTGCAGGTTACGCCTTCGGCAAAAGCGGGGTCGACGCTTCTTTCGACTATGTTGTAATCGGCGGAGGCACAGGTGGACTGGCCATAGCTACGCGACTAGCTGAGAACCCTTCCATTAGCGTTGCAGTGATCGAAGCTGGAGGTTTCTACGAAGCCGACGATGGCAATATCAGTGTCGTGCCTGCATATGACATCTTCTACGCTGGCACGGGCGCCAATACCACCAACCCGCTGGTGGATTGGGGATTTCTCACACAGCCTCAAGCGGTATGTTTTTTTGCCGCTGCTAGATCCACATCATTGACATTTTTGCAGGGCTGCAATAATCGAAAGTTACACTATGCGCGAGGCAAGACGCTAGGAGGCTCATCGGCCCGTAACTTCATGTTCTATCAACGGCAAGTTAGCTGCATCGAATCGATCGCTTTTACTAATCGTTGCAGGCCGACCGTAGGAGCGATGCAGAGGTGGTCGGACGACGTTAGCGACTCAAGCTACACTTTTGCAAACCTTCTGCCTTTTTACAAGAAGAGTGTGCACTACACACCGCCAAGTATTGCTTATCCGAACAGCTCGAATGTTCAGGACAGCAGTGCTTTTGATCCCTCTGGAGGACCACTCCAAGTGTCTTTTGGCAAATATGATGACCCATTCGGAACTTGGGCTCAAAAAGCATTGCAAGCTGCGGGTGAGGTTGCTATCGCTGGATTCCAAATAGGCAGGCTCATCGGGTCCGCATACCTGGCATTCACCGTGAATCCCGTCAATGGTCATCGGTCTAGCTCAGAGGCAAGCTTTCTACAATCGGCCAAAAGCCCTACCAACCTGTTCATCTACAACAACACTCTGGCCCAAAGGATCATCTTCAATGGCCCACAAAACACTGCTCAAGGTGTTACTGTCTCTTCAGTGGGGACCGATGTGCAGGAGTCCGGTCCCATCTACACTCTAAATGCCAAACACGAAGTGATCCTCTCTGCGGGAGGGTTTCAATCGCCGCAACTACTCATGGTCTCTGGCATCGGCCCACGAGAGACACTCGAAAGTCACGGTATCACTGTGCTCAAAGATCTCCCCGGGGTCGGACAAAATATGCAAGATCATGTTTTCTGGGGCACCTCGTTCCAAGTCGACGTGACCACCTCTTCCTCAGCGTTGAACCACCCTGAACTCGAGGCCGAGGCTGTACAAGAATATAACGAAAACGCAACTGGTCCCCTCACAAATCCAATTGTCCCAGTCCTCGGATGGGAGAAGATTCCTCAAGCGGACCGTGCTGGCTTTTCAACCGCGACACAGCAAGCTTTGAGTACCTTCCCTGCCGACTGGCCCGAGATCGAGTTTATCCCCATCGGCACCGTTCTCGGCTACGCAGCCGACTTTGCGGCAGGGGATCCGGTGAACGGAAACAATTACGCCACAATGTCTACAGTGTTAATCGCAGCGCTCAGCCGCGGAAATGTCTCCATATCAAGCAGCAAGATGACCGACCCGCCTCTCATCAACCCCAACTGGATGACCCATCCCGCAGATCAGGAATTGGCGATTGCGGCGTTCAAAAGATCCCGCGAAGTGTGGAAATTTATGAGCAACATTACGGTCGGAGAGGAGTATCTTCCCGGCCCGAAGGTGCAGAGCGACGCCGATATTCTAAACTTCATAAGACAGGCTCTGTCGCCAGTGTGGCACGCGGCTTCTACTTGCAAGATGGGGAGGCCAAACGACCCGATGGCTGTTGTTGATACGCAAACGCGCGTTTATGGCACGAAGAGGCTGAGGGTGGTTGACGCGAGTGCCTTCGCGGTCCTACCGCCAGGACATCCGCAGTCGACGGTGTACGCGTTGGCGGAGAAGATTGCGAGTGAGATCAAGGCGGGTAGTACCTAGGTAATCGATGCGTGTATGTTTGGGGGGGGGGGAACGAGCAAAGAAGTTGTTGGTTGAGCGTAGGATTTGCCGTAACTCGTGCTATGTTGTACTGGCATACAAACTGACTGCATACATGGCTTAGAGAATATATCCATTCTTCAAAGACTTCGCGATCCCCCGACAGAAAAGAATCCATCCAGATTGCGCTCGCAGTATATTAGGGAGTTTCAGACCACTTTTTTTAAGCGTGGATTTTTCAGGTCGTGGGAACTTCAGCGATTTGCCACCAACTGCGCCATCCACCAATGCTACCCTGGGGTAGCATTGGTGAAGAAAATCGGCCTATTTGGTGGATTTCTCGTGTCGATATTCTACATCTCTTAGCAAATCTATCCAATTAGAAGGCCTTCCTTCTTACCACTACTACTATCACCTCCCACACGTCTACGTCTTTCCTACCGTCCTTCCTACCACGCCGTCGCAGACACCCCCCCCCCCCTTCTAACCCTAACCCTAAGGATTAGGTACGGGGAAGATTACACGATTTTCTCGGGCAATGACTAAGCGGATTTATCACAAATCCACCAAAGAAGCCTATTTGATAGTGGGGGTGTTCAGACCAATTCATTTCGTCATAGCTGAAAGTCTGAATATTCCACGATTCCACAGCAAAAAAAAAAGTGGTCTGAAACCCCCTATTATTATCCCTTTCCCCGTGTCCGGGACGTACAGGTACACGCTAGCAAGGTTCAAATATACCTATACCTTAGGGATATCGATATGTACTTTAGGTCAACTCAGGCCGCGCCCATGAGTAAGCAAATTTCTGAGCCGTAGAGAGCCGCACTGATTGGACAAATGATAATCCCTACGTTATACCCCTGCTAGCGTATACGTCCCGGACATAGGGAAAGGGATAGTCTTATTTCTTTCAATGGATAAGATCCGACTACACTCGCTTCGAATCTAATCTTACTTCTTTTATATGACAATGAAAGTAACTTCTAGTATAATATACATTTTTATTATAATATTATTATCTCTTTTATATATTTAATATCTCGACTATTATAGAATAAGGAAACGCGAAATACTAGAAAATGCGAAATCTTAAATGCGATAAGTCCGATTCAATATTCAAATGTCTACTCCTTACTAAAATTCTATGACAACTTCGCATAATACGGATGAATAAGTCTGGTTCTTCCTTGCTATTTAGGCTTCTATATCCAAGAATTTAATTTATTCTTTTTTAGACCTTGTTCGTATATACTCGATAATATCCGCTATTTGATAATATATAGTCTATTTAAATCTACGATACTAGGCCTATAGACGGCGACTATGATTCCGTAGTATTGGCCTTTATAATAAAATCTAAAAGTAGGCTATTTGAATAAATGATAAGGTAGTGGTAGCCATCTTTGTCGGATTTACTGGATTTAAGATTTCGCATTTCCTAGTATTTCGCTTTTCCTCGTGAAACTAAGTAGCACAACAGCCGTTTTCACATCGATTCAGCTTGATAACGACATCAAAAGACGTTGTCTCTTCCGACACGGCCATGGAAGCAACGATCAGTGATCAGGACCTGAAAGCATCAGAGCCTTTCCCACTGCGACAACTTCCCCTTGAACTGCGCCGCAAAATCTACCGGCACAACCTTATGGCCACTCGAAATCCTTCTCCGAAAGCCATTTACCTAAAAAAATTACCCGATGGTTCGAGGGACCCTCCTTCTCCGCTGCTACTAGTCAATAGCCAAGTCCGTACTGAAGTCCTCGATCTGGTCCAAACATGGCCGATTTTTCTCCGGGTCACCCATCAGGGCATTCAATTTGGTAGTGTGGCAGAGACCTGTTTCATCGCACAGCAATGTTCAAGAGACTACGGCAGCATACCTCATCTTGTCGTAGAGATATGGCCCCCCCACCCTGATCGCCCGACAGATGCGATTGATATTTGGAGGCATCTTCGAAATCTCCGGGCGGAGCTACGTGCTGTACCTCTGCTGCAGCGAATCTCTTTCCTCTTTGCTGACAACGAAATGGCTTCATGGACTCATAATGGCAACGCCCTTGACCTCCTGGACTCGGGTGGCTATGACACGGAACCTTTGGGATGGTGCAATGATGTAACTTACATCATGGACCTATTCGCCCGTATCAGCGCTGCGAGCGCCCGTTTTTACCTCCCCCATGGTTTGAAACCTGGCGAGACCACCGAGCACGTCCGTACCCGGCTCCGATCCGTTAATGCCATGATCATGGGACGCATTCCGATCGTTGAGGAAACATACACTGAAGAAGACGAAGAGCGAGCGGTATTTCAGGATTGGGTCGATGACTGTAGGGAGTCGAAACTTCGAATGAAAGGTGCGGAAATTGCGCGCGACAAGCTCGACGTAATGACGCGGCAAGGGAGAATGCAATTGACACAAGGACAATGGGAAGACTTCATTGCGGTGTGGTCGCCCCATTTTGAGAGTCTGTTGTTTCAGGAGTTCAAGGGAAAGCTACATTACGTGTACGAAGACCATCCATTGGATAGCGCATAGGAAGAATTTATGATCTACTAGCAATACGAATCATACTTCGATAGACCTCTCACGATCTCGCTGTCGCCGTCTTATGGTCTCCCAAGATGTTTTGGCCCTAGTCTCCTACGATTCAGGCTTAATGCAGTCTCCTTATTGATGGGACTTGCTCCACCTACACAGACAGTCCCCAACCATTGAGACCGACTTGAGTTATGAGCTTCACTTCCGAAAGCACCTCTAATCGACTCGTATGCAGACCTTCAAATGGGGCATTTAATCAAATCTTGGGCGCAGAAGTCTTGGCAAGACAAGACATGAGAAATGTATAGTAACCCCTCTCAGGACCTGGCATTTCCCCCTCACAGGATTGCTGGTATTTCTGTCGGCATCAAACTTTTACCTGACAGCTCATGTAGGGAACTTGAACATGCCCTTTCCCACGCCTGTAACAAGCGACTAGTTACTCACGAATCGCTCACTCATTACCGTATGTATCTTAAATATGCAACCATGAAAATGCCGTCAGAACCAGATTAACGTGAGGCCTTCGCACTCCATGAAATTAGACCCTCGTGGAAAGCAAGCAAGAGTTCTATAGACACGAATGTGAGTGGAACATCCCAAGACGACCCCATCTGAGGACTGACGTCCTTCCATCTCCTCCAAATTCGCGACTTCGTACTGGACAAGCGCAACACTCCCAATCACCCCAAGACCCTACACTTCTATCCGATCATCAAGAGCCGTAGCCAAAGCGCACAAAACACTGCTATCAATCGCATCCATGTTGAGCGCACCCGGATAGACCTTCTCGCTACAAGCAGGCCAGAGCTCCGTGAACAGCTTATCCTTGGGCGTCTCGGCGAGCGCCAACACAGAAGCTGAGGTAAGCGTGGCCGTATGGCTTCCTCGTTGTTCTGGGTATGACATCCCGGCGTACGGACGTCCCGTGGGAATGGCCATTTGCGATTTGAAATCCGCCAAGCGATCTTGCTCCGGGCGATCCCAGGCCGACTGCCCGTCGCAACCGGGGCTATTTCCCGCTTTCAAATGTCCTGCATTCTCATATACTTGCTCTGCGACTTTGAATTAGAATGTCAATATATTCGTGAGCCCAACACTCGTCTCTCATTCAGTGACAAAATCCTACGATTGAGGCTGGACCCTTAAAAGGTCGACTCTCAGTAGGCCATCCGGACCCATTCGCAAGCCCAACTGGCTACGAGAGGGTTCAGCTGTTGATGTCGCTGACTGCTCAGCGGTTGCTCGGTCTCGCGGCCTTCGACGTTGCTGCTCTGCAAGTCCTTCTGCGGATTCCTTGGGGCGATTGACGCCAGCAGGTGGGCCTTTCATGGTGCTGGTCAACGGGGCGATGTATGCGAAAGAGATTGGTATACCCGGTCAATAAGTGACTGCGCTTATCACCTGTTGTTGGGAAGGCCTACTGGAGGCGAAAAGATCATCGGCCGAGGGGTATGCCGTATTTCTTATCAGGGGTAGGGCAATTTGACTAGACTGACCATGAGGATCGAAGCATACATGCACCCGGGTATGCTTCTGTCAGTTATATATTCGATATTTTACGGAACATCAAGCCGTTGCTTCCATCAGATTCCATTGACAACCCCTCACGAATTCGCCGGTCGCCTGGGTGCGCCTTTTGATACTATCGCACCGATCATGAAACCAACAGAGATGGTGGAGACCCCCTCGGCTGCATAGGAAAAACATATGCAGGCCGGGCGGGGCGTGGATTCAGGTACGCCAGATTTTCGAGACTTTACCCTGTGGCTCATGACTCAGCCTTCCGAGCGCCTCGTATCCTCAACATGCCAAACAAGCCCCCAAGCCTCAGGACTCAAAAGTGTGAATGGACGGATGGTACCGATCTTATACAAGTGACGGACATAGTCTGCTCTCGATCTGCTCAACGCGCAGACTTGTTGGCCCAGTGTCGTCAATGCATCAATTGACGTGGGGCTTGCAATATACAACTCTAGGGGCCTGCAGTCGGTTTCCCAACCTCTGATTGCAAAACGCACCTTTGACGAAATGAATATTATGCGTGCCAGATGCTGAGCCGTTATCAAAGTACTCAGGCAGCTCCAATTTTACGATGACTATATATTAGTATACTTGAGAACGCAGAGAGTGCATTCGTTCTACTGAAACGACCTCCTACTTGAGTCGCCTACTCCGGGTGGTTGAACATGATCCAGATCCGTTAGCGCGATGCCTTCGCTGCCCTCGCTGGTCTTATATGGCCGTACGGTTCCATTACCGTCAGATACCGCTTCACCGCCGGGCCCACACTCGAGATCTGTCCCGTTCCGATCGTATGATTTCTCGTCGCTGGCGTAGGTCACAAGCCCAATCCCTCTGCGAAAAGATCGATCAGAGCTTCGAGGCGCCCATGCCCAGCCTCCACCTCGGCTGATTGGAAGGTGATACCAGCGGAAGCCAAGCCATGCGCTAACGATACCCAGGATTGCACCAGAGATGATATCGAAGCCGTGATGCATGAAGTCGGAATACCGTGTCGAAGAGATGTAGATTGCGGCACTGATGGATACAAGCGGGAAGATAATGAGATAGGTAGGCGGCGCAGCTGCTTGCTTGCGAGGCTTAACATGCTGCTTGTTCCTGTCTATGTCTTGGTAGTTGAGGAAGGGTATAGTGACTGCCAATTTAGCACAGAGGAACAAGGCGAAATATGTCAAGCCGGCGAAGGAGACTATGAGGAGAGATGTCAGCTGATGATTAGAGGCCTGAACCCGGTTCATCTACCAACTCACATGACGAATGACCGCTAGGAAAGCTTCTGAACCCGTCATCCAATGTCGAACCAGAATTACGGCAGATGGTCCAAGAGACGAGGTTGATTCCTTCATCGACCTGATTACCAATTCCCCCGACCGTGCTATTCAGGAGTCGCGACAGATCCGGGTCACATCGAGCAAGCATATTAGGCCTTGGCTTTCCAACCAAGTTCTTCGTGCCAGATGTGATCATGAAAGCAATAGCCAGCGAGAGCCCAAGGCCCATCCATGCAGCGTTCCATTCCCATACCTTGCGTTTCCAAATCTTCGAACGGGAAGCACTCTCAAATGCGGGACCTGGTACGACCGCGAGGCATACGATGAACGTAATAATGGCTGGAACGACAAGCCCGATGGCTACCAGCAGGCCTGTTGAGACCTTTTCCTTTGTGACATATGGGAAGGAGATGTCTGCATCAGTGACATCGAAGGGTCTCTTATTGGGCGTGACGACCGAGAATCCAGCGCCGACTGCTGCAATTGCTCTACGGCAATGTCAGCTTGTGATTTCAGTGATTCATCATGTTTGCAGGACGCTTGACTGCTTACATTATTATGATCCAGTCGATGATGTAGGAAAGTACTAATCGGACAGAGCCTCGACCGTTTGATTTGATCCCAGACGCCATAACATCAAGATGCCGCTGAATTAAGACCACGTACGATTGATAGAAATAATAGTCAGCATATGAAGAGGTTGGAATGAAAAGAAAGCGCGAATCGCAGTTGATCTCGTGAAAGATTGCCAAGAACAGCCAAGCGTACTCGGCCGAGTAGTTGCCAAGCCGGCCGAGAACAGGAAGTGAAATCAAGAGGTACCTTACATCTTCCTTCGCACTCTCAAATAGGATTCGCAGTTTACCGAAACCCACTGGAAGCATGTGTTCGGTAGTTTGCCATTTGGCGTCAGCGGGGACCGTGCGTCTAATCTAGAGTTCGCGTAATTCTACGGCGGCGATGCGGATGGGAGAGGATTTATGCGCGTTGGAAGGAGGAAGGTTGACAGCCTTCAATGATATCGTATCATCGTGGGAACATTCGATTTCGGAAATTTCATGCGCGTGTGGTCCGATAAGGGTTGCGATGAATAACGGGATTCTATGGTCATGGTGTTGGTGTGCTGCTCATTTTGTTTGACAACATTATGAGTAAAGGCTAGGACAAAGAAGGGTTGAGAGGGTCGTCAGGTCTGAGGGGCCGAGCGAAAGCATGGTGGTTTTTTGGACTATCAATTCTTATGGAGAGGGTAGGTGAGTGACGCTCTGGGCCAATTTGCGAAGAATGACTTTGCTGAGATGACAAAGAACACAGATCTTCCCCTTGGAGAAAGCATCGACTTCAATGTGTGGCAACCAGGTCTCAGGAATGCTTTCTTTTATGGCCCTCGAACTTCTTGACATCCCTGCCATTGTCAGGTCAACAATCTTCGGAACCAGTTTGGATCCCGACGGCGCTTATGGGAACATTGAGGGTCCATTATAGAACTATGTTTTCGCGCTTATCTAGGGTGACATTGGTGGGGTTTATCTGCGATGATACGAAACGGAAGAATGATGTTCGATGTCGCATCTATCGTGGGAAAGACACTCGATCTTGAGGCATATACCCCGCCAACACGTGTTCAGAAACGGGCAATGGCGTGGATACAGGGAGGTGATCTGGTTTGATGTTCACGGGAGAGACTCTGAAATGGGCAACATGGAAGGCTGGCGGTTGGCGGAGATCCTGGGATTGGGTGTTGCGGTTGCACATGAGATGGGAAACACAGCATGGGCTCTAACGAAACTGTGAGTAGATTTGCATTTGCTAGAGCTAAGATGTCGTAAGTGCTGAACTGAATACTCGTACATGAACGTCTGCTACCAACGAATCCGCTCCACGGCGCCAAGCCATCGGAGCTCTTATCTATGCACAATATGCTGTAAGTATGCTTTAGCAGATGAAATCAGAACCCTGCGGTCCTGAATATTTGGATCATTGGCACAAAAATGATAGACACTTGAAACGTAGCCTACGGAGCCATCTTTGATTATGCGGTAGCACCAGCACTACGGAGTTCACAATTCCAGCAATTTGACAAATGTCCCGATCGTCCGAAGATCAGGTAGCATCATCTTCAGCCTCCTTCTGGTCCAATGACGCCTTCTCGAAGTAGTGTTCTGCGAGAAGGGAGACATCGCTGGGCTGCACTGCACCATCTTCACCCGGTCCAGTATCGTGCTGAGAAAACAGATGCTCTCTGTCTCTTCGGGTTTTAGTTGGCGTTGAATCTTTTTCAAACGTGAACTGCGCTTCTCTCTCTGGCCATGGGAACGCCTTCTTCAAGTTTTCTTCCTTTTCTTTTGCAGGAGTGGGATGTTCGCCTGGTGGATATTTGCTGATAATGTCCCAGACGTCCTTGGCCCATCTTCCTGCGTTATCCATCTCGAGGATAAATTTTTTGTTGCTAATACGGCGACCAGAGTCGCTGAGCTCTCTCGGCATAGATTCACGTGGGCGTGGCGACGTAAACCAGACCTCGGGAATTAGTCGACGCGGAATGAAAAAAGCGTAGTTCGGGTCCAAGGTGATAGAGTGCGTGAGAAAATAATCAGCATATCTGAGGTGATGGCCGTTGTCGCCGTTCTTGGGTTTGCCCACAATACTGTGGCTGATGACAGCTTCAAGACCGTTTGGGAACTCTGAGCACCTGGAGATGACGATTCTGAAGTCTCGCAGCAGTGGTTGGTAGTCCAAGAAGTCGATGTTCATAGACGATCTCCACATGGGAAATTTCTCGTGGATGATTCGCAGTGCTTTTTCCTCTTCTTTTTCGGAAGCCTGTATTGATCGGTCAGATTCTGTCAGTTGTGTTCCTGATACTCCAGGCATAATGGCCGCAGGAGTGTCGGCCCTTGGGATTCGTCCATCCAACCCGATTTGGAATGGAGTGGTGGTGGGGTGCATAGGACGGTTGGCGCTTCGCTTGACCTCGTCAATGTGTGCTAGCAGAAGTTTGGTAGAGAAGCTGTATGCAAATAAAGTTGAGGCTGGTATTTCATCAGGAAAATACTCGTCTTTGCCAGTGCTCTCGCCCCCTTCGACTGGCCAGTATAATCTATGGGGAAGCAGTGCGATTAGGTCGTGATCGTTGGAAAAGGTAACAATCAAGAAGTCGGAAGCTTCACGTTGTGCTGGCGATATGTGGCACTGAGAGCCCTCGATCTTTTCTCCCTCAGCATCCATTCCGTCCTCCTTGAATGCAGTAACTATGCTAAAGGTCACGTAGCTGATATCCTCTCTCGACGTTTGGAAGTATCGATCTGCATATGACTTCGGGAAGAAACCCTGGCCAAGGTACACTGCACCGTCACAGATGGCGTTTTTCCAGGCTCGAACAACGGGAGCGTCGGTGAATAGGCTGAAGATGCGGGCTTTGTGGCAATGAATCTCTTCTTCGAGTGTGAGCGTGGCATGAGCTTCGGTTTCTGCGCTGCTTGTCTCCATGATCTTCTCTGCTAACGACTTGTTCCGCACGAACTGCCGATTGTCAGAAAAAGCTTCATCACGCAATACTTTACATTGAAGGAGATTGGCTGGCATACCAAGTCGGGGCACTCAGATAAGGTAAACTGACCAAAGTTTTGTGGCGAATTGTGACTCTGTGGAGCACTCCTTTTGACGAAGTCTAATTCAGCATCATCAATTAGTCTGGCAATACTGAGGTAGAACATCCAGGCACTGTACCGTTTTTTGATGCAGAATTTTGGAATAAAACTTCGCAATGGGATAGTTGAAGTGAGATGGATAAAGTATCTCGCGTCATCCTCACACCTTTGTTTACCGAGATCTCGTCCGGATTTGCTCCGACCTTCACTTACAATTTTACTTTACTACCACCACCATGTCGAGCACTTTGCTAATCTACGCATTTTCGGACATGCAATCAGAAAAACCCAACCTTAGCCAGCCAGGAGACGCGAGGAAAACGAAATTTCCCCGAGACTACATGTGCAACAGAGCAAGTGGCCTTTCTGCAGCTCTTCAAAATCAGCGGTCGATGGAATCCGAGAAGGTTGCGGAGACAGTAAGCCACTCGAGTTTTGGTCAGAATCTTAAAATGGGTTATCAGACGTAGTGCAAATGGTGCTGACAATGCCCTTCAATAGAACTGCTGGATCTGCGGTGCGGTGTACTCCCGGGAAGATCAAATGGTCTACACAAAATGCTGTAACGAAGCCATTGGGTCTTACTGCAAAGCTCAAGATATCGCTAAACATGGGAAATGCTGGAATTGTGACGAGGAAGAAGTGCAGAGCAAGGCAGCTTCCGAGGCAAAGTCCTGGATTTCTTACGACCTCAAGGATCCTATCAAAGAGGCTCCACGTCTCCCACAAACTGTCACTTCCCTTCCAGCAAAAGGTGCTGGCCATCAGCCAGCAACAGCGATGTCGAAAGCTGGCAGTATCTTGCCCAGCGGATCCACCACCCAAGGTTTGAATACCCCCAGCTTCTCTAACACTCGAGAGTCCGAACGATCTCGAAACATTCAACCTCTTTGCATAGGACTGACTGAAGAGCAATGCGCTCGAGAAGTAGCGATGTATCGATCGCAAAGTGCGAAAGAGAGCTCCAAAGTTGTGAGAATGGTACCACAATCTTCGCCCAATCTGAAAGACGGAAATGTGAAGGAAAATAGTCTTCTTAACGGAGGCTCTGACCAGGCAAAGACCACTTCTCCGAAACAACAAGATTTCCTCCACAATGGATCTGAGTCCGCCAGCTCTGATTTTTCCCAGGACGTCCAGCAGCATCTTGGTGGCTTGACTCAAAAAGAGCAGGAGCGACAAGTTGCTAAACAGTACGTGATCGGAGCCACCAAGCATCTTGTAGAGATGTGCAACACGTACGGGAATGAAATCGATGAGGCGGATAAGGATGAGGTTATGAATGAGGTTCTAGAAGCTGTAAGAGGTAAGTCGCCTGTTTGCTAATGACGCAGAAAATGTCTCTGATCGTTCCCAGGCTGCAAGACGTTCGAAGCTGCGATTAAAAAGACGGCCCTTGGAAGGCCCTCAACTCTTACCACACAGCCAGCATCTATTCAGAGTCACGCGACTGTCCACGCCCCAGACTTCCAGTCCGTGGAAATCCGGGCATCTTGCAGCAAGTGCGAAGAACTCCAAGCCAGAATGAAGAAAGCTGCGGATGCCCTGCTAGGTCTATAGACCTACTTCGACATCGCATCAAGCAAGCCAGGTACCCAATATGGATGGTAGGGTGACCTTGTTATTACGACGGGTGCGATGTCAGACATGGAAAAAGATGGATAGTGAATATTTCGATTCTTGCTCGGGCACCTCGCATTGCGCTTTGTCTGCTCCTTTAAGATTCTTCGCACGAGTGGTTTAGCAAATCGCATTCAAGGAAAAAGGTTCAGCTGCAAAAGAAACGTCTATGCTGTTTAAAGTGAGAGCGTAGCTTTTTGAGGGACTCAGGCTCTACTGCTTCGATTCTCGTTTTCATTGAAGCCACCTAACCATA
This sequence comes from Letharia lupina, assembly GCF_014066315.1. NCBI lineage: Eukaryota > Fungi > Ascomycota > Lecanoromycetes > Lecanorales > Parmeliaceae > Letharia > Letharia lupina. The sequence goes on from NW_023502983.1 coordinate 1,333,548, forward strand.
GGCATTTGCAGACATAACCCAGAACAGAACTCCGATGCTCTTCGTCTTCGATGCAGAGCTCAATGCACATCGACATTCTTATAGGCGGTCCTTTGACCTGATTTCAGCAATCGACCGAAATTGCTACTGCAAACCCAGCCAGCGTCCCACTACAGGCCATGGCCCTGCTACCAACTGACACGTCAACGCTTCCAAATAGATATCCCATCAAGACTTCTCTTCTTCCGAGCACCTCAAGTGTCTGACTGCATCGAAGCTGTAGAGAAACGCTGTGCAAGCTCTTCCTCGGCCTCGCTTTCTTCTCGAGCTGAATCCACAGCACCGTGAGTGGGACACTCAGAAGGAAATATGTTCGAAGTTCCTACGCCGTCCAGAAATGGGAGTCTCCATGGACAGATACCACAGTGATTTCCTGGTTTGATAGGACTGGCGCTGGGGGGGTCATGTTAAACGCGGAACTCAATGCCTCGAGGTCTCACTGTTCCAACCTGAAGATTTCTCACGTTTCAGAATTTCAGGCGGTTTCAATCTGTATACACTTCACCCCTCCACTAAGACGATATGCGCGTTGTTGCATGTTCAGCGCGGTACTTGTTCGCATGAACAGTCTGAGGACTGACAGGCTTGTGACAAGGGCGGGCGAGGGTGACTGATTCCTCCCTACTTAGTTCCAGCGACCTTGTTATGACGTTGATAGCAGCATGCTTCTGTTTATCCACTGGTGCTCGAGCCCCAGACTGCGCAGTGGACCGCGGCTCGAGAATATCTTTTTCCTCCACCAACGCGGTGCCTCTCCAGTTCAATGCGCAACGACCTCTCATAAAAGCGCAGTACCGGGCGACAGCTTTGACACAAAACGGTTGAGGCTACTCAGAGTCTCCTTATCTGCCTTTGTCCGGTTTCAGTATTGTTTGAGTCTATGCGCCCGATCTGTTATCGCATATTAGCGACACATCTGTCACGTACATATTCCCGCATATCATATTTCCGATCATGTAGTGTGTTCCGAGCGCAGTCCGATCACTGCATATTTTGATCAGGTGGAATGATGTATTTTCTGTTCCAAAGCCAAGATGAAGGCTGTACGTACAAGTGAATCATCTCTTTGTGCGATACTTTCATTTCTCATCAGCCTGTTCATCCTCCACACTCAATCTCTTGCTCTCACTCCATCTCTCTCCCTCACGGTTCCCACCAACCTCACGGACCTCTTCGGGTTATGGTCATACCGTCACTGCGTGTCCGATCCAACGTGGAACCCTCGCACCGTGCACATCGCCTCATCCTGCGAAAACGCCCTCGTCGCCCTCTCCGACGACTCCTCGACCTGGGGCCTCCATCCAGGCACTTTCACATACAACCCTGGCGGACGCTCCACCGCCTACTTCCCTGGGGCGCGTTCTCTCCTTACCCTTCCTAAACGTTATGTAGTTGGGGACTGCGTGGTTGCGATTGTCATGATGAAGATGTTTGAGCGAAGTAGTATAGGCCAATTTCCTGGACTGCCGGACTCCGTGATTGGAAAGTGGCGTGACAAAGATTCGAGTACTTGGAAGGACATGATTGAGCCGGCGGAATACGTGAGGGCGACTTGTGGAAATGGGTGCGGTTATGCGGTTTTGGGGAGAGAACATGGGATCGGCATTGCGATTTGGGGGACAGGAAGTAGATGGGATCGGTATGCTAGAGAAATGAGCTCTTTGAGTGAGGTAGACAAGGTAATACCGTCGTTGGAGATTGGGAACACTTCCGTTGTCGGGATGGGTAATGGATCTATTTTGGAGGCGGTGCGTTAGGATTTCCTAGGAATCTAGAGATGTTCGAGCGCCGGCGTTCTGGATGACATGGTTAGAGATTTGCAGCATAAGGGTTTTGAACCAATGCCACTGTCACTCCATGCGCTCGTTGGACCTGTGCTTCCTCTCTACAGCTACCGAACCGGGAAGATCAAAAGCTCACATCCCACATTCGAGCACGAAAAGAAAAGTCCTTAAATCCGAATACATTGACTCGGCCTGGTCATCTCACGGACGGGTCCTGATAGCGACTGAGATAGCGAGAATTTGTTCGACTGCCAAATTACCAGCCAAGGAAGCGTCAGATGTTCCGGCGTGTATTGAGCGCCAAATAGTTTTTCGAAATTATGGGGTGCTTCCATAGGAAAGCAAAGGAGCAGCATAGCTGAATAGATGAACAAACATACAGCGTAACGGACATACAACTAGACTCGGAGAATGGGAAGAAGAGAAATGACCAACCCAGTGTGTATAGCAGAATTGATCGACTTACCTCGCAAGGCACAATGTTGGGGTTCATTGATTAGATGATTAGTACACTACCTTACTATCCTTGAGGAAGGGATTTCAAGAGAGGATGAGGATGCAAGGCTTGGCATGCTAATCCGCATCGAGTAAGCGTTTCTCGGTCTTATCTTCCGAGTCTTTGCCATCATTCAACTGTTCTCCGCCCAAGCAAGACATCAAGCAATCATCACAGCCATACCTCGAGATCTGCAATCCTCGCTTTAGGATCGGGCCATTTGAGAAGGAACCACCGCATTGCGTCCAAGGCGTTTCTCCAGTTGAGCCCTTCGTGGATAGACAATCCAAACCTCTCGCATCATGGCGGTCCCCAAGGATTCCCTCTTCCGCTCCTGCGACATGTCCTTGACCCAGCTCTACATTGCGAACGAGATTGGTCGAGAGGTCGTCAGTGCTCTGGGGGAAGTGGGCGAGGTTCAGTTCCGAGATGTACGTATTGCCTCTTCCCGGTGCTAGACCTGGGCAGTAGGCTGCAAATCTTGGGGCCTTGAGGACGGGGCGAACCCTCGAACGGCAGTCTCCTTAGTGATTTCCAAGTGACGTTTTTGGGACAGCCCTGGCATGTCGAGCTTGCTGACATTCTATCTCTGATAGTTGAACTCGGAGACTACAGCTTTCCAAAGGACCTTCACTCAGGAGATTCGAAGACTCGACAATGTCGAGCGACAGCTCCGCTACTTCCAATCCCAAATCAACAAAGAGTCAATACCTATCAGACCGCGGCATGAATTCTCAAATATGCTTGCAGCCCCTTCAGCTTCTGAAATTGACGAGCTCTCCGATAAGAGTGAAAGCCTTGAGCAGCGAGTGGCATCTCTTAATGACAGCTACGAGACGCTCAAGAAAAGGGAGGTGGAGCTTACAGAGTGGCGCTGGGTCTTGACGGAAGCAGGTGGTTTTTTTGACAGGGTAGGTCGCCTCGATTATATATCTTCGAGACTGTCGCTCAAGCTGATAGGCTTTCAAGGCCCATGGCAACGTTGACGAGATCCGCCAATCTAGCGACAATGACGAAGCACCACTGTTACAGGATGTTGAACAGCAAGCAAGAGGTCAAAATGGAGATGCCTCTGGTGGACCATCACTTTCTGTGATGAACATTGGCTTCGTTGCTGGGGTAATACCACGAGGCAGAATAGCCGCTTTTGAACGCATCCTATGGAGAACGCTACGTGGGAATCTATACATGAACCAATCCGAGATACCCAAGCCCCTCATCGACCCGGTCAACAACGAAGAGGTTCACAAGAACGTCTTTGTCATTTTCGCACATGGCAAGGAAGTCATTGCAAAGATCCGCAAGATATCAGAATCACTAGGCGCCGATCTATACAGCGTGGATGAAAATAGCGAGCTTCGACGAGATCAAATACACGAAGTCAATACCCGGTTGAGCGATCTGGCGAGCGTTCTCCGCAATACGAAGAACACTCTTGATGCAGAGCTCACACAAATTGCCAGAAGCTTGGCTGCCTGGATGGTTGTCATTAAGAAGGAGAAGGCCGTATATCAAACACTCAACCGCTGCTCATACGATCAAGCCAGGAAGACTCTGATCGCCGAGGCCTGGTGTCCGACGAACGGTTTATCCTTGATCAAATCCACTTTACAGGACGTCAACGACCGGGCAGGATTATCAGTTCCAACGATTGTCAACGTGATCAAGACTTCAAAAACACCTCCCACATACAACAAGAGGAATAAATTTACGGAGGCTTTTCAGACAATTATCGATGCTTACGGAACAGCCAAATATACGGAAGTCAACCCGGGCCTGCCAACTATCGTAACCTTTCCTTTCCTGTTCGCTGTTATGTTCGGAGACTTTGGCCACGGGACGTTGATGTTCGTCGCTGCCCTTGCCATGATATATTTTGAAAAGCCCATGTCGAAGACTAAGCTCAACGAGCTTGTGGCTATGGCTTTCTACGGACGGTATATCATGCTGATGATGGGCCTTTTTTCGATATATACTGGACTTATTTACAACGATGTCTTCTCGAAGGCGCTCACGCTTTTTCCGAGCCAGTGGGAATGGCCACATGACTTCAAGGAGGGGGAGACTGTGCGGGCTCAGCTTAAGGGCGGCTACAGGTACCCATTTGGACTTGACTGGAGCTGGCATGGAACCGAAAACGAATTACTCTTCTCCAACAGCTTCAAAATGAAGCTCAGTATACTAATGGGCTGGACTCACGTATGTTATATTTGTATGAGTTACGGAGTAGTGATGCTGACTTGCTTAGATGACCTACTCTCTATGCCTCTCCTTTATCAACGCGCGTCATTTTAAGACACCGATCGACATTTGGGGTAACTTCGTGCCTGGCATGATTTTCTTCCAATCCATTTTCGGGTATCTTGTCTTCACAATCGTCTATAAGTGGTGCATAGACTGGTACGCAATTGGCGAATCGCCACCTGGGCTACTGAACATGCTTATATACATGTTCCTCCAGCCGTTGACGGTAGATGAGCAGCTTTATCCGGGACAGATGGTTGTTCAGGTAATATTACTACTAGTTGCCGTTGCCTGCGTACCAGTCCTACTCCTGCTAAAGCCATTGTATCTGCGATATGAGCACAACAGGGCTCGCGCACTGGGATACCGAGGCATTGGCGAAACATCAAGATTCAGCGCTCTGGACGATGACGATGCGGATGGGCATGCTATGAACGGCGGCCGAGACAGCATGGGATCGGATCATGAGGCCAATGCAATGATCACTGAGGATATCGGCGATGAGGAACACGAGGAGTTCGAGTTCTCGGAAGTGATGATCCATCAAACGATCCACACCATCGAATTCTGCCTGAACTGTGTATCCCACACCGCGTCCTACCTCCGTTTGTGGGCCTTGTCACTCGCCCATCAGCAGCTCTCCGTCGTATTATGGAATATGACACTTGGCCAGGCGTTTAATTTCGAAGGGGTCCTGGGAGTGATCATGACCGTCGTCTTCTTCTATGTTTGGTTCTTCCTGACCATCGCCATTCTCTGCGTCATGGAGGGTACAAGTGCCATGTTGCATAGCTTACGATTACATTGGGTCGAGGCGATGAGCAAGCACTTCATGGGAGACGGGATTGCTTTCGAGCCTTTTAGTTTTAAGTTGCTATTGGAGGAAGATGCGGATGAAGGATAATGAACTGGGCGCCTTGATCTATGTAGCATAGAGGATACAATACCTGTACAGACATGGTCTCGCTTCATCGGAACTTGATTAAAAATTAGTCTTCGTAATAGACCCGACATTCACGTTGCTATTACGTCTAGAGCAGTGTCGTGTGCTTTCCGTCCGTTCCACATATGCACTGTGACGTTTTCTCTACCCCACGCGGAGTCGGGGATTTTTGCTCCACCTGTTCTCCTACCAGGCAACTCATCGATTCTGGATTCTACGAGTCACCAGCGCGGCACATGCTGGCCTTTCGCCTCATACCATCAATCTAGGAGTGCGTTCTTCTAGTTGATACGAGTGCAGTGAGAAAGCATCGTTCAAAAGCCAGTCAACGCCCAGGTAGCGAATCTCAGCCAAAACGCCTGAACTTTACCGAAGCGCTGCCTAGCCCGTTCGTTCAAGGGTCATTAGGTTTGCAAAGTCTTCAGTATTTTCTCCAGCGGTCACTATTCCGTGACCAGCTCTAGAGAAACGCTGCCTGCTGTATATACCGCGTCCTCGAAGACTTGACTGCCTTCACTTTACCGACTTTCTAGCGCATCTACAGCAATCGCACTCGCTCGATGCACCGTATTCTCTGCGAACTAGGCCATTACGAAGAAGATCCAGCAAGATAGGAAAGAGACCAAAGTGCCAACATGGCAAGGAAAAAGGACCTCGTGCCCATGGTCAATTGGGTATACGACCTGATACTATGGGTGATGTCTGTTCTGGTTGATCTCTTCTTCAGAGAAGTCCATCCACGAGGGTCATGGAAGGTGCCGAGACGAGGGCCCGTCATCTTCGTTGCGGCCCCTCATGCGAACCAGGTGAGCAGGCTGCATGCTGTCTTAGGGACACGCTCTGACTATAGCAGTTCGTCGACCCCCTCATCCTGATGCGAGTAATTAAAATGGAAGCTGGTCGCCGCATAGCCTGGCTTATTGCCGAGAAATCCATGAGAAGAAAATTTATTGGCGGCCTAGCCAGAGCAGCAGGGGCGGTTCCCGTAGGAAGAGCGTTAGATAGCACGAAGCCCGGCACGGGCAAGATATACCTTCCGGACGCAGAGAATGATCCTACGTTGGTACGAGGAGTTGGCACGCAGTTTGAAGAGGAATGCCAGATTGGAGGGCTTTTGGTTTTGCCGTCTGTGAATGGTACTGCGGCTAACTCAGACATTTTGGAGATACACGGGAATGAGGAGATCAAATTGAAAAAGGGATTCAAGGGTGATACGGCAATCGAGCAGCTTACGGGGAAAACTAAAGTCGATGGCGGAGAGAAAAAGGTGGAGACCAGCGATGAAGAGAAACAGGGTTTCCAGGGAACAAGCTATAAGACTGCGCCGAAGGTTGATCAGTCGGTGGTGTATGATGCTGTGTTTGAAAGGCTCCAGAGTGGCGGCTGCGTTGGTATCTTTCCTGAAGGTGGAAGCCACGACAGAACAGAGTTGCTGCCCTTGAAAGCCGGCGTCGCGATAATGGCTCTTGGATCATTGGCAGCAAACCCGGAGTCAGGCGTCAAGATCGTTCCGTGTGGTATGAACTATTTCCATGCCCACAAGTTCAGGTCACGAGCGGTAGTCGAATTCGGCCCCCCTGTTGATGTACCTACTGAGCTTGTGGAACTCTACAAAAGTGGCGACAGACGAGAAGCAACACGTCGATTGCTGGAGATAGTGTATCAAGCTTTAGTCGCGGTGACAGTGACGAGTCCTGACTATGACACTTTAATGGTGCGTATCATTGCAATTGACGAACGTGGCTCCCTGCTGATCTCTCATAGTTGATCCAAGCAGCTCGGCGGCTGTACAATCCCACGGGCAAGAAGCTCCCTCTTCCAATGATTGTTGAACTCAATCGGCGGCTGGTGAAAGGGTATACTCAGCACAAAGACGATCCCAGAATTGTCAATCTTAAGAAGTCCGTCAACGGATACAACAAACAGCTCTGGCTCCTCGGTGTACGGGATCATCAGGTCGAATACGCAAGGTTCTCAATACCAAAAGTCGTCTTTACACTCATCTACAGGCTTGGGAAACTTGGTGTGTTGACCGTTGGAACCTTGCCAGGCCTAGTCCTCTTTGCACCAGTCTTCATATCTTCGAAAATTATTTCCATAAAGAAGTCCCGTGAAGCCTTAGCGGCGTCTACAGTGAAGCTTCAAGGGCGCGACGTCATGGCTACCTGGAAGCTGCTCGTCGCTCTCGCCTTTGCCCCAATCCTCTACGCTACTTACACAATTACCTTGACCTATTGGACTCACAAAAACAGAGTCCAGGGCTACATGCCAGAATGGGTCCCCCTATGGATGGTCGTTTTATTTGGTGTAGTCTTCTTCCCATCCATAACATTCGCCGCTCTCCGTATCGGCGAGACAGGCATGGACATCGTCAAATCGCTTCGGCCTCTGGTCTTATCTCTCTATCCTACCTCCGCAAACACTCTACAGCAACTCCGCGAGAAGCGCGCCACGCTCTCTCATGAAGTAACAGACGTCATCAATACCCTGGGACCGGAAATGTTTCCAGACTTCGACTCCGCCCGCATTATCGCCGATCCCTTTCGCGACGGCGCTCTTCTATCTCCCAAGTCTCCACGCACCCATTCCGGAACCTCGTCCGGCTTCCCTCCGACCCCTCCAACCCGCAGCAACGCCAATGAAGGCCTGGCAAGCGTCGGTGGCGGCTCCTCAACTCAAGGCTACCTCCCGCACAATGATTCCTTCCATGACCTCGGAAACATTGGCCTCTTCGCTTCTAGGCCTCCAAGTCGAAGTCGCAGCCGAAGTAGCTCGAGTGGTGGGAAAGCTGGCAGTGCAGGATTTTCGGTAAAGGCCTTTAGCGCAATTAGCTCGAAGGAAAGCCTGGAAGAGGTTAGTAAGAAGATAAGAGGCGCAATGAGGGAGAGGGGCAAGGAGAGGAGGAGGAAGAGTGAGGATGGGAGTGGGGGTTGGGATTTTGCAGGTAGTGAGACTGGGAGTGCGACGCCCGATAGTGCTGCTGAGGGAAGGAAGGACGTTTAGTGTTGCTTTTTCTTGATGAGATGCATGAATCAGGTTCCTTCTTAGCATGGTGTTTTGGCGGTGCATTGATACTCATAGCAATTTTGGCATTGATTTTGGGGATTCGACTTGGGCTATAATCCTCCCCCGTATAACCTTTCATACAAGCAGGCCTCCAACTCGCAGAGTTCAATATGGCACAACTGTTCCCTCTTGCGCCTTTGAATGCGCAATCTATACAACGCCGCGAATGCTGCGTTGCGCCCCGGCTTCAATGTACATTCTCAAAAACCACCTCTCCCTCGACTCCCCTAACCATCGGGAAAGCCCGTCTCCGTAGATACTATGAGTTCCCTCCCTATATGCGCTCTTTTGTCCTGCCTCTTCATTTGCCCTGCTTGGTCGGTCCCTTGATCTTCGGATACAGCCGCATGAGATGGTAATTGATCGTATTTTTCTTCCCAGTCTTCTCTCTCTGTTCCACCCAGCCCAGCACGGATAAGCATTGCTCCTTCCAATTCGTTTTCCCACTCGCCGAGACAGGAGAACAGGAGCAAACGTACCGGCGCATCCATACAAGCCCTCAACGACTGCTCCAAGTGCTGGCAGTGCGCTGCTACGTTGCCTGAGGACGCCCAACATCCTGCACACAGAGGATCAGCACCGAAGATCTTGATACCAGGAAAGAAAGCAGGTATACCTAGTACCGAAGTCATGATCCCGACGCAAGGATTTTCTCCCGGTCGGTTCGGTCGCCGGACACGGAGTTTGGGGAGGGGAGGGAGGCGGGGAGGGGCGAGCTTCGTGCTGCCGCCTTTAGGAGGCATGGTTGTAGGTTCCACTGATGGAATAGAGTTGTTATCGTTGATACATCGGAGGGCGGTCTTCAGTGCTGCTGACCTGGGCGAGCTCAAACATTCGTCGATATGTCGGCGAGTCGGCATCATTGACGCCAAGCCGCTAGTAGCTTGCAGGGCTGACCAATGTTTACTTTCCTGCCGCACTCGACTGCTTCTCCATCCTCCGTGTCGCATGACTTGTTGAACTTCTCATCTTGTACTTCTACGCCCATTGCTACCTGTATATGAACAAATACTACTATTGATGCAGTGAGCGAGCATACTTATCAACGTCATTCGCGATTGAGTCATCATGACTGACCCGGGAGCGCTTTCCTCGTGGTGGGTTGCTCCTTCCAAGCTTTTGCGATTCCCTGAAATTGTCTCTTTCATTGCTGCCTGCTAAAAAAATTGCTCTATCCTTTAGGAATCCCACAGAAGGCATCTTTTCCCTAAATGATGAAGCTCCTAAACCGCGACCACGAGCGTGGGAACGCGCTCCGAAATCTCCTGTGCTAGCTCGTCACCATGGGCGCAAGGTGTGGAAACGTCATGAGGCTCCCGCCAAACCGGAAACAAAAGAAGAATCCCAAGATGCTGAGCAGACTCGGCAAGCACTGGGTGATACTACTAATACCCCAAGGCCTGTGAAGCGTTTGCGACTGAAGGATGTGCCGAAAATTGAGAACAATGGAAAGGAAAATAAAGCCGCTCAGTACCTCACTACGCTGCGTGATAAGGAGAGTGCAGGCACTCCAAGACGTGAGTGTTGCCGACGATTGGATTCTATGGTGGATGCATGGGACTGATAAGTGGTGCTGCATAGGCAAACAAGCGAGCAAGAAGAGCCTCAAGCCCGACAACGCGAGAGTCAAGACACAAAGTGCTGATGGTATTACGCCGATGATCGTCGATAATTCTAAGGATGCCGTACAAGATGATACATTGCTCGCTCGAGAAAGCCCGGCTTTGGAGGATGTTCGTGAGCTGTTAAGCTCAGGTGATGACGCTGCAGATGCAGTAGAGATTGCAGACACAATTCCACCCAGCCATTCGGTTAAGCTCCCAAAAGATGAGATAGTTCTGGAGACTGAATGCGGAACATCATCCGAGACAATCACCAATACCGATCAAGGCGCTTCAACAGATGAGGTATCTCTAGAGAATGGAGCAGTAACCGTGTCCGAGACTGCTATCATTGCTGGTAAAGCTATCGAAACGGACAACGACGTTGCCAGTACGCAGGCGGTGTCTGAGGACACAGACGGCATACTTATAAGTTGCGATGCAACGTCAGCAGCAAAGATCATTGTCCTGTCACCATCTCGTCACGAAGAGACAGTGAATGCCGAGGGAGCCATGACGGTTGATAGTGGGAGTGCGTTGTCGCCAAACGCAAATCACTCATCCAGCATACCCGAGGCTTTGTCAATTGATATTGCGGATGCCTCTTCGTCGACGGTGATGGATTCGCTAAAAACATTGACTAAAGGGGCGCTCATTTTTGAACAGCCAAATCTCGACTCGTCATTAACGCCAAGCGTTTGTTCGAGGACGCCGAAGCGTGCAAGCCCTAGGAAGAAGCCAAATCTGATGTCACCACACGCAGTGACAACTCCTGGCGCTACCGGCACCCCAAAACAACTGCTTCCTGCGAAACCGTTACGGGCAGATAACCTAGGTGAATCTCCGCAGATAGGGACTAGTCTTCTCAGAAGAGAAAGCTTGCGACGAAAAGAAAGTCCTAGCAAGAAGAAAGATGCAGGAAAGAATAAGACCCCAAAGAAGAGGGATACACTACAACGCAGGGACACTTTGCAAGAACGAGAGATTCTGCAAAAGATCATCGCGGAGACCAACGCATATCACAGCGATGAAAATCTGGATGCTCGGCCCATCGAAGCTAGCATTCTTCCAAGCAGCAGCTCGGCACCTGGAGCCGAAGATAACGTAGGAGACAACGTACATGGTAGCCCAGAGCCCATTCTTCGTGCGGAACAGCCCGACAATGACATCGTTACCGGTGCGGAAGCCATCTTGCCTGCTATTGATGAGACCAATGTCGAGAAGGATCTGCATAGGGCCATAGAAGCCATCGAGGTCTACGAGCATCCAGGTATCGCTGACGCAAGCCAACCCCTGCTCGACCTTACTCCGGATGACACTCAGGGGATGGAGGCTATGGAGAAGGCCAATGAAGTCCTTGCGAAAACAGAACTTGACGGCGTATCGCAGGTAATGGAAGCTACCAAAAAGCAGACGCCTAATCAGAAGACGCGATCAGGAGCCCGCTTTAGTGACGACACTAGCATGCTCAAAGACTTCCTTAATCGCGCACAAGCCAGGAAAGCTGCGCAGAAGCCTATCTTATCAGCACCAGCTGCTCCGATACCGCAACATTCTCCACGTCGTTCTCCACGTAAGACGCACGGATCTCAAGATGGCCATGCTTCATCGCCACAGAAGCCGCGAAATGTCGCTCATCGACCCGGTACTCCACCCGGCACGCCGAAGATGGAGGCACTCGATTCCGACGACGGTGAAGAGCTCACTGCAGAGCCTGCATCCTGCCGACGCAGCACGAGGACTCGCCTACCTGCACCATCCAAAGCACTTCCAGGCGCCCCAAGCTTTATTCCCGTCAGAAGGGCAGATGGTACTGATCCGGTTGTATTGCAAAAGTCTCAAGCCCAGGACCTGGCCGTCAGCACGCGCGCGAACACTCGACGAAACAAAGGTCAATCGAAGCCGCCTCTTCTAGCTCTGCAGGATCTCCCCACGGAACGTGCAGATCTGACAAGTACGGCCAAACAAGGAGCCGAAAATGGGAAATCGGTGGCGTGGGCCGAGAGACTCGCATCTTACCAGGACGCGAAAGGTGAAGCAGATGACGCAGAAGAGAGGCGACCGAAAGTGCGCAGATTGAGGGGACTAGGGGCCGTGAATGGGACGTTAGCAGCCAAGAGAACGACGGCGGTTGTGAGTACTTCGAATGGGACACCAGCGCCTAAAGGTCGCGGAAAAGTGTGACGATGGGACGTGGCCCTTTTGAATTAATTTCCAGAAAGCGGTAACCCAATCGGGGGTAGATAGAGGCAGGAAGCCGGGGTAAATTTACTCATTGGATTGACTGCCCAAGAATGGATATGAGGAGCGCATGCGAGCCTATGGAAAGTTGAAACCGTAGATGAGATGAATTTATACTTCGCATGTAGCCTCTGGAATGGACGCTTGGGTACAACTATCGGTACCCCAGATTCTTGCTGCACAGACGATGAAAAAAGGTCTGAGCGTCCGTTGAAAAAGTTGGGTTGGATGGTTTGATGCATCTGGTTAGACGACGTTGTTGCCACTTTTCGGAAGGATTACCGTAGCTAACCGCACCTCACAATTCGCCTCGTTCACATACACACACACTTTCTCTCTCTCTTTCTCTCTCTCCCAGACGTCGCTCCTTGCCAATCCCTTTCAGCATGTCCTGAAATCACGAATGTGAGCAGGAGCACGCCCAAGTACCCGGCATATATTGATGGAGTATCGATCTACTTCAGTCGGACGCATTGAAAAGGTCATGTTGGCACGTGGAGGATTGATGAGGCCCCAGAGTTCTTATTATGTCAGAGCGTGCAAATTTGACAGGACACAAGGGAGACGAGTCATCCAGGGAACGGGATGATGCAACGACCTTTCAGCATAATTGGATCTTGCAAAGCTTGTTCCCCAACTTCCATTTGCCATGAGTACAGTACAACTTCCGACGATTTATCAACACTCGCTATGATTGGTGATCATTAGGTGTTCTACCATCAGGGTAAATAAGGAGGATACCGTCTTTATTTCTGCCTTATAACCTGTCTCTCTACAACACCAGAAGACAATTTCCTACATCACCATTACTTGATCCTGTAGTACAGTATCTCAGTACATAGCCTCGTCAAGCCTTCAAGCTGTTGTCGCCTCTCTTACTGACTCCTCTGCATCTCATTCACGCCGCATCTCAAGCATCGAAGCTAAACATTCTCAACACAGCATGGTCTCGATCCCTTCATTTTACCGCGAGACAGAGCCGACAAACTCTACGACTACAAGTCGATACCTGGCAGCAGACTTCCCCAGACTCACCAATAGAAGGATCTCATCTCCGCCTTTTACCCCAGACTTTGCGCATGAGCCTCTTCCTGCAGAATGCACCAACGACGGCCGGACCGCTATCATTGCCGACAAGCGCGCCATATCTTCGCAAGCTACTTCACATTCACTGTGCAAAGCGCAAGGGTCTCACCATTTCCGTGACATAAGAAAAAGCTCGTGTTCTTCAGTCAAGGAAGAAGAGGGGGGTAAGTCGCACGCGATTCCCACATCCAAACACACTCGACTACCTATTACCTAAAAATCTCATACTGACCAGCCATCATGAGGCCAGGCATAGCACAGTCCTTCTTTGAGTCCGTCAATGCCTCCGTGCCTACATCTCCAGACGCCGTGCATAATGTCGGCAACCGTACCGGGGCCGGCACCTGCGACTGCTGCTGCCGGTGCGGCAGGAGCCCTAAATGGCAGCCCGTAGGACCTGGGCGCAAGCGTAGGAGCAAGAGCTATACCGCCTTGAGGACCGGCATTTCTGAGTTGTCGGGCTGGGACTTGGAGCTCCCAAGGCCTCAGGAGCCCACGGAGATCGAGGTTGAGAAATCGTACGCTCCTGGTGAGGCGCCAATTGAGAGGCTGCCTGTCGAAGTGCTCGGTGAGTCTCAATAGTAAATTAGTATTCCACGTGGCCGCACTGACCATGGAGCAGATGAAATCATCGCACAGCTTGCCCTCGACATCCCACCAGCTGGCTATGGTCCACGCAACGTCGATCTGGTCGCGTGTCTGTTGACCTCGAAAACTGTCCATGTTGCTACTATCAACACACTTTACAGCCAAATCACTCTTCCCCACTCCTCGATCTTCGCCAAATTCCTGCACCATATCTCCGAGTACCCTGGCCTAGGAACGATCGTGAGACGGCTGGACCTCTCACACACTACTTCGGTCGGACTCGGCCGCAGCCGGCAGACGAATGCTGAAGTGCAAAACCTCACCTCGAAGACACTTCTTAAATGCCTCGAGTTGATTCCAGCAGTCCAAGAGGTTCTGTTGCAAGAAAATTTGGACGATGACATCGATGAGAATGTGCTCCGGAAGCTATTCTTCGGCCTGCCCAAGCTCCGTGCTATTGACTTCTGCGCTTCAGCGTCCTCATCATTCGTGGATGCGTTTACGTCCACCTTGACTACCCTAATCGACTCCCCGTCTACGATGCTCAACATCCGCCGCCTGGGCATTCACGAATGTTTCACTCTCCCAAGCTCAGCCTTTGAAACCCTCCTCCCACACCTACCGCAACTCACCCACCTGGACGCCTCCCACACTCGCATCACGGACGAAGCTTTGATGTCACTGCCAGCATCCGCAACATTATCACACCTCAATCTTGGTCGCTGCATCTATATCACCGGAGAAGGCGTTGTGGACTTTCTAACTACTCATCCTGCAGTCAGAAGCCTTGTCTATCTCAACCTCTCCTGCGACATCTCTCGCTACCGTCTACTTTCGGATGCGGACGTTGACCGTCTTCTTCCCTCCCTGCCTTCCAGCCTGCGCTCTTTAAACTTGAATGGCGCCCAGATCTATCCACGGCACATTCCTCAGCTCATGCCTCTCACCAAACACGTCGAAGAGCTGGGCCTTGCCTGTGCCAATATCTCTCTTGCTGACGTCAACATGCTATTCCGCCAGCCCGGTCCCTCTCCCACCGGGTCTCGAGGACAGCAGCAGCCTTGGGTGCGTCCAGCGCTACATTATCTCGATCTAACCGCCATCCCCGCCGTCTCGCAATCAACACTCTTCAACACCCCAGCTCCAACCAACATCCTCCTTACGCCCGGGGCGCTCCCCCTCGAAGTCATCGAACTGGGCGACAAAGCCATCTCCTCGCTTCGGGAGTGCAAGAACACCAACAAACGGCTGGGCTGGGTCGTCAAGGAGCTGGGAAGGCGGGGTTGGTACGTCAGGGAGCCAATAGCGAATGCGAGTGTTAACGGGGCCGGGGCGACCACTGGGAGGAGAGGCTGGAAGATGGGAGCGATGTGGTGGGGAATGAGGAAGGTGCCTGTCGCGTGGGGCGAGGTTGGCGGTTTGTACGGGCATTACATGTTCAAAAAATGAGGCGTCTGTCGGTTTTGTGGGGATGGCTGACCGAATGGGGACAAAAGTTCTATACCCCTTCCGTTCTTTTGGCGTGTTTGTGGGAAAAAGGTTGGGTGGCTTATGGCAAGGAACAAAAGGACGCGCGTCGGCTGTACACAACCAAAAGTGAGTCATTTATTCTGCGGTCGGTGGTCAATGGGAAAAGTTGTCGGGCTTGAGTGTACATTTAGGTAGTCCAAAAGGTGGTCTTTGCATGCCATGTTGAATCTGTCCGTGTGCTCTTCCTTCCACTTTTCCACACACATCTATCCCAGGGACTCCGTCTATCGTATGTATCCATCCCTGTTCGGCATCCGCAGAGCCTAGTGACAATCTCGTCTACGAGACTCGCACCACCGTGCCTCTTCCCTCCCCTGCTGTCATGAGCGCAGGCCCCCCCTCGACCGTGCAGATTAGATGTCTATGGCTTTGACTCGTCGACGGTGTCGGACGGATCGAGCGGGTTTCGCCGCCTGATCCGCCCTTGCGACGGTCTCGGGCTTTTTGGAGAGTCAGGTCCGGCGTGACTGTTGTCGGCGTTGCTCGGGGAGGGCGATTTCGTCATCTTTTGCGGGTGTGGGTGGGCAGCTTCGATTCCGCTTTCCCGTGCTTCTGCGTCTTGGCATTGTCCGATTCCGTCCCCTCTGCGGCAAGCTTGCGCTTCCTGGCTTTGTGTGCTTAGCTCACTGTGTGGTGGAGGATCTGCGGTTGGAGCAAAACGACATTTGAGACTGGTGCAGCTCCTAGGCCAGACATTCCTGAGGCCAGCGACGAATTTCGTGACCACAATGCTGCGCAACGATATCTCTAATGGCGTTGGAGTGTCATTGTCATCGTCACAACCGTGCAAAACGTCTCGATTGCGACTGTAGTACTGCTCTAAATTCTCCGATGCCAATTGATTCATGCAGCAGAGAAGGAACTGCGGCCTTGAACTTCATGACCATAAAATCCTCCACGGTTAACTTGAAGCGCTGGGTAAGAGCCGTCTGGAAGGCTTCGATATCTGGCGTGGCTACTTCCATATATCCTTTGTATATGAGAGCCCTAGCACTTGGAGTGTTTAGGACCCACTCAGCGGCTTTCGCCCTTGAGATGACGGTCGATGTGCTGGAAAGACATCGACGGCGTAGATCCTTCCTCGCGGTGGCGTTCCATTATTAGCGAACCAGAGGGAAGCGCTCTTGCCATGCTCTCCATCCATTCCGTTGAATTTCGTATCGCATCCTCGGTCTTGATCTTGGTGGGGTTGTGGCTCTGCATTGGTAACTGTCGGTTCATCTGACTCGGTCAATGGGTCATTATCTGTAAGAACCCATTTTGTTGTGTCCTAGAACAGTGGAATCCCGATCGGATGATTATTTGGTTCGGTACTGGGACATTCGAGATGATTAGTAGTTGGGGTCAATGACTGGAGAGGGGAGGTTGGATGGGAAGGAAGCCTGAGATTTTGAGAGGAATGGTGCTGGAGGCCAGTATTGAAGAGGCTGATCTGGTTCAATTGTAGATTATGGCGATGAATCCTGCAGCCAAGTCCGTGTTTAAGGTTAATAAGGATGAAGTCCAGTGGACAAGCAAGTCTCTCGAACTCTGTTGGCGGAAGCCTCACCTCACTTGGGTACCTCCTTCACAGAACTGAATCATTCAGAGCCCGGTTAGCTTCAAGTAGCGTAAATATCAGAGATCAAAACCCTGACTTGATATCTTTCCTAGCTTGGGGGTTGGCAAGATATCTTGGGGCCGAGCTTGGTGGATGATTGCAGATCAACGTGAACAGCAGAAAGTGTGTTGATACTGTAGTAGGGATTGAGCCAGGCTTCTGAGGTTCTTGCGATTTCTAGAATTTGTGATATGGCGCCTAGTCGAGCGTTCCCAGTTTAGTTCACCTCGGCAAGTGGTGGACAACGAGCATATCATATTTTATCTTTCAGGGTTTCGCGATCACGATTAATCCGCTATTATTGACCTCCATCTCTAACAACATAGTGGAAGCGATGCGGAAACATTGCGGTCTCGTTGCTGCTCTAGACTGCTACCTAAAGGCATGTTTCGATCCCTAGCACGTTCCTTAGTCCTTGTTCACAGGCCCAGGAGATTCAACACTACTCGTAGAATAGAACCAACGGCACAATCCTCTCAATCGTTTGCTTTCCTCTCACCTCCCGCGAAATCCGTGAGCTCGAATTGTTCTCAACGTGTGGAAGGGTTAGGTCGTGGATGGCCCGGTCGCCAAGCAAGCTCTTGAATTTTCAGTGGAGCGTAGGAAGCCTCCCCAACCTCGCCGCTGTCTTGATCCTTGTCCTTCATGGCCGACTGATCTCTTTCTTTCTTCGCCAACTTGCACGCTCCTTTAGCACACACGCCTGTGCTTCCGATGTCACATGTACTGCGAGTAGACTCCGTGAACACTGTTTATCAAGAACACGGCCGTTGATACACACGCGCTGTCGGAGAGGCGGGTCGTAGAGCCCGTTGATATACTCTTCCGTAAATAAGTAGATTTCTGAATATTGATTTTCTGTAAGCTGATTGAGTTCTCCTCCGCCGCGATCTATTCCACCTGGAGCATGCAACTAATCCTCGACACGACGGTAGTAGGTCTCGAGGTCCCCGCCCGGGCCCTGGCGAACGTCTGGCAGGGTGGACAAACTAATATAATCAGATAGCGAAGAAGCCTGTCAACAGGTCTGACCCATTCATTCAGTTGCTCTGGAGAATGTGCTACGTCCTCATCCCATACGTCGATGTCGTTCAGACTGCGTAGCCAGCTCACAAGATCTGCATCGTCTGCGTCGTTGAAAGCTCGTAACGGCACCACGTGGGCTGGGCGGTTACGGTCGTTGCTGGAAGATCTTAGCAAACAAGAACCTTGGGAACCGTTCGCACTTACTAGCCATCTTGCACTTTAGTATCTAGGTAGAGAAAGGGAGTAGTAGCTATTTCGCTAGGCTATGAGCTCTTTCCTCTATTGCCATGCGTATCCGCGCCTAGGTTTGTAATGATAGTGAACATTGTCAGGATGGTGATTGCAGGTTGCTTGGAAATTCGAGAGGCGGGAGGGGAGGGGGAATGGCGTGAAAAGAGGAGAAAGGGGTGAGACCGCTCGTAATGATCACTTTCGACACGCGAAATGTGCTGGTGTTTTTGTTGACGTCGTCACCCCATGTTACCCACATCCCGGCTGGCTTCCTGATCGAATGTACATGGAAGCCGACCTGAATCCTGTCAGGGAAGCTCGTCCCGGCACTGCTATGTTGAACCACGTATACTCCTAGATACTGCCTAGTCAACGAGGTGTGAAAGCACTGATAGCAAATGTCATTCTCTGGCGGACGAGCTACGTGGACCTTCGATCATTCTGCTGTCACCACGTTCCATTATGTCAGAAATATCCTCAAACGACCTCCTCGAGTTCCACAGTCCGGCCAGACAGTTATCTTGCTCCAGAAAGAGAAGTCAATTGTCAGGGCGAGTCTCTAGGTAAAATTCGGCTGCTGCTATGCCTGAAAACCCTGCACCGACTGCTATCAAGTCGATTCTTGGCAAAATTATTGTTTTTTGCCAATTGAATACGATCGGGGACAGGATAATCGAGAACACTTGCCCAAACGTCACCAAATCTGAGTTATTCCAGGGAGCTCAAACACTTGTGGCATGTCGGCGGTTTGCACCCAAGCCATTGTTTGACTTGAAGCTACTGCTGAAGCGAGGCTGACCAATTCACATATCCTTCTCTTCAAAGACCAGAGACAAGTCATGATAATAAATCATTAGCTTTGCTGGCATGAGGGACCGTAGTTCGCTAGCGTGCAACTAAGAATCAAAGGCGGAGACGTGTGCACGAGGGCCAGCGGGCAAGAAGCAATGAGGTCCATCATCCACAGCGCTCAGCTAAGAGTAAGCATACATTTATATTCTGGACACTCTCTATTTCGAGTAACTAGGATGTTTCCGCAGATTACGTAGCCTGGTTGGCCGCGGAGGAGGCCTGCCAATGCACCTTGCCCGCTCCTTCAAATGACGCTGAAGTGACGCTCGATTGCAGCGTCATGAGCGTCACTCGAGCGTCATGCCTTATAAACCCAATACCCTCCTTACACAGTCGTCATCGTCTACATCAACAGGCACCACACTGTAGTCTCCTCACAAATCATTAGTTCCACCACATCCTGAACAATGCCATCCCAGAACACGCCTATTCCCCACCACCGCCAGATCTGGCTTCAGCAAGCTGACCCGGAGATCCGTATCCACTACATCGAATATCTCCCCACCTCTAGCGAGCCTAAGGGAACCATTCTCCTCATCCACGGCTTCCCAGAGACATCCTACCAATTCCGTCATGTCACCATCCCGCTCGCTGAAGCCGGTACGTTATATTTTCCAATGCAATTGTTCCCCACCCATGCTGTCTTGTGGGTCGCCAGACATGCCTCTAGACTTCTCTGCTTCTAATACATGCTTCGCACTCAGAATTCATCCCGAAAGAGTGATGCTGACTCCGAAATCATTGAGGCTACCGAGTCATAGTTCCAGACTATCGTGGTGCTGGGTACTCGTCCCACCCGCCTGATGGCTACACCAAGGATGTACTCGCCCAGGATTTGTACAAATTGGTGACGGAGCATGTGGGCGTCAAAGAGCCGATCCATGTCGTGGGGCATGATATTGGGGGAATGATCGCCCATGCGTATGTAGCCCAATTCCCCTCCAACGTCGCCAGCGTCATCTGGGGCGAGTGTCCACTCCCCGGCACCAAATTTTACGAAGACAACAAACACACCGCTCCCCTCTGGCACTTCGATTTTCAAGCCCAATCCGACATCGCCGTCTCTCTTGTATCGGGCAAAGAGAAGATCTACTTGAAACACTTCTATGACCGCCTGGCTCAGAATCCGGAGGCGTTCTCGAGTGAGACCTTGGAGTTCTACGCAACGCAGTATTCGATGCCTGGCGCCTTGAGAAGCGGATTTCACGTCTATAGGATGTTTGAGACGGATGCGGTGCATAACCAAGAGTGGCTCAAGAAGAATGGGAAGGTGGAGGTCAGGTCAATGATCTTGAGTGGGGAGCATGTTTTCATGACGGCGAGTGCGTTCGAAATGGCGAGTGAGATGTATAGCAATGTTGAGCGAGGCATTGTGGAGGGGAGCGGGCATTGGCTTGCGGAGGAGAATCCGGAGGACTTTGTGAGGAAGGTTCTGGGATTTGTGGAGAAGAGGTAGGGGTAGAAGCAAGCTCAGATTATATAGCAATGAATGGACAAATTTCCCTCCTGAGTCAAAAGCTGGCAGATGGACGTCCAGATACCAAAAAAAGCGTCGTGTCATATGTATCTAATGTAAAGTGATGAGGCAAAAAGACGTCATCCCGTTGGGATTTCGCTGACCGAAGCTTCACCAATGTTCATCTATTCAAATCCCTCTGCCCAAACCTTGACACCTCCTCCAAATCGCAAGTCCATAACCGCAATCATGGCGATCATCCACGTCGTGATGTTCGAGGTGAAAGCGCGATACTTCTCCATCAGCTCTCAGCCCCCAATCTGACCACACTCCAGTTCAAACCCTCGACCGAGCTTTCAGCCATCCAAGACGTAGATGCCTCCCGCCGTACGAAATCTTGAGAGAGAGAGAACTCTGCTAAGTCCGATCAGGCATGCAACCGCATGGTCGACCTCCGCAACCAATGCATCCACCCCGCATCCAAGAAACCTTACATCACGACTTCCTCCGGCGGGCGGCAGAATAGTTCCGAAAGCACCAAGGTATGCCCTATCCTCCACCCATCCTGCCTATGCTGCCTTCGCGCCTGTGTGGTGTTTTCGTGGCGTGGAGCTGCTGGTTGATCTGCTGGCAGGCGGATTATTCGCACGCTTTCGTGGTGGAGTTCGCCAGCGAGGAGGACCGGAAGTATTATGTGGAGGAGGACCCGGCACATTTGGAGTTCAAGAAGAGCTTGAAGGGAGTGGTGGAGAGGGTGGGGGTGGTTGATTATACTCCGGGTGTGTATTAAGGGGGTTTGGGCGGCAGAGGAAAGATATGGTCTTTGCAGCAAAGAGGACGAACAGTGAACATTCTGATATGTTCGGACGAGTTCTGTCATGAAGCCTGAAGCATGGTGTATCTGTCTGAAGTCCAGTTTATAATGCCGCTGAAACGCTGGACAATATGCTGGAAGAAAGTCGCACTAGACCATGAATGATTCCCCGCAACCGCATTGTTCCTCTGTCAAGTTGTTAGCGCATATCCGATCGTATTGCTCATCGAGAAAACTCACTGATATTCGGATTTCTGAACACGAATCTCTGATTCAATTTGTCTTCCACCCAGTCCATCTCACTTCCGATAATGCTAAACAGCGCCTTACTATCAATCAACACCTTCACTCCGTCTTGTTCTACCGCCTCATCGAATTTCCCAGCCTTTTCCACGTATTCCAGGTGATATGCAAGTCCTGAGCAGCCTCTATTTTTTACGCCCACCCTTATGAACTTCGGCTCCGGAAGCTCGAGTAATTGCTGCAGGTGCTCCGTGGCGGAGGGTGTGAGCGTCATGGCTGCTTTCCGAGGGCGGAGTTTGGTGGGCCTCTTCGGTTTGTCCGTGGTAGGGGAGGACGATGGGGCATTGGTGACAGGTCTTGGTTTTTGCGCCTCTGTTTCTGTTATGCTGATGCTTTGCTTTTCTGGCTTGTTGGATACGGAGGGCGATTCGTATTGGCCTGTTTGATGGGGTGGTCTCCTATTATTGACTTCTGGTGAAATGCCTGATATCGATGTATCGGGAATATTTGCGTTGCGGGGTGGCGGCGGAGCAGAGTCTAGAGAACGGGGGTGATATACTGTTGCGGTCGAGAGGCGCCTTCTAGTGTAGAATCTTATATGATCGTGATAGCGAAGGTGAGGGACTCCCGGACGGCTTGACCTTGTCGTGTCGATGGCAACGGTAGAGGCGAATTTGAAGATGCTGTAAGAGGATGATGTCAGAGGATGAGTGTAGCGCTGTATAGACATATCGCTGATATTGAATGGTGAAAGGTAAAGTATCTCGACAATGTGATTACCCACTTGTGGCAATAGACATGAGTGCCCTAAAAGAAAACATGAAACCTGTGAATGGAGGAGTCAATTGTCGGATCTCATTCACAGATTCACATCAATATGCGGAGTTTCTAAGCCGGAATTTGCCGTGCTGACAAAGGTGACTTTCAGCCAATCAACATCATCATGATTACTCCCTACCGCGTGCCGCGCGCTACTACCGAGGTATGGAGAAAAGTGCACGCTGATGCCTCAGCTTTCACTGTGGATCAAGATGCAAAATGCTTGCTTTAAGGCTTGAGTATTGAGCTTGCTGTTTTCTCGAATCTATTACCTTTGCATCAAACACTTTCGTTGCATTGTAAGCTAAAATAAAGGCCTACGGTTCCTTTCTTTGTCCAAGCAGTTAATGGATTTCGTCTTGTTCGCGCTCTACTATAGACCAAGCGCTTCGAGAAGACTGTTGCGATTCATGGTTTAAATACTTGTGCAGTCATGAACCCAGTAAGTCGGTAGCTAAAGTCGTACGCCTCAGAATGGAAGTCTCGCCCCTTACCCAGCAAGCCAGACCAAGCTCATTCCAGCCGAAGATCATTGGTCTTTACGACGACCTCTTCAAACAAGATGATGATGACTTGGCGTACTCAGACGCTTTCTGGGGCGAGTTCTTCCTTCTTCGACCAGACAAAGCAGGCCTAGAGCAGAGGCTAGACGGGTTGATTACAGATGACCTGCTACATCTTCAAGTCAGCGTCCTAAAAGCCATAAATATCCTTAAGCTAACCACGCTCCAAGCATGAAACTCGACAGCTGTTTGTACGAGCGGTCTCTCAAGTCAAACACGGGAGAGCTCCGTCAGACGAAAATGCGCTTGATGTATGTTCTTTGAGCTCTTCTTGCGCCCATATTTGACACTTACCAATCCAGACTTTAACAGTCTTCTTAGGGATCATTTTGACGAAGCGTTACACTAATCCGAGTGCCGACATCATTACTGTGCTTGCTGGTCTTGACGAGGTCGATGCTGTCTTCTCCGAATTCGCAAACGCCATTGAAAGCATCATACGCACTGGAAGATCAGGTAGGGGCTTCAGATCCAATGACTATCTTCGCAAGACGCTGAGAGACTATAGCGGAGATTCGCAGCAAGGCTATCGATGTTGCTCTATCATTGACTTCAGGGGCGTATCAGACAAGCCTTGTATCATACTTTGCCCACCGAGATTTATTTCCAGCTTTAATCAAGGTATGCGTAAACGTCTTGCTCTGTCTTTGATGCCTACCCGTTGTTATCTCAATCTCTCTTGGAAGGCATTTTGATTTTCGCAGAGTTCAACGAAATTGATTGATCCATGTTTTTACGTTGGGAACTTCCAGCCATAGAGGCTACTTGCTTACATTCTCACAGTCTATACAAGACTCTGATAATCCTGAGCTAGTCTTCAAGCCGTTCCTTCTCTTGGGGTTACTAGCAAACTACAACAAATTTGAATTTCGAAATCCCTATCGGCTGCGGCTTGAAGACTTTGTCAATGAGAGCGCAATACAGAAGATTGCACAAGGAATAGGCTTTGCATGCTCGCAATCCAGGAATCTCTATGTTGCTATTCAAGAGGATGTTGCAGAGGGCTGGACGGTCGGCAGCACCTTGGCATACATTGGTCTCGGTGTGCTTGCCCCTAGTAAAGGAGCAGCACCCGCACAGCCAAAAGCCGATGATATAAAGGAGGGGTTTGCAGTTTTGTAAGACTGGTACATCAACCCTCCGTGAGCTCCTGACACTGAACACTTTACAGACCAAACCCTGGTGCCGCCGTCCTGCTGGGTGTCTATGATTTCACAATTGCCAACAAAGTCTTCTGCTCCAATCTGGTCTCCTGTACATCTACTTCAAAGATGGTGGAAGCCCCCTTTTGCGCATTTCTATCCTATACATCATACCTCGTTCATCATGCTTACCGCTCCCCTAGAGCTACAATATACGGGCTATTAAATTTCATGATCCTCCGCATCATTGTCGAAGATTTGGCTTTATGCAAGGTTCTCTGCGACCCTGAAACTTTAGTCTCCGTTCGTCTCTGCCGGCAGCGCCAACCACTTCTTCCAGCAACACCCAAGTCTCGCCCTGCAGCAGCCCCCATCCTCGACATACTTGTGGACAGCATCAATCACAACCTTCGCCGGCACCTCGATATACCACTCTACATCTCTTGCATCGGTCTCATTCATCGCCTACTTTCATATCTTACCTTCACCCGCACACGGCTTACATATCACTGGTCACTTCTATGGCAGACTCTTCTCTCTTTCCTACGCTTCCTGACAACCTACGCGCCTTCGCTTACAGTCCAGGATCCAGATCTCCCTCTGCTCATCAATCCTTTCCTTACCACTCTCGCGCTAGCAGTCACCTCGGGAGAATCATTTCTTCCTGATCCGGCCGCTTACGATGATTTGTTCTACAAGCTCGTCGAAGCCGGCGACTATCTCTCTCGCTTCAAGAAGGCTTTTCGCATGTATCTTACACATCCGAGCGAACCCATTGGCGTTACGTCGAATGTTCCATCGACGGCACCGATCGATATCCTCATCCAGGTTGCAGCTCACTATCACGACTTGGTCGAAGCTGAGAATGGCAAAGGGCGCATGGGCAACAACATGAGTCCAAGGGAAGTGAGCAAGGTAATTCGACAAGGCTATAACACATTGAGTCTACCAGCTATGGAAGGATTGGATAGGTGGGATAGATTCAGAGAAGGAGATGAAAGAGGCATGTTGAAACGAGTGGCCAGGGTAGCGGTTGAGGACACTAAGAAGCTGCTGCGCGCGTCTTAAGGAATTGCACTCGTCGTACAGGCGCAAGCAAACATTGGCCATAGTCTCTTTGACGATCAATTAATTGCATGTAGAATTTATCTGTCTCATAGATCAAACGCATGCGTCTTTTAGAGCATTTTTCTACGACGCTGGTGAAGCTGGGGGGTCCAAAATGCGGGGAACAAATTGGCGAGCCAAACAACAACGCGATCGTACATATTCCATGATGCACCTTTGATATAGTATCTTGCTAGTAGAACAGCGACACAACTATCTCAAGAACATATAGCACTCCTCTGAACACTTAGAATATGCATCTCCTTCAGCGCCACGCGGGGTACAGTACTCCAGATCGTCCTATCACCTATCTGCGGCTTTATCTTTTCCATCTCACACATCTGCCGTTGCTGTTTCTCCTCGGTCCTTCTCCTCATTTTCTTGTATAAAGTCTCTCTTCTTCCAGTTCCAGTGTACAACTGCCTCTCCTCCTGAATGCTGCTTTTGCTTGAAGGTCCAAGTCACCCTGTCTCTTATCTTCCTGCATACGATATCACGTCACTCTTAGCTCTTGCAAATCTCTTCTCCCTTCCAATCACCCGAAGAAGCCCGCGTTAACATTTTCAACCCGCATCAACCATGGCTGGCAATGGTATGTCCTTCCGCCGCGCTTTGTACAGACTGCCTGTTGCCATTCGTTCTTCAATCCTTACCCACCCTCCTGCCTGCTCGTTCTCCCAATTCCCCGCCTTAGCGAACAAAAGTACACCCTTCACCTGCTCTTCCTCCATTCCCGACACATCATCGCTAACAAGCCCTTCCCTCCCCCCAGACACCCTCAAGCTCGCCCTGCACCAAAACAAACAGTGGGCCCAAGCCACCGCCCGCGACCAACCCGACCTCTTCCCCACCCTCGCCGCCGGCCAAAAGCCCAAGATCCTCTGGCTCGGCTGCTCCGACTCCCGCGTCCCCGAGACCACCGTCCTCGGCCTCAAGCCCGGCGACGTCTTCGTGCACCGCAACATCGCCAACGTGCTGCCGCCGACCGACCTCAGCAGCCAGAGCGTCATCGCCTACGCCCTCGCGCACGTCAAGGTGCAGCACGTCGTCGTGTGCGGCCACACGGGCTGCGGGGGCGTCAACGCCGCGCTGGGGAACCAGAAGCTGGGGCTCATCGATGCCTGGTTGATGCCGTTGAGGAAATTGCGCGCGGAGAACAGGGCGGCGTGGGATGAGGCGGGGTTGAGTGAGAAGGAGAAGGCGCTGAAGCTGGTGGAGGCGAATGTGAGGCAGGGGGTGCAGACCCTCAAGGAGAATGCGGAGGTGATTGATGGGATGCGGGAGAGGGGCGTTGAGGTGCATGGGTTGGTCTATGATGTCGGCAGTGGGGAGTTGAGGGAGCTGGAGATTGAGGAGGGAGAACAGGAGGGGAAGAAGAGGGAGGAGGCGTTTGGAACGAAGTGAGCAGCGCGGATTGGCCGCTGAGACTGCGAATAGCTGGTCTAGAGGGCGTGCGCATGAGTCTTTCTATCACTGTTCTACTCTTTCGCAATGCAGGCACGACCACTCCACACTCGTAATCTGCCATTAAGCCCTTTCAATCTCCCTGACTCCTCCGAAACTCCACGCTTGCTCAAACCTTGCTCAAAGAATATGCCCCGAACCTCATCTTAACTCTTCTCAACCCTCCCCTCCAAATCATTCGCCACACCACCCTGCAGCACCTCCTCATACCCCGGCGGTGGCTCATCCGGCGTCGGCGCCGCCGCGCTCGAAGAAGCAGGCCCCAACCCCACCACCCCATTATTCGCCGGCGGCGCCGGTCTGTGCGCCCCATTCGGCCCAACGGGCGTCGGTCTCTGTATCTGGACCGGCGCCCGCGCAGCACCCCCACCCAGCTCCTCATACGCAGGCAACTGCTCCAGATCCACATCCGGCGCTCCGGCGTTCACGGGCCTCCCGCTCGCCCTCGCCGTGTCGATGGCCTGCGCCAGCGTCTCCTTCATGCGTTCGTACGTCGTGGAGAAGTCGAACGCGCCGCCTTCCTTGAAGGTCAGCTTCAGAGAGACGGCGCGGTCCGGTTGCGGTATGCCGCCGCCCGGCACGGGGATCAGGATGCCCTCCCAGATGTTGGGGCCGAAGAAGGGGGCTGTGACGTGGGTGTCTTGGAGGGAGAGGAGGGGGGCGGAGAAGGAGTCTAGGGTTGGACGTTGAGGTTGCTGCCCTGTGGGTGCGAGGCCGAGGATTGTAGTGGGGGTGGCGGGGAGGTAGATGAGCTTTAGGGTATGTTATTTAGTTGTGCGTTGGGGAGATAGGAAAGGGCGACTTACTCGTTGGTTGGTGACGATGGCTTTGCCGTCGCTGCATTTGACGGCAAAGGGTTCTTTGCCGGGGAAGGAGTTTGGTGTTTGTAGCGTTAATGCTGTGCGGGGTGGTGAGGTGAAGAGGGTCTTTTCTCTGGGGAGGGGAACGAATGCGTGGGGCCCATCGAGCATGACCCAGCTGCTGCTGTTAGCAAGAGCACACCGCAAAGAAATGTGGTGGTAATACTGACTTTATGGACATCTTGGCTTCGAGGTCGGGAATTTGGTAGCTAGGTGCTTAGGTGTTAGGCTTGCTGGTGAGAAGCTGGAAATATATAGGCAACAAGAGCACAGGAACAAGTTGCTGCCTAAGTCTTCGAGAAGTTGCTGAGGCTTTGACCGTGTGCACGTTGATATATGAGCGGCAATTGGTTTGTGGTGGAAGGTGAAGCTATCGTGGCGCGGCTCTCTCTGCAGATCACGCGGCAAGATGACGACTTCGGTGGCCATGGCATTTACGTTTCCAACAACGACCACTCAAAGATTATTGCTTGTCTATCATGAGCAGGGCTACATATGCCTCATCAATGAAGGTAAGCTTCTTCAAGGCTACACTGCGTTCGAGTAATTTGCTGCACGGAGAATGACCGACTTGATTCAGAGCTGCCTGTTGACATCCAATCTATCTACTGGACTCATGGTTCCTATATTCGGTAATGAAGTGCTCTTCAACAGAAAACCGGATCAGTGACCGGACGATATGCCATGTAACGCTAGCTGCCTACAAACGGCTGCTTGAGAGTTGACTCTTTTGGAGCATCCTGCCGCTCATGGTCGCATTGTCAAAGTGGAAGATTCTGCAGATTTAGACAGCCCACAAAAGATCAGTGGTTCTCTTGCCTAAAGAGCGTTGATCAGTCTTCGGTCGAGGGCCACGCATATAGATCAGCGCTTACCTTCCAATGCCGTGCGAATGGCCGTCTTGGCATGCTGGACCTTTAGCCAATGTGTAGCTACGAACACCGAGCTATCATTGGTATATTCGGGGAAGCTGTCTGCGAGAGGTAACAACTTCTCAGCCATAGTCTGTCCATAGGCAATCCAATGCTCATGATTGTAGGCGAACTCAGCAGTGGAGAATTGTGCGTCAAATTGTATGGCCCTCGAGATGTTCGCCAAAATCTCTGTGCCCGTGATGTAGAACTCCGGCCAGCTGACCTTTGCGACTGGAAAGTCACCTTCGATTTCAGCTCCCATAACTCCTTCAAGGTGGTCAAGGATGCTTGCACACGGATGTACAGAGAGCTCGTAGCGGAAGGGTGAGTTGCTCGAACGCATTCAAGAAAATGCTACTTGACTGTGGCTCGAGGTCATGAGTAAGGTGCGGGCGTCGGTGCCACGTAGTTTTGGCAAACCAGTAAGAAAAGAAAGTAGATACCAAGTGCTAAGGCGAAGAGCAACAGCAAGCTGAGAAGAAAGAGAAAGAATCTGAATAGCTCCCAGGAGCTGGGGACTTCAGGCCACTCTTTTACTTCGATCAAGTGATGTATTTCGAAGGACGGCCTGATTTCTGGAACTGAGAGTAAAGGACGAGTATAAGTTGGACTGGTATGCAAATGAGGCCTTGAATGAATGTAAGTATAGATGATTATGTCTTGGGTTACAAAGACAAGATCTGTAGAATCTTCCGCCATGTTGACAAGGTACTTTTGGTTGTTCTTTCCTGAAAAATGTAAAAGAAGGAAAGTAATGGTGTTCCTTCCCAGAGATATAATGTGAATTTCTTTACTGGTACCCGCCAGCCTTACTTGTACCAAATTTGTCGCGCGATTTGTCAGCCGGATCTAGGGGTTTGTAGTGCGTGAAGAAAGAAAGAGCAGATTAGATTGGTTTCCATTCTTCTGATACAGAAGTCTTCATATGCACCGAAGGAGCAGATCCATTTGAGAACGTTCGGCCTCTTCCCTGCCATCAGTCTCTGTTTCCGCTGTGACATGCTCTCCGGCCTTCTAGAGGACGCTTTCACTCAGCTCTTTTTCTGTGTAGATTCTGCCTTGAAAGTCAAGAATTGCTTCCCAAAGGGTCTTGAGTGCGTGACGAAAGAAAGGCAAGGTGTCCCATATCAGCGACCCTCTTTGATCGTCCTCATTCACAGCCACCTCTAGAAGAATGGCGTAGTTCTTGTATATCTCCAAACGATCCCAAAAAGTAAGCGAGATGGATACGGGACTGGCATTGAAGCAGCGTCTAGCGTCTCCCAAAGCAGCTGTTGTAAGCCGTGCAGCGAAGAGCATAGACATAGATCTATCGGCGGCTTTACCCAGCATTCCTTGGTCTTGGCGCATGTGAGCTCCAGACTCTGCAGAAGACTTAAGCTACCCAATGAACCACACATCGCGTCAGATGACACTGACCGAGATCACATGGAACAGCTCAAGGTCTCGAGCTAGGTCGTCGTTTTTGAGAATGAAACACAGCCCAGCTGTATCATCAACTGGAACCTCGCTAGTTCGGTACTATAAGTACTACATCTTCGGTCGGCGTTAAGTTCTCCGAGAAGGATAGTTCGATTTCTAGCAAGATCTTACAACAAGGGCGAGCTGCTCGAACGCATTCGCGAACATGGTTTTTGGCTGCGGTCCGAGCGTAGAAAAAGATCGATTCGTAGCGATTGTATGTTGTGGGCTATCCAAAAGTTTGTAGATAGATTTCAGCGTAAGACAATTAGTCAGTGTATTCGGCGCCGCTGGTGAGATCACCTACTTGTTCGTGAACAACTCAGGAGAGAGCGTTGAAGCATCCTTGGTTCCAACCTCTTTCGTGAAATAACCAGGAATCTCAGTCCAAGCTCAAACTGAACCTACTGGGAGCTCATCTTGAGTTCGTTAGATATCTCCGGTCAAACACGATCAAATCTCAACATTGTGGTCTTTTTTGGAGCCAAGTTCACAGCAGCTTATTGCGACGTAAAGCCGGTCCTCAGCATTTTAACTGTTGACATGTCATAATGTGCATGAAAGCCAGAGGCTTCGTATCCCAAGAACCATGCATTTAAAGGTCCTGTAACGTTAGAAATGGGGCCATGTTTAGGTTGGTTGAGCCTAAGTCACACGCAATGATGTTTAGGTTGGCCTCGCAAATGCGCATACATCTGCCATCAGCGTAGCAAATGGACTGATTCTGTATCATCTGAGCCTACACTAGACAAGACCCCACGAGTGATGACGCCGACGATCGTCCACTGGCCGAGGCTCCTCGGGTTTCCATCTCTCGTCCCATCCTTCAATCAAGCCTTGAGTGTACTCTACCTTCCGTTGCTTTACCAAGTTCACAGGTCCCGTGTCGTGCTCATACATAGGCAAGCACAAGACGTTACCTTGAGGATCCCATTTGCGCTCGACGTCGTGCTTGCTCCCTGTCTTAGCCTGTCCATATTTGAACAATGGATCCGGATGTTCGTCCATGATAGACAACATATCGAGTTGTAGGACTGTGCTTTCCACTCCAGCGAAGAAGGTCGGTGAACACTGCGAGGGTCTGGACAAGGCGTACACAGGAGATTCTGTAACACGACGGCTGCTATTATCCTTAGGCCTAAGAAAGACATTCCATCCACGGCGTCTATGTTTTGAATCATGATGGTACTCGCAGCAACTCAACCATTTCCCTGATTTGAAGTTCCGGGGTCTGTTGTCGAACGCGCCCGAGCAAGGTTCTAGATCCGCTGCATGATACAACTTGCCGCCGGGCATGCGGAGGTCAAAGACCTTGATGATAGAATGGCGAGCACCGCCGGCAACAAAACGTTCAGTACCGATTGGAAGCAGAGAATATATTGGTGAGAAAGTGTCCACCGGATCGCGAAATACAGCGGCAATCGAATTTGCGGAGCGCAGGTCGTGGAGACTGACAGACGCGAGTAAGCCTATGAGTATTCTAAGATCGACCTACAAGTGAGGATGCTTACCAGGTCAGGCCATCATAGGCTCCGCTCAAGAATATGTTCTCTTCTGCTCTTCCAGCCGACGATGATACATCGATAGGCGCTAGGGAGTATACTGAAGTGGCGCTACGAACTCCATTCTCCGTTCGCAAATCCAATCGCGCATTTGCACTAAAGTCGCTGAGCTTTAATACACGCACTTTCTCTTGTATTATCTCGCCTTGTCCAATATTGTACACGTGGAGAGGTTCTTGGGAAGGGCCGAGGCCCACAATCAACCGATCATGCCGCAAGAAGCGAGAAGACCATGTCCTTGATTGATTGAATGGATTTGTAGATACCTGAGAAATTGGCTGTACTTGACTACTTGTTGGATCGATGGGATAAAGAGCAATTGTGGAGTCAGACAAGCAGGCGGCAAGCAGTGGGTTGCTCTCGGACTTTGTAGCAGCCGATCTAACTGGACGTCCCTGGGTTTCATAAGATGACAGAATCTTGCTTTGAGCTGTTTCTGTGGACAGACTGATCAGAGAGAGCCCTCCGCTGGCCCTACCTATTATTACTTGTTCAGGATCGTCTAAACCGTGTTGCGGTAGAAGACTGACAGTCGTAATGTCGTCCAGCCCCTCATGTGCCCCTTTTTCATTGTAGATGGCGTATGCATATCTCTGTTTATGTGCATTTATGCCTTTCAAGTGTCCCATGTCCGAACCCTGCCATTTGTGTTTCTTGTTCTTGCCCATAATCTTACCCCGCATGTATAGTGCAGCGCCAGCTCCCCATGCAACAACCTCTTTTCTCGAAGACCAATCACCCCCGTACCATGCTTCGTAACTATCAATGACTGGAGTAAATCCCATAGTCTGGCCAACTTGGACAGGTCGGCCACGCGATCTTTGGCTCCGAAGGTCCTGACTGATCTCCTTCTGAGGGTTTATACTCCATGCAACGAAAGCCTTGCGATCCCAATTCTTTGAAAGGCTTGTGATACCGTGGGCCGCTTCTTTCCAGAATGAAGGGCTAGGTTTGGTAGGAGACCTGATATATGGAAACCTGGTCTGCACAAAGATCCGGAAGCCATCATTCTCCACAAAGGCATATGCCTTTCTGCAAGTCGATGCCAGATGTGATATTGCCCTGGCGGTGTCAATGTGCCCGACAATCTGAGCTAGAAGCTCTGGGGGAAGTGTGGCTAAGGAAGTCTTTGCGTTGAACGTTTCCGGAGCCATGATGGAATACGTAGGTTGCTGGAGAAGATCTAAAATTTGGGCCAGATGGTGCCGGAGCGTCAAGGCGGAAGGAGAAGGTCGACTATGAAAGGTCGTACTGCGCAGCTCGTCTCAAAAAGTTTACCGATCACAGCCATAAGAGTCGTGCTGAAATTCGTGGAGTAAAATGCTGTTTTATTGTGGACGACAGGTAATTACCTGAAGTTGTGAAAGAAGTACAGCAGGGAGAGCGCCTCGACCATTTAGAGATATTTACCCGAGGATCTGCCAAAGAAGTGGCACTCTTGGCGCTTCGAACTGTCAACGAGATCCTGACAACAAGACGTTTTGAGAAGATTATTCTGGCTATGAAGTTGTTCAATCCGATATTATCTACATTTGCCTGCGCATGAATCAATTTTCCACCATCCTCGCGTTGTTGACTTAGGCCTTGATGTTCTCGTAGCCCACCTCGGCAGAAGTGCTATTTATTTTGACCACCAGCCTGTTTGACGTCGAGTGATTCACATGTCTCCGAAAGAAAACGCGAGATGTATGCCTTGACCGCGTGGGTGCGACCCATAGATCATCCCAAGGAGTTTTTGGTGCTGAGTTTCATTGCTTGGAAATTGATCTTGCTTTGCATAGCTCTCACAAGCCCTGGCCCCGGATATGATACCTCTACAGTCTTATTGCATCCGTATCTACACCTCGCCCATCCGGGCTCTGGGTCTGAATGGGAGCCAGCTTCACGACTGAAAAGTCTTGTCAGATGGGACGCTATCTACTTTACCCAGCTAGCCCGGCATGGATATATATGGGAGCAGGAATGGGCCTTCGGTTGGGGTTTCACGAACCTCGTGGCGGTGACCAGTAGAGGTAATCAATGTGCCACCTTACCTGCGTCGCATGA
The DNA here is from genome assembly GCF_014066315.1 of Letharia lupina. NCBI lineage: Eukaryota > Fungi > Ascomycota > Lecanoromycetes > Lecanorales > Parmeliaceae > Letharia > Letharia lupina. The sequence goes on from NW_023502983.1 coordinate 1,367,326, forward strand.
AACTGATCAATCCTAGCTCTTGGGTCCAATGGTCATCTGTGGCCGCCTGGCCCTGAAGCTTTGGCTGCTATCATACTGGCTCATGTCTTTCACCTCCTGTCTGTGCTGATGCTGTATGAACTTACATTGACCGTGTGTCTAAATTCGACGACGACAAGAATCTCGTCATTTTGTGTTCTGGCTGCGAGTCTTCACATCATATCTCCCGCCGGCATGTTTTTATCTGCACCTTATGCAGAAAGCTCATTCTCATTCCTGAACTTCACCGGCTGTTATCTTTACGCTAAAGCCATGCTGAAGCACGGCGAGGGACAAAAAAACCAGAGGGATTGCTTAGTTCTCCTGTCCGGCGTTCTGTTTGGCATAGCTACGACTTTCCGCGGCAATGGGTTGTTAAGTGGTCTGCTACTGGTTTGGGACGCCTTGGCTTGTGGTACTAGGATTCTGCGATCCACTGATATCGCATCTAACATCCGACATCTTTTGACTGTCTCCATATCTGGACTTCTAATGGCCTGCATAGCGATAGTGCCTCAGTATTTGGCATATGACGAGTACTGTGTACGTGCAAGTGCGTACAGTGACAAGAGACCATGGTGCTCATATTGGCCTCCGAGTATTTATACATGGGTTCAGAGGCAATACTGGTAGGCTTTTACACGTCTGTTCCGTACAAAGCTGATCTTGTCCAGGGGAAGTGGCTTTCTGAGTTACTGGACCACATCGAACCTTCCGCTGTTTATCCTCGCCACACCGATGCTGTTCATACTGTTCCGTTCCGGAATTTCGGCTTTGCAGGGTTGCTCGAGTTCTGAGATCAGCGGCGACAAGGGAAACCGAGAGAACATCGAGGTCAGCTCGCCTTTGCGCATCAATCAAGCGATTGCGCGTCGTTTCGCAACACCCCAGATAGTCCTCGCTGCTTTGACGCTGACGAGCTATCATGTCCAAATAATTACTCGACTGTCCTCTGGCTATCCTGTCTGGTATTGGTGGCTGGCATCTTTGATCCTCGAGGATCGTAAGACTTCCTTAATGGGGAGGAAATGGAGTACTGCCTTTGTCATTTCGAGGTGGATGGTCATCTATGCGATAGTGCAAGGAGGATTATTCGCAAGCTTTTTGCCGCCTGCATAAGTGAAAGTAGAAAGGATTCCTTGGCACCCGTTCAAGTGGACGAGTAGAGAGATCATATTCGATTTAGGAATAGAAAGTGTTAAATGACAAGGCTGTGGTGCGTATGCGCTTGGTGCCTGATGGGGAATGAATTGGTCATCCACCTTCTCCCCTGCATATGTAGATGATAAAAGCTTGAATAACCATGGCAATACTCATCTGATTCACATACTCACTGCTCAGCCAAAAAAAAATCATAACATACATTGATGATTTGACACTGTTAGGTCACTCGTGCACCAGATTTCTCAATCCGGAGAACCGACGCTAAGCGTCGACACGCGATAATCGTTGCAGCTTCAGGATCGTCAACCAATAGTAAATAACTTCCCCAGATCTTCCAACACAGCCTAGGAGCTTCCACTGCAAGTAGCCGAGCTGGTGTCTTCGAAATAAGAACTGCAGGAAGGAAGCCTGCAGGACTCCCAACGAAGTGTCTGGTTGGGCTTGAAAGCTTCTACTTTGAGTGGCACCGGTGGGACTGGCTTGGATACTGGGAGATCAATGCTGTAAGCTCTGATATTTTACCACTCACGCACGCCTGATGATTGCCTTACCATCTTCGTTCGCGTGAGGTACTGACTAGCTCGATTTCTGTAGCACCCATTACAAGCATTTTGCCACCAGCAATCCCTCTGTTCAAATCTCACCCTCCTCTCCCATACCTGCTCTAAGTCATGGAAAGTAATGCGTCAAAATTAGCTGAGCTGATAGCATCACTTGATGGAAAAGACGGAGGCGATGACTCTCGCGCTACGTCGCCAGGTCCTGGTGCTGCAGGACGATGGACAGTGGAGGACAACAAACAGATTGCGAGAAGTCGGCCAAGAACATATCCATACTTTCGGTACCTGCCTTATGAGGTGGAGAGCGAGGTGAAGAGAAATCAAGACTTCAAAGAGATGCTAAAGCAACTCTACATCTCGGTAGAAGCTGGCGACTTCGCTGTGGGCGCTGTACACTGGACAAGGGAGTTGAGAAATTGGCTAGGCCTCAAATTCGACCCAACTAAGGACCAGAGAGTAAAGTTGGTCAGATTATACTATGAGCTCGCCCTGGCACCTGGTGTGGATACTACGGCAGCGGAGAGGTTCTCAAGCATGTTTATGGTACTGACAAAGTAAGTATTCTTACGACATGATATTCTACTTCTAGGACTGATCAGAGCAGGCGAAAGCATTACCTTCGACCTGGCACCGATCTTACTCTGGATTGGAGACCTCTGTTCCGGGAGTGGAAAGTACTTGTGATACCGTCAGAGTCTGGTGTCCACGCCCAACACGTGAAGCGTAGTTACAAGACACTCACCAAACTCTGTGCCTTTGCTCAACTCTATGTCGATCCAAAGGAGATACCAGCAATGCTGGCGGAAATTCTTCCTTATTTCACAACGTCTTTCACGGAAGGCGCCTACACTGTGACGGGTCTTCTGAATCTGCTGTTCCCAACGGCACCTCCACCTGAAGGCAAAGAGGAACTCCTACCACAGCATTATCTACCCACGTTCTTTCACTTATGGTCGCTAGTCAACAGGTCGAGAGTCTTCGATACCACCTTCATGGATCTCTTTTCGAGACTAGCTCGAGATTCACTGGTGTCCGCCCATGTCCCGTTCACCGAATTTGGTATCTACACCCAGGAGCAATCTTCCTCAATATTCACCGCTATCCTCCGTCTTCTCGAGATACCTGTCGGGCAAGCGACATCACCCTACAGTGGAACGATGGACATAGCTGCTGGACTTGCCATCATGGTCGAACGAGATCCAAAAAAGCATCCCATTGCGCATCACATCGCGCGGTGGATTATAATGTCTCTGTCACCAGCCTCCTTAGATACACCCGACTCGATCATGACCAATCTCGAAGGTCTTATGCAAGCGGTCGAAACCTTCTTCCATCCTTCTAATTCAGGCACATGGACCAAGCCTCTGTCACAGCTCGTTTTCTATCTCACTGATTTCTTCGTCATGCGGTGGAACCGTGAGAAGAGCGGAGAAATGGAAATGCCAGACGACCGTAAGCTGAACGATGCCCTAAAACAGCGGTTCGTCTTGTGCTTGAGAGACGTAGTTTTCATGGGGATCTACGCAAAGAGTGGCGGTGCGATGAACTTTTCTCTGTCAAGTCTCCAGAGTTTGGCTTACCTAGAGCCAACTTTGATCCTACCCGGAGCACTGCAGCGCATCTATCCATCCATGCAAGGTCTGGTCGAAGTACATCGAACTACTTCATCCTTACGATCTTTGCAAGTTCTATCAAGGATCATGGCTCGTACAAAAGGCTTCAGGTGTCACGTCACCACAATGCTGGGCCTCGCTCTTCCTGGCATAGACGCCAACGACCTAGACAAGACCTTGTACACGTTATCCTACATCCAGTCCGTGTGCTACAGCATACCTCTCCACGACTTAACTCGAGACAGCGAAGACATCAGTGGCAGCATGCTTGCAATGGAATGGATTACTTCCGAGGTCGCCCGGATGGAAGAAGAAGGTGTGAAAGTCAAATGTGACTACCAGGATGGCTTGAGCGATGTTGACGAAGAGATCATCCTCCGTTCTTCCACTGCAGGATATGCAGAGTTCCTGAGCTCTTTCCTCGGCAAAGTGTTTACTCTTCTGGAAAATCTTCCGGACGCCTCGCGACCTAGGTCTGGTTCGCCCGAAGAAAATATCGTGAATACTCTTCCTGCTGCATTTACGCCGTTGCTGGCTTCTTTGTCGCCTGATTTGTACGACCTTGCGCTGAACAAGATTGCCGACTTCATAAGTAACCACGTTGTTCATCAAGCTCGAGACGCGATGGCCTTCATTTGCAGCTCTCTTGTCAAGGTTGATCCGGTCAAAGCCCTCAAGCGCCTGGTGCCAGTTCTGATCCAGTCAATTCGGACAGAGATCGACGAGAACGGAGCAGCGTCAACCCGAAACACAGGCACCGATGTCCTGCCTAGGGACCGAGGACTTGTGTGGAGTGTCAGTATGCTTAGTATGTCTGTTGTACATGTTGGCGACGCCGTACTCCAACATAGACAAGAGCTATTCGACATTGCCGCATATACGCAGCAGAAATGTAAAGGTCTCCCAACCACCCACATCTCGAACTTCATTCATCATCTGTTACTTAATCTCACTGGTATCTATACTGTAGACTACTCGCTATACGAGCAAGAAGTACTTGCCAGAGGGATCGGACCTGCAGACTGGGGAACGACTCCGGATCCTCAGAACCTCAACATCAAATGGCATGTGCCTAACAAGGACGAGATTCAATTTGCTGTTGACTTGCTGAAAGCTCAGGGAGAGAACGCTTTAGAACAGTTACGGGCTCTCACTTCTGGGACCTCGAGCATCAAGCGAGACGGTGTAGGCAAGGAATGGTCCGACGAAGTTTCTCGCAACCTTGTGCTTCTTCGACTGCTGTTGTCAGGCGTCTCTGTTCTCTTCGACGCGAAGCTCGATTCCAAGATAACTACCCCCCAATCAGAATCAGAGGCGAGTGCAGACACTGAGATGGTCGATGCTGAGGCCGAGTCTTCGGAAGATCAGCATGATGAGGACTCTGATCCATATCTTGAGAGCTCAGATGAGGATGAAGTTAAGCCCACGTTCACCTATGCGTCTGGCTATTTACTCGAAGAGGACGATGACCTCTACCAAGAGCTTCACGCTTTCAGGGAGAGGACGGGGCAAGTACTGCACGAAGTCCATCAGTTTCTTGTTGAGAAACAGGAAGATGACGTGGCTTGCTTTGAGCCTCTATGCAATGCCTATCGGTCGTGGTTCGTTGACGTTGGGATTGAGAGATCCGCCCATGTCCTTGACAGGGTGACAAGACTTCTCTCTGCCGACAGTCAACCCTACAAAGTCAGCGGGTTGCGAAAAGAGTACCCCAGGCCTATACTCCTTCGGAGGGCCAACGTATATCATTTACAGCGACTGCGTCACAACTCCTACCCACGCCCGAAGACCGATTTATCAAAGCAGCTCTTTATCGACCTTGCACAATCGTCTGTGTCTGCTTACCGAGACGTTCGTAGACATGCGCAGAGTGCGGCGGAAGCCGCTTTGAAAGCCGTCAATGGAGCGCGATCCTTAGTAATACCTCCACTTCTTTCTGCCATGGAGAGCGGTGTCAAGGACAATGACTTTGCCCGTATAAAAGGTTCTATGTATTCGTTGTTCTTCGGCTCCCTGAACAAGACCATTGCTCGAGACTGGAGGTACGCCCCAACGCTAATCAAGACTTACATCTCTGCCAGCACAGCAGACAAACCCTCTATTCAAAAACTTTGTGCCGTTGTAACTATGCAGATCATGGAAATGGGGAAACCACAGGAGCGAATGGTGATTCTAGAAAGGGAACTGGTGCGGGCTATCGCGCCAAATAACGACAACGTCCAAGGTATTATTGACAGAAAGAGAGCCAAGCTTTCAGCCAAACGTTCTCGAATCGAACGCAAGAAAGCGGCCTTGTCAGAGGAGCTTGTTGATATGGCCAGAAAATCGCACTGGAAGAAGGCAAGTCGCACTGCTGTTATTGTGATTACTTTAGGTCTCAGGTTCGACGGTATTGCGTCCAAAAACATGATCGACCTTGTTGCCCGAGGATCGATTGACTCGCATCCTGGGCTTAGAGCACTGTACCAAGGAGCCATTGTCGCCATTTTCACTCTTATCGACTCTCGGGCAGCTGCAAATCATAGCTATGAGGACTATCTTTTGGACAAGCAACGCCTTCCGGCCAAAGTGCAAGTCACTACCCGTCAAGATGATCCAACTTGGACGTCAGAATACCTTGCAAGCTTCGCTAAAGCAGACGCGGAATACTACGTTGACCACGATCATCCAGGCTGGCTAGCCTGGAACAAGACTATGCCTGCATATCAGACGAATCCCAAGACCGATCTGGAGTATGATGACGCCGAGGAAACTGCTCGTACACAGATAGGGCAGATATTAGATCGGTCGTGGTTCTCGTCATTCTTCGGATACCTGAGACAAGAACCGCGTGATACTGCAGCCGATCGGTTCCACGTCTCCAATGTTATGCTGCTCGGTTACGCCTTTGACCTCATGTACTCTGGTCGGACAAGTACAAACTTCCTTGAGATCAAAGAAGAAATCCGGAGGATCTGGACTGATGGATCTGACAAACATCAGCACCGTGCCACCGCCGAAATATTGGCGGCGTTGCTTCTATCGACGGTCGATAAACCGCTCGAAATGCGTACAGAGATCTGGCAGTACGTTTACCCTATGGTTCAACAGGCGTTTTCCGACGGCTTGACTCCAGAGAATCTCACATACTGGAACACGTTCCTGCAAATACTCACACAGGGCAAAGATCCTCGGCGTTCTTGGCCCCTCATTGATTGGCTTGCGTCCTTTAGGTTGGATATGGAGTCTAATGCCGCATTCAAGGAAAGCTCGAAAATAAAATTATTGCAAACATGTGTAAACAACTTGGGCTGGCACTTCCAGCTCGACAAGCCAATCATCGAAGATTTTCTTCTGCATCTTGATCATCCATACAAGGGAGTCCGTGAAGCCATGGGTCACTCGTTGTCAATCCTGTATCGCACACGCTATCACGAGTCATACAAGGATGTGCCTACATTAATCGAGAGTCAGAAAGAGGCCTCTTCATTAGGCATAAGACCATACCAGCCCACCCAGGAGTTTGTAAAGACTATCCACGAGGTTTTTGAACGACTGGAAAAATGGAGGCAGGAGCGCACACCAGGCCAACAAACGCCCTCTCCATATACTTCGGGCGGTAAGACTGTCTTGCTGTGGCTCGATATGACATTGTCATCTTTTGAATGCACTCAGCTTCTGCAATTCTTCCCGAATGTATTCATGGAGCAATTGCTCTACATGATGGACGTCCGCGAAGACCAAGAACTACAGGGTCTTGCCTATCACGTCTTCCGGCACATTCCAAACATACCTCACCGCATTGGAGAAGATGCAGAGTTGATTGATGCGCTTATACGAATCGGAACAGCATCACCTCTGTGGCATCAGCGCCTTCGGGTTCTCATCAACATGCAGGTCATCTACTTCCGCCGTCTCTTCCTCATCTCTCCCGAACATCAACAGCGTCTTCTTGACTGCGTGGCCACTATGCTGGAAGACAGTCAACTCGAGGTACGCCTTGGAGCCTCAACTACGCTGTCAGGCATGATTCGATGTTCACCCGTGGCACTACGCTCTAAGGTTGTGCAAGTATTCAATAAGAAGTTTTCGAAGATGCTTCTCAACTCTCCGCTGCCCAAGAAGCCTAGGAACGCTTTTTCGGAACCAAGTACGGGGACAAGCACGCCAACGCCTGAGCAGAGTAAGCTTGTATTGACTCGACATGCATCTGTACTGGGCCTTGGAGCTCTTGTGCAAGCGTTTCCCTACGCATCACCACCGCCGTCGTGGATCCCGGGTGTTCTGACGACGCTCGCAAACAAGGCCAACAACGATCCTGGGATGGTGGGCAAGAGCGTGAAAAGCATCTTGAGTGATTTCAAGAAGACGAGACAAGATACGTGGCAGATGGATCTAACGGTAAGGTTCTGTGAAAGACCATTCGTGAGGAAGATTGCTAACGACTTGATTTAGGCGTTTTCGCAGGAGCAGGCGGAAGATCTGGACGGGGTTCTGTGGAAGAGCTACTTTGCATAGATGGTTGGTTTAGGAATGGTCGAGTGCGTGGTCTCCTCGTCTCAGCGGGCCTCATCTCCTGGTATAGAGCATAGCGTATGGTGTTTCTGTTCGCACGGATACACTAGATCGAGGGTGGTGTTCTCAGTATGTGCATTACAGCTTGCGTGCATTGGTTACAGGAGGCATGAGCGATTGTCTATTATGGCATTGCGATGGACATGATAATGGTATCATCAGGGATCAAGGAGCGCCTTCAGTATGATTGTCAGCATGAATACAACAGAATCCACTCCGAACGTGAGCTCTTTCCTATTCGATTTACATACTAAAGTTGAAGGAATGTGAGTGGTAGGTGGAGCTGTTTTTGGCGGGGTTCGGTTCCGCCATGGGCGGATGAAGGTCCGAGGGTACGGCGGACGACGGCTGACACTACGACAAAACCAAAAAAAAATTCTCTTATCGTTTTTTTCTTCGCGATTTCTAGTTCTCAACTCTTCGAGAGGTACTTTTTGAGGCATTCTTTTCGGGGCTACTCTCCGGGGTACTCTCCGGGGTACTCTTCGGGGTACTCTCCGGGGTATTCTTCCGGGGACTCTTCGAGGTACTCTCCGGGGTACTCTCCGGGGTACTCTCCGGGGTATTCTTCCGGGTACTCTTCGAGGTACTCTCCGGGTACTCTCTCGGGTACTCTCCGGGGTATTCTTCCGGGTACTCTTCGAGGTACTCTCCGGGGTACTCTCTCGGGTACTCTTCCGGGTACTCTTCCGGGTACAATATTTTATGAAGTTCTTCGCAAAAAAAATATATATATATATATATTTACGGGACTTTCCGCGGAACTTCCCGCGAATTCTTTATTCGCACTTCGAGAGTAAATCTTTAAGAGACCCCTCGAGTAACCCTCTAAGTGCTCTCTAAAATACTCTTCTCGAGTACCTCCGAAAGTATACCCTCGAATAATTCCTTAAATCCTTCTCGAGTACCCTATAAAGAATCCCCTAACTTAAAGAAGTCTCTTCAAATATTTTTTCAAAGTCGCGGGAAGAAAAAAAAATTAAAGAAAAAAAAATTGGTTTTGGTTTTGTCGTAGTGTCAGCCCTCGTCCGCCGTAGAGGGCCCCACCCAAGGAAAAAGAAAAAACAAAACAAGGCGGGCGGAGGAAAATACGAGTACTTCGTCTGCGGGGTATAGTACTCTGTTGCTGAGTTACTGCCAACGGGACTGCCAACTCTTCGCTCTACAACTCTACAACTAATAAAATGTTTTACCGGCACTGAGTACTTACAGCTGTCTCTGTAATCGATTCTTCTCTTAGCCTTGTCTTCTCTACTTCCCTTCCACAATCATTTCCCTCAACGTCTCCTTCTACCTTCTCCCAGCAGTTCCCCAGCACACAACGCCCCAGGCAATCTCCTTCCTATTGCTGTCTACACGGCACCATGACTGAGCCTACAAGTACTCCCAAGCCTGGCAATGTCTCGAAAGACAGCAAAGATGCACAAGTCTCCATACAAGACGAGAAGAATCCCAAGCGATGGTTCATCGGTTCAATCGATCAAGGAACAACGAGCACGCGCTTCCTCATCTTTGACAGCACGGGAAGTCCAATAGCTTCTCATCAAATGGAGTTCAAACAGATGTACCCACACTCAGGGTCGGTACAACCACACCAACGTCACTACCAGCGCAGTGACAGCATTGACCGCTACGCAGATGGATCGAGCATGATCCTGTCGAGATCGTCGAGTCCGTCAACACTTGCATCGAAGAAGCTACGAAAGACTTCACGGCAAAGGGCCACTCGATCTCGGACATCAAAGCTATCGGCCTCTCCACCCAACGAGAAACGACAGTGCTTTGGGACGAGGAGACAGGAGATACAGTTTATAACGCTATCGCATGGCCAGACACAAGAACCCAAGCTATCGTTCGGGAGCTCAAGCAACGTCACGGCGCTGATAAGCTTCAAGACATTTGTGGACTACCTCTCTCAACCTATCCATCATCACTCAAGCTCACGTGGATGTTCCGCAATGTGGAAACAGTACGCAAGGTATATAAAGCAGGCCGACTGGTGTTTGGCACCATCGATTCATGGTTGCTGTACAACTTGAACGGGAAGGAAAAGAATGTCCATGTCACCGATGTGACCAATGCGTCAAGAACGATGTTTGTAAATCTACACACTTTGGAATACGACCAGACTGTGTTGGACTTCTTCGATATTAATCCCAAGAAAATGAAGCTACCGAAGATAGTACCGTCGTCCGACGCCAATGCTTTTGGCTCCATAGCCTCCGGATCACTGAAAGGAATTAAGATCACTGGCTGTCTTGGCGATCAGTCTGCCGCTCTTGTCGGCCAGCTTGGATTTTCTCCTGGCAAGGCAAAGAACACGTACGGCACCGGCTGTTTTCTGCTTTACAATGTCGGTGAGAAGCCGGTTATGTCTACTCATGGTTTGCTGGCAACCGTGGCCTACCATTTTGGTAGGGAAAGGAAACCAGTGTATGCTCTGGAGGGCAGCATTGCCGTCGCTGGAAGCGCAGTCCAATTCCTCCGCAACAATTTTAATTTTATCGAAGCGTCCCATCACATTAATGATCTAGCGGCAACCGTCAAGGATAATGGAGGCTGTGTGTTCGTCACTGCTTTCAGTGGGCTCTTTGCACCATATTGGATTGATGATGCCAAGGGGACCATATTCGGCATCACCCAGCATACCGAGAAAGGCCACATTGCCCGGGCGACGATGGAAGCTACCTGCTTCCAGACCAAGGCCATCCTTGATGCAATGAAAAAAGACAGCGGCCACAAATTAAGCGAACTGAAAGTGGATGGCGGTATGAGCAATTCCGATCTTTGTATGCAGGTTCGTAGCTTCCTGCTGTTTCCACCCTGACATACTGACGTCGCGGCTCAACCACTGCAGACACAGGCAGATCTCATAGGTATACCCGTTGACCGGCCCGCTATGCGCGAGACGACATCACTCGGTGCTGCCATTGCAGCTGGCTTCGCTGTAGACGTCTGGAAGGAATTCGAAGAGCTGAAAGAGATCAACAGCGAGGACCACACGATATTCAAGCCGCAGATGTCCAAAGAGGCAAGTAAAAAGATGTTTGAGAGGTGGGAACGAGCCGTCGAGATGTCCAGAGGATGGCTCGAGTCCGAACATAGCACTCGAAGCAATTGACCGACTGTAGCTGCTCCCAGATCCCCTGTTTCAGTAGACATCTTTAGCATTTGTGTGTATATTATTGGATATATAGTACCCCCTTTGCAATGCTTCACTGTTGCTCTTGACGCAAGCATTTCCAATGTTGTCGCGTTATCCAGCCCGCAGAGTCGTTGATACTTGCTCTCCGATGACGAATGTGGCCATTGACTGGAGATGGCGTCGCCGTGCTCCATGCCCGTCAAGGGCTCATGACCTCGGGTGAGGCATCGGAAGTCTGCTCGGGCCTCTGAAATGACGATGTCCAGCCCACTTCCCGGGCGAAAGATGGGAGAGAATACCGACAGCCCGAACAAGTACCGGGTTCAACTCAACTTACTGTGCTCGTGTCCCATTGCCACGTCAATTCCCCCGGAATGGCACCACGGTAAAGGATCATGCACGAATGCTGATCACAATGTGGAGACGTAAGGTTCTGTGTGACTGACTATCTGGCGAATCAGACCAACCCTGGCGCGCAAGCCGAGCCTGTCAACTCCCACGACCACTCGCTCGGGCTCTGAAGATGGAGAAGTTGGAAGCCGCGGTCTCCAGTGACAGCATGCTAACATCGTTAGAGTGCCCCCACGACCGGCATGTGTACGTGGAAACACCGCACGTGTAGCACCGTATATAACCGATCTTCGTGGGGTTTCCCACGTTCCAGAAGCACGGGATTATGCATGTTGCCGTTCGAGGCAGTCACTTGATCTCTGAAAGACTGGGTTTGAGGCATTATGCCCTAAGGAAGGCAGAGAGCCCGTCATCGTGCACGGAAGATCTGGAAAGGAGAACAATGTTGGCGGAAGGATCTGTAACAGGAGGGTTCTCACCCCATGCCCAGCGCTCCCATACAGAGCCTCGTCACGTCATCCGCAATCTTTAACTCGCCGGAGGCATTGACCGACCCACGGGAGCACCCGGTGGCAGGTGTCACTTTCCCTGATTCCTTCCAAGTCTCTCAGAATCGAACACCTTCCCTCCTCACTCACTCCCCACGCAGAACCTACTCCACTCCTCTCATCCAACAGCCTCCGACCATCGTTGCACGATGTGTAGCATCACCTGGACCACAGGATGCGTTGTTGTGGGGACCAGGATTGTACCTGTCGTCGCGTGCCCCGGTCAGCTATCTGGCTCGTCCCAAGCGCAGTTCAGTTGGATCAAACATGGCCAATGCCCTGACCTCGGGCCATTCTTGCGGATAATCATAATGTCTCTCGGGCCCTATAGAAGTGACTGAGAGGCCGCTACCCGGTACTACTTAGAGCCGGTTCCTGCCTACTACCTGACCCCAATTGACGACCTGGCCTTTCACTTGAAGATATCCTCCGAAGCTCGAAAAGCTTGAAAGAATGTATGCACCCTTTCGGAGCGATTTCCACCTTTCAGTACCTTGGCTTGAATGATCAAACGCGTTGCAGAGCAAACAGTAAACATTGCTACATGAAGGGCCCTCAGACCTATCTTGGAATTCGACACTGGTCTTCAAAGAGAAATGCTGAAATCCGAAATGGTGTAGGTGTGATTATACGCAAGTCAATTATCGATGTGGGCATGTGAGATACATCGTGAAGGCATGGTGTACTAGGTACCAAGCAAGGCGAGTCAACCCCATGTCCTGCAGCTATTGGCTATCCGCTGACGTTGCTGGGTCCAGTCATGTGAGGTGTCCTCCGAACGTTGTGGCGATGTAAATGTCCATCCTCTGCCAAATTCTCCTTGCAGATGCTAATGCGTCATGGTAGAGAGACGAAGCCTGAAAACTGTGGTCCGTTATCCGTCACTACGAAGTTCCCACCCGAACCCTGTTTTGCTGGTTTTTCTTCATCGTGCATTTGGTCTGCAAGCACTTTCTACATCATGCGTGTCCTCGATGTGCCTAGCCATGTCATATCTGGTCCTTTGGTCGGTCCTCTGGTCTTGGGTTTGTTGGATGCTTTATAGTGTTAAGAATCCCAGGACTAAAAAGCTGTATTCTAGGAGACTGCAAGGCAGCAGCGGCAACAGCTTCGAAGAAATAAATGCAGGGACCACACGGGCTACTGAGTCTTATCGATTTTCCTAAGCCGGACGTAAAAGAGTCTCGTCAACGGTTTACTCTACAGTCTTGGAATCCATACTTCTCGAGTCAGGCCCATCGCCCACCAATCAAGATCCGGAAACTCAGCGCTTCCAGCATTAAATAGAGACCTAGTGATCTTCGTTGCTTTATGAATAGCACTTCACTCATTAGCGATACTCTAAGACTTATACTACTGGCGAGAGTGGTACTGAGATCCCCACATCAAGGCTACCCTACATGGGTGGCCAAGGGCCGCTGATACTACCGGAGCATCTCGCCCTCAAATGGACCCAGTGATCATGAGTCGTCGACTCCAACTTCGTCTGGGCTTCCAACGCCATATCGGCAACAAAATCTGAGCGAGGAAACCAGGAGTCGCTAAAACAACTGTCCTTCCTCAAAGCAGCTCGACCAACGGCACAAATGGCAGTTACAAGATCCTTCGAACTACAGCCAAGCCATTTCCAACAGAGGACTGGCCAAGAACGGGGTCCCAGACGGACACAGTCAACCAGTGACAGCAATCGTTGTGGACTTGCTCTCTCGAGAAATTCACGGTCAGTGGCTGGCATAAAGCCATGAGTACCGTATTAAGGAACAGACTCGATGGAAGGAGGTTTATGTGTCAGAGAGAGAGAGAGAGAGAGGAAAACTCTATGTGTGCGTGCACTGCTCTTGAGGGAAAGACCCGTCAAATAAGAAGCTGTCGCTCCGCCCATTCGACGCAGCTGAGCTGCCTTTGAGTCGGATTGCAGAGTCTGTCATGGGTGTCATGCTACCGGGTTCAACGTGAATTGGAGCTGAACTTATGACGCACGACCACAATGCGGAGGTTCGTGGCTATGGTGGGTTGGGCACATCGGGACATGGCTTTGAGAGAGAGAGGTGTGCAGTGGAGTGTGGGCTTTTGTACACCAATCTGCACGCCATAGAGCGCTATGCTACCTATGCAAGTCACGGTGATGGGATTGCAAAACGACGCCTAGAGGGCTGCCTCGCCGGCTGTTTCCTAGTACATATGCTTGGTAATACTCCGCTGCGCTCGGCAATGAGGAAAGAGAAGTGGAGTAGACAACTGCTTATAACTTCGCACCACCACTCCCACCCCCCCGTCCGTTATCCGGCCCCGGGTCCATATCCCTAGCGGTAGACGCCGACGTACTTTCGCCACCCATACCAGGCGGCAGCACAATCTCGGGCAACTTCAATGGAGATTGCACTAGCGTAGTCATCTTGTCCAGCTTCTCGCCCTTCAGCACCCTGTTTACCTCTTCCAAACTCAAAGTCTCGTGCTCCATCAGTGCCTTCGCCACTATGTCCAACTCCTTCCTCTTTCCCGTCAGCAGAGCGGTCGCGCGAGATTTGCCCTCTTCCACGAAACGGGTGACCTCTTGCTCGATCTTGAGTTTGGTCTCGGATGAGAGGTTTTCGTAGCTGCTTCCAAAGTCCATATTACCAAGGACGTCGGACATGCCGAGCCTGGTCACCATCAGGTAGGCTATCCGTGTTGCTGCTGTGAGGTCCTGCGTGCTGTTAGCATTTGCCTTTGCACGCGAGAAGAGGAAGGGGTCTGTACCGCTGAGCAACCGCTTGTGACATTATCGTCTCCGTAGATTAGCTGCTCAGCGACCTTTCCGCCCATGGCCGTATCGATTTCGGCAAAGTATTCCGTCCTGACCTTTGAGACTTTGTCCATATCGTCCATGAAGTGCGTTGTGCCTAGACTTTGGCCCCGAGGCATGATGGTGACTTTGTAGAGTGGTGCCGCTCCTTTGGTGAACAAGCAGACTAGCGCATGCCCAGCCTCGTGATAAGCGGTCATTATTTTGTCCTTCTCTTGGATGACGGCGCTCCGCCGCTCAGCTCCCATCAGGATCTTGTCTTTGGCCCAGTCGAAGTCCAACATGCTGACATTTGTAGATTTGTTGCGGGCTGCCCGGACAGCGGCTTGGTTGACGAGGTTCTCGAGCTCTGCGCCAGAGAAGCCGGGGGTGCCTCGTGCGATGATTGACTCGTCAACTTCGGTAGCTACTTGAACATTCTTCATGTGGTGCTTGAGGATTCCCATACGGCCACGGACGTCAGGCAGAGGGACAATGATATTGCGGTCAAATCGTCCGGGGCGAGTGAGAGCTTTGTCGAGCAATTGCGGGAAGTTCGTCGCGGCGAGTATGATGACACCAGTATCTTGTGAGAAGCCATCGAGTTCGGTGAGGAGCTGGTTGAGGGATTGTTTGGCATATGATGGATCTCTTTCATTGCGTTTGCCCCCCACAGCATCCAACTCATCAATGAAAATGATTGCTGGGGCCTTGGCTCGAGCATTGGCGAACAATTCACGAATACGCTTGGCACCAACACCGACATAGATTTCGTCAAACTCGGCACCAGACATGAAGAAGAAGGGCACTCCAGCTTCTCCAGCCACGGCACGAGCTAGTAGTGTCTTTCCAGTACCGGGCGGCCCAACAAGTAAGACACCTTTGGGCAGCTTTCCACCAAGTGTCGAAAATTTCTCAGGGTTCTTCAAAAATTCAACAAGTTCCTCAAGGTCTTCCTTGGCCTCGTCACATCCGTGAACATCGGAGAAGCGGACAGTCTGTTGCTGGGGCAGAGCTTCATTGACTGCGCCACCTCCAACTTTCCTCAGGACCCCAGAAGTATCGATAGCCAGCTGAAGGACAACCGCGCAAACGTAGCCAACTAGGACGAAGTAGGAGGTGAACTTGACCCATTTGAAGATAACTGAGCCTATCGATTCATCGACGACGACGTACAACGGACTAGCTTTGTTACCGGTGCCAGAGCTGACCACCTTGGGGCCAGCAACATCTCCGCCTCTTGATCGTGCTGCAACAGCCTGGCCAATAGCCTGCAGCTGTTCGTTGGACGCGTTGTTGCGCCCATGTGTTGGTGTTCCGCCTCCTAAAGCCGAAGTCCCCTCTGTCCGGGCAAGCATTTCGAGTGCTCGGTGGTACGTAGCGTCGCAGGCAGTGTTGGATGCATACCGTCCAGTCTGGTATCGCTCCACCAGAATTGCGGGCATATCAGCACGTAGTAGTGCTGCATAGAAAGCATTCTGGGCTGTTGGGCTTGTAGGGTTGTTGTTGGCCGTGTGTTCCATATGCGCAAGTAAATTTTGGGAAGAGCTCCCGGCAAATAGAGTCCGTCGTTGGGAGACACTAGGCAAGCTAGATTTTATTGGTCTGTAACCGCGTATGAATTGAAAGGGTGGTAACGTTGAGTAGGGCCGCGTATTCCGTGACATGGAGTGCGTTCCCACGAAGAATGGATTTGCACATTGAAGGATCTTAGAGGAAGCTGTATGGGTGAGCGGAGGTGTAAGTTAAGAGGCCAGGCGGTGTGACGTACGGATGGTTCCCATGGTCAATAGCTGACGGCCGGGCATGATGCTTCTGGGGCACAGAGGTCTGAGAGTGGCCATGGGCGCTATTGCTAAGCAGTCTGGCAGCTCCGGCGCTGGAGGGATCTGCCAAAGTCAGTATAATACCAAAAATGCGCCAGTATCTGGGACTGACATTGCTCTCCGCCTTGGACGACTCGGTCGATATCGACCGCTGTCCTGCAACACTCCGAAACGTGGACGCAACCGCCTGTGGCGGGTGTTGCCATAGATGTCTCCAAGGGACTTTCAAAGAAGATTTCACAGATGGCCATAGCTCTGAAGTTATAGAAGCCATGTTCTACCCAAGGCATTTGTTAGAGAAACCCATCAAGACACCGGTGGCGTGTACATACCGCTACTGGGTGCTGGAACGCCATGATGGTGGTGTGGTGTTGATGAGCTAGAGATGAAAGATTCGTATCAATGAAATCGAATTAATAAAGGAGCGTTCATCATGGCCGACGGTGGCAAGACATGGTTGACCCCGGCGATGATGTTGTCGAGAAACTTCTTTTGCGGATTTGCCCGTCCCATTATGGTTAGTGCCCTCGGTCGATCTTTAATCCGGAATTCGCTCTTTTGCCTCGCAACTTGCACAACTTCCCCAATCATGCGCTCTCACTTTCTGCAGAATAGTGAACACTATCCAGTTTCTATGCGCTGGGTAAATCGGTGCCATACACTATGAAATCGGAAAGGAACCTGAAACTGAAAGGAGATTTTTGAATAGCCCACGATGCTATTACGAGACCCTAGGTCTGCATCCCGGCAATGATGGATGACGGGTATAGAACGTGAAGAACTTTCTGATGAAGGAGGATATGAATCAACTTAGCCCAAATATCCTATCCTGACAACTGACTATAAGAATCTTATGTTCACTAGGCTGTTGTCCAGAACAGCAGGCGTTGTGATTCATCACGATTCAGCGCCTGATCGAAGTTGAGATTTCAAGTCTTCCTTGCCCTTGTTGTAGAAGTGTTACGTGCGTATGGTAGTGGTGGTAGAGTTATAGCTATGGAGTAATGCCAAGCCAGAGCGATCTTTCCTGATATCTCTCTTGTTGCAATGCCTGCGGCTTCCGTACTTTTACTTTTCTTTCTGTTCTTGCCATCTCGTCTCACAATCCGAATTCAGCAAAATCAAGTCACAGCAACAGACACATTCCTGGCCAAACTTATGCTACTGAAGTACGTATAAAGTAAGCTGGACAGCTACCCTATCCAAGCAGGGTTGCCCATCCTGACCCAGGCACAGAATCCAGGCACATAATCCAAGCAAAACATACGAGTCGAAATACGTCGCGACAAATAGACCCGACTCCGATAGCCTCTGTCTTTCAAGATGCTTAAACTCAAACATTATCTTTGGGACCTCTTTCTCTGCATCTTCCTCTTCCTCTGTCTGGTGATTATCGCGATGGTCTACTTCTTCTTGGGCCACTATAGCAGCCCCGGCGCTCCTGAACTACCTGCTTTTGTCAACGCTTCAAAAACCCTGTGTCCGACGGTTATGGAGATCTGCGCAGAGCGATCCAGAGGCGAAATCTACGGCTCGACTGCAGCGATGCAGACTTCCTGCTCCCAACAACTTAGCGACGGAGTTGGGGACAGGCCAAAACTTGCGGATGAGGACAAGGCCTTCTGGAGCTTAGTGGAGCATCCTTGGCTGCTCTTGACCCAGTTTATCGGCACCGCCCTGCTCACTCATCTGATTTGCGACATCGTTAGGGGGCGGCGTGCCCTGAAGGTGGGGAGAAATGGAGGATGGGAGTTGACTAAAGTGACGCAAGAGCAGGTGGAGAGATTTAAAATGGTAACCTTTGGGCGCAGAGTTCCTTCCAAAATGAAAGGCTGACAGATTCAGGAGGCGGAGACATTGGTCCAGGATACAAAAGAGGCGCTCAAAGAGCTTGCTGCTGCCGTCGACAAACCTCATGGGAAGAGGGGTGATGAGAGCTGAATAGCGTTGCGATTCGCCGGTTGATAGTTGCTATACTTGCGGGTCTGAAGATTGTATACCTACGGCGATGATGGTGGTCGAAGGTTTTACCGGCTGAGGGGAGCAGTAATAGTTGTGGTATGGGCAATGGGAGGATCATTAGCTATTACGTGCATGGCTGCTACTTTTGCTATCCACAGCATTTGTATCTTTGTGTCGCTTTCTTATGCGTGCAACCAGCCAATATTCGCTCTTTCGCTGGCCACAGGGATGATTCGAGCTTTGATGAGCACGTATGTTTTCGCTCTGATCACCATCACCTAGCTTACAGCTCCAACATTGTAGGGCTTCTGAAACAAGTATAGGACTATCTAAGGTCTCATGGCAGGCACCGAGTCTCGAGTGAGAGCAATCTCAACAGCCGCTGTCCTGAACCTTGCCATGGAAGACTTTCAACACTCTACCGCCAACCCTCAAGTAATAACTCCACCCTGCCGACTCCTCTCTCTTCCACCGGAGATCCGAGAGCTTATTTGGACTTTCACCGTCGTATCACCAACCAAGCAGCCCGTCAGACTCAAGAAATACCCTCTTCCTCGCGGCTTCTATCAACGAATTCCGTCAACACCCGCCCTCGCCTCTGCCTGCAGACAAACCTACCTTGAGGTTAGCCCCATCTACTACGCACAAAACACCTTCACCTTATCTACCTCCCACACTCGTATCATCGACCAATCAAGACTTCGAAGATTCATCACAGCCATCGGACCCGCCAACACGGATTGTATCACCTCACTTCGTGTGGTTATCTCAAAGCGCACCCCGCGCGTTAACTTCACTTGCCACGTCCCAGGGTTTGTCTATCTTCGAGGAAACCATCCCGTTGTTCTAGAACTCAGCGGTAGCCAATTGCAATCATTCTGCCGTTGCGTACCTCGTCGGATCATCAATTTCGTGCTTATTGCTGCTAGTCTTTGAGTCAAGTTGACCTCATCTGGACGCACTGATTCGATCTCCATCCGATAAAAGATAAGATCAGGAGGTGCACATTCACCACTCTGCGTTGCTGTCTTAGTTGGACAACACTCTCTAGGGCAGTTCTAGACATTTGCTGGTCCTCGCGTCCCCTAAATAGCCTACAACACTCATACAGCTTCTTCGACGATTGGAACAAATCTTCGCAAAGCATTCATTCATCAGCCATGGCAAGGATTAAAAAGTCCGTTGTGACTGCCCAGAAGCCATTTCCAATTCTCAGCCTGCCTCCAGAAATTCGCAACCACATCTGGAGATATGCTGTTGTCAAGGACGAAAATGTCACTGTCCGGCCACATGGGCGTCAGGAATCCATCCAGGGTCTAGTACCGAGCTGCTTGCGATCTGGCAGAGAACTCCAGCGGCATCGGGAAGACGATGAGCGAAGGACCAATTCGACGCCACTTGCACTCGCTTTCACCTCCCGGCAGCTCTATCTAGAGGTGACTCCAATCTACTACAGCGAGAATAGCTTTTACTTCCCAAACTCATGGTATTGCATTTCAGCGGAATCAACGCTCGAAAATTTCACGGCAGCTATTGGACCTCAAAATGCTAGCAACATCACTGTCGCCTATTTCGACACGCTCGCTTGCCCCTTGAATCAATACCTTTCTGTGCTTACCGGTCTCAAGCAGCTCACAGTCTACCCACCTCCCTGTGCTTTTGTTTCTACACCCTACATCACATTATGGCGCTCTCAGATGAGCAGGTACGCTCAGAGTCACGCGTCAGTCGTCATCAAGCATCTTGAAAACATGGAGGGTGCAAGATTGAGCTTCCTATGCAAAACACCGAGAGATTCTAGAGGGATGACGTGGAAAGTAGCGTTAGCAATGCCAGCTCCAAGAGCTACAGTATTAGCATCCTTCAAGACAGCTCGTTCCCCTAAGCTGTGCCAACCTATCTAGATCTTAAACTTCTAAGCCTCTAGCATCTCACCCGAACCATCGTCACCGCATCTTCGGCCCCGGCCCCCAAGCAACATCTTTCACATCCGGCGTTAGTCCGGCAAGCCTCGGGCTTCAGCAGACTCACACAACCGTCGTCGAAGAGCCATTGCACTTTTTATAAATCAGCAGGACCTGAATAGACCGAACATCACCCCTGTTTTCATGCTTTTTACGACCTGGAAGTGTTGACCAATAACTGTTCTTCCCCCTTCGCATCCCCATCTACAGCCCCATCCACTCCACTCCACTCCTTCTCAACCAAACCCCACCCCACACCAAACAAACAACCAATCAAACAACCCACCCCAGTTTCCCCATCCACAACCCACCCCAGTCTCCCCATCCACAACACCCCCCACCCCCAATCCCTCCAGCCATCCCTCCAATCCTCCCCCCCTCCACCTCGCGCCAAACCACCACTCGCCCCATCGGCCCGATATATTAAACCCTTCCCCTCCACGAGGCCAGCCCCGCTCAGATCCCCAACCGTGTGGCTCAGATATGCCTGCCTTGCCTTGCCTCGCCTCGCCTTTCCAAGCCGCCCGCCCGGTCCGTCCTCGAACCCATTCGTTGCACGTTTCTTTTCTTTTCTTTTTCTTTCTTGTTTTTCTTTTCTTTTCTTTTCTTTTCTTCATTCTTTTTCATTCTTTTCATTCTTTTCTTTTCTTTTTTTTTTCCTTTCTTTTTTCTCGTCAGTAGATAAGTACATACCTACATCAGTAGACAGACAAACAAAAGGCCTGTGCGTCAAAAACGTGGGCCCCACCGACGTACCATAGGGTAAGGGGGGCTAGCCGGGGAGGTGAAAGATGCACGCACGCCGAGTTTGGTTTTCTCGTCTCGAGATTACAGTTCGACTAGATTTAGCTGCAGGGTCGGGTCAAGGCGTTCGCACATGCTTTTTGAGGCGGACGGATTGGACGGTACTTATGCTAGGTGCGTGCGGTCGAGTGACAGCCTGGGGGGTCGAATGATGTAGGTGATCTTAAGGGTAGAGTAGATGCGCTTTCGTTCGTCTTTGCGCGCACGTGTGTTGTCATATCAATGTAGGAAAACGTGGTGCTGGCGATGGTGGATTAGAAGTGTATGGAACAGTAGTAATTCATTGTTTGGTATCATGCTTTCGCTAAAACTATATGCAAGCCAGCAGGGAGCCTACCTGCTAAACATATGTATCTAGACTACTGATTGGCCATCGAGAGGCAGACAGGTTTGCTTAACAAATGAACATCAGGTCAGCCCGGGGCCCGACTTTCGATGATACCCAACGGCTTTTTCCCCTTTGCTGGTAACGCCCAGCGCCCGTGAATGCTGTAATCGCGGTCGATGAGATTGAGTAGATAGATAGAAGATGTGACGCCAAGATAATGCCCGTGACTAGGAGGTTCGTTCCAAGTAAAAGTAAAGGAAAAATGTGTAGACCAAAAACCGATGTGGGATATCTTGCGAACTTTTATTGAGCAGAGGTCAAGGCAGTGTCGTATCGGCCGGCTGTCGTTAGATCGTAAGTTCAGAAATGTAAGGAAGAAGAAGAAGAAGTAGTACTCGAAGCGTTGCTGAGAATGGAATAGGTATGGCTCGCTACGCACAATGCGGCGGTATTGGCATCGTTCGAGTCAGAGGCTGTTGGTATAAGCGTGACCAGAGGGAGGAGTGGTCGATGAGATCAAAGGTCACGCAATCATGAAGGCCAGTCGTTGCCCTGCATTCGTTGACTTGGCATGAGCGTCCAATAATCTTCTGGCTTGACCTCTTCTTTCCACCAGTCCATCCCGTCATTGTATTGGTACAGGCCGTTGATGTGGGGTGAAAAGTATTGGTTGCCGATAGGGTAATTGTCTGGAGGGAGGAATTGAGGTGCTTGATAAGGCACCTCTTGTATGGGCGCCGTGTACTGGGGCATCGATTGAGTCGGTGCTGGTGTTGGTGGCATGTCACTCTGATAGTGCTGAGCGACGCTTTGAGCTTGTGTACCATTGTATGCATGGTTTTGAGAAGCTTCTCGAGACATGCCAGTGTATGCGTCTTGCTGAGAAACGTTCTGTTGAAGGGCCCCGTATTGGTGCAGCTGGGACTGCCCGAGTTTCAACTGTTCTAAGTTCTGAACGGTTTCTTGATGGTCCGGATACGACATTGGCTCAGGTATGCTAACTTGCTGAAACTGCTGATAGGACTGCGATGCGAACAGCGAATGGGACTGAGTACTGGCGGAGCTCGGAGATGAATGCGTTAGACTAGTAGGACTGTCCTGCAGCGACTGTGGACTCCAAATGCCCATGTTGCTGTTATTTCCCAGCTGATACTGGGGAGGCACACCAGCGCTTGCGGGCGCTTGGGGTAAGCCGTCAGGCATTGTGTCCGCTCTGACGGGTGAGTACTCGGAAGAATGCATTGGTCCGGTGGGATAGGGGTCGGTCAAGGATCTTTGAGGAGTGGAAGAGCAGGAGCGCTCAAGCTTGATCTCATGGATGATTGGGGCTTCCGAGCGAGGAATTGGCCTTTGTAGCCGGAGAGGACTTGGGCGTTGGACCGTTTCTCCCGGCAGACGCCAAAGACTTCTGTTGTAGTGGCTCGGTGCCCCAACCGATTGATTCCTTTGATCGAGCTCCGCCGGCTCTTGATAAGGAAGCTGAGGATCTTCCTTGCCTTCCTCAGTATCTTCTTCGAGCTCTTCTTCTTCTGAGGCGTCCTCATCCGAATACTCAGCATCCTGATCCTCATGGATGGGTTCTGCGGGATGCTCTTTTCGGATGTGTTTTGTCATGGTGGTTTTTCGGCAGAAACTACGTTGGTTGTTAGCAAGAACGGTATGGTAGGCCCGGTTTCGGGTCATGCTTACGCTTTCTTGCAGCGCTGGTTTCTGCAAATATAGGGCTTGTCATTGGTATGTATACGGCGATGTCTGGCCAGACTCGAAGACTGCGCGTAGGTGTAAGCCTTTTGCAGATTCCCGTCAACCAATTGATCGAACATACGTCTGAGAAACACTTTCCACAACCCGTGAATGGGCACTTATGGGGTTTATCACCAGTATGGGTACGGCGGTGGACGGTCAAGGCGCTGCGCTGAATGAATGTCTTGCTGCAAGGCTTGTAGTCGCAAGCGTAGGGGCGTTCATTGGTATGTATTCGGTAATGGCGTTGGAGATCGGATTTGCGATTGAAACTCTGTGAAATGCGATTGCGATCAGCCTCTGATTGTGGGTTGGGACGTCGACGAGCACTCCCGAGGTGTAACTTTCGGGGCGCAGGATTGCTTACTTTGGGGCAACCTTCATGCCATTCGCACTGAAAGGGGCGAGCGGCCATGTCCGCAGCAGAGGCTCCACCTTTGACCGTGGGGCTCTGCTTGGTGGTTGCCTTGTCCACCATGTTGGCGGATAGCAACAGGAATGTTGGGCGAAATCAAGTAGGAGTAGGGTATGATGGACAGGGATTGAAGATGATGATGATGATGCACTAGGCTTGGCAGATGAATGCGGGGAGACGGGCAGGTTCAGTAGTTAATTAGTGAAAAGAATTGAATGTTTGAAGAGGGCGAATGTTTGGTTTGGGTCTTTTAGATGTCCTAAGAAGGGAAGGGGAGTTGGAAGATATGCCAATCGATCTTAAGAAGGGTAAACGGGAGACGGCCGATTGCTGGTTATGTATACGGTAGGATTGGAAGGGGGGTGGGAAGGGAAGAATGGGTAGTTCACTCAAAGCTCTGTCTTTTTTTTCCCGGGGACGGGGGACCGTTTCTTCTAGGGGTGTCCGGCGTCAAACGATTCGCTGTTTGCCTCTAGCCACAAGTCAGATGTTTAGGTTGAACTTGACTGAGCAGAACTTGGACATGGCTTGGGTCCAAGTTTCTTTCTTAGCCCTGCGGCTTGAACCTTGTACATTATGTACGTCCAGAAGCGCACGCGACAGAAAAGGTAAAGGGTTACCTGTTAAGCAATGAAGTGGTACTTGCTCTGCATGTAGTCCCCTGTAGTCCCTGTAGTCCCTGTAGTCCCTGTAGTCCCTGTACTTCCTGTAACTTCCTTTTACGAAGCTCGTGTTTGACAGCTCTCAGGCGCGACTGAGCATACTTTGACGGCTTCCGGGAAGCTTCTTCCCGTCACTGCCGTGAATAATAACTGGGAAAAAGGAGATGGAGCTTTGCTGATGGAAGTTGGAAAACCATCGAGGAAAATTCCTTGGTAATGCCGCGTGCAAAAGTGTCAAGATTGTCTTCAAAACGCTCGCTCCTTACAGGCCGGTACCAGCGAGACTGTGGTTGCTTGCAGTGCGTAATAGATTTGATGCCCTCGTACCGGATAGGTACAGTATGGAGTGACTTCAGCACCTTTGCCCTGCTCGTTGATACGCTCGTCCAACCTTCGAACCGGAGGATTGCCGACCCGAACCATAGGCCAAGCAAAGAATCCTGCGAACCTGATCGGACAATAGGGTTGAGAAAAGGCTACTTAAAGGTCGTGGGACAAGCGAGCCGTGGATATGGACGTTTGGGCAGGCCGATTGAACACTACTAGTACTATGCAGTCTTTTGATACTGGTGCAAGAGAAGTGTTTATGATTGATGATTGGGAGGTCTGGAAACTATATTCCAGTCGAAAGCTGGTAACCCTGGGGTACTAAATGCTGCACCCATTGAGACGGCCGATTCATCACAAACACATCATTTTCTACCAAGTACGCTTATATCCAACCCATTCCTCCTCAACCCTGTGTCTTGACACTCACGCTCTCCCTCAACGTAGGGTTTCTTTCATCGGGCATAATTGGACTTGGCTTGCTCGCGTACCGTATTTTCAGTCAGAAGGATAGCAAATCTAGAGCAGAATGTGGCTACCCTTTCAGGACGAACGACGCTTCACCTTTTCCCGCGGCCATTTACATTCATGGTTCTTCCTTTCGGTCGACAATCATTGTGGAGAATGAGACTATGTAGTGCGTCATGCGCGAGACTCAAGATCCATTCGAATCGGACCATTCGCAGTCACGGCCGCTTCAGCAAGTTTGACGTGAACAGTGAGTGAGTAGGTTTGACATGACGAACATCCGAAGAACCATAAGGTTTTTTTGGACAAAGCTTCAACAAGCGAGATGGTGCTACTGGCCGCGATCGGGGTTTGATTCGACCTCGCTTTCAGAAGAAGCCTGCCCAACAGAAGCAAGTCCGATGCGGCTATAATTGAACGATTTACTGGGCCAATGGTCATGGCTTCAGAACCCAGGATCGTGCCTACATGGAATATGCGTAAGCTATATCTTCAGATCCTCAATCACGCGAGATCATTGGAGCGATGCAATCTGTCTTATCAAGAACATAACTCGGTTGCCAGCATGAGCCTAAAGGAGCCACGAAAGCTCCAACAGGTCGGTCAGATTAATGTCCTTAGCTTCAGACTGGCAGGTCCGTGACCGCTTAATTGCTTTTGCTTTTGCTTTTGCGGTTCGTCGCATCTAGTCTTTTGCGAAAGTGTGTTCTGTATGTTGCTATTTGGAGAAATAATCCAAACAACATTGGCGGTCAGACAATTGTTCATGTCTCGTATCCTGTGGAGCAGGATGAGCAAGGACTGATGGCAGGTAAAAGTGGACTTTTGGGGAAGCCTCGTGGAGTTGATGTGACGTACCATGGGTCGATTACGAAGGCTAGAATCGGTAAAATATGCCAGTAGCGAAGCAGCTGCCTCAACAGGAGTACTCAGAGCATTGTATTAGGTAAGTTGGGATAAACAAAGGCGTTTATGCAGTGGTGATCACTGATTACACGGCCAGATTGGCGTTTGCCGCAAGGGTGGAGCTAGTGTAGAAGTGTGCCACTACATATCAGGGTTTGGGAGTCTGGACGGCCTTTACTTTTCCGGCTTCATGCGTCGGGCTTCCTGGCATAGGACTGGCTGTAGTAAAAGCCGAAACAGACAGGCTGCATATGAAGTGAGAGCGAATGACAGTGACAGGATGTCAGAAGGGAGGGTTACAGTAGTCGAGAGCGAGGGACTGTACTACGGTAGGCTTATAGCTCTAGACCAGTTTTGATTTGGATCATCTGGCGGGTGCTGTAGGTAGCTAAAAGAGTGAGGCGAAGCCAGCAAAGCCATGATAGCCATGGCGTTGTGCACCATTTTCCACATTGGGGACGATTGGCGTCAGAATTGGCGTCAAGATCGGGTGAGATGCGTTTCTGCTAGCTGTCCTAGTTCTCCCTTAGTGTCATCTGGAGGCGGATAGACTAACCACTCTCTTTGAAGAGTGCCAATAGAGATCTCACACCAGGCCGCTAAGAGTAAAGAGGGTAAAGTAAGGTACATGTACTTAATCGGAGGGGAAGGAATTTCAAGTTCAAACAGATTTGAGGAAATAAATTTAATCATCTTTCATGTGGTCAGTGCAGTTTGGGACAAGCATCCACCCAACAAAACCGCCAATGAGGAATGGCATTTGATAGGAATGGCATTTGATAGGTCGACGCTTACCCCATATTCAATAATCCTGGCTATTTACCCCAGATTTCGGTACTTTGAGCTTAGTAGGCTGCAGGCACCCGAGGTCACATAGGTAGCATACGGTACATGATTACCATCAAATTAAACCTGCTCTTAGCCTATCTTCCTTCATCCCGTACCACTCTTTTCTCACATATCCCCCCCCCCGTGTCGTACCGTCTGACTCGCGTACAGGGGCAATTACATCCTGCTTGCATCATAAATCCGTAGATACGCAACCTCCGTGCTCTGCATAAACCCTTGGCCCCCTTAGCAAGGCCAGTAAATCCTAACCACTACCCCCCATTATTATTAGATTTCAACTTTCCAGCCTTCCAGCCTTCCATCTGGACCCACCCCCAATCGTCAAAATGCTGCAGCTGGTAATCAGTGAGCATCACGTTCTGCAGTGCTCGAACCCTGCCCTTGCTTTTACACATGCGAACTGCCAAACACTCGTTTCCTGGTATGGACGGAGATGCCACCGGCTCTGTAACGTCGCAAGGAACATTCTCGCAACGGTCGACATACCTATAGCCCTAGCCGTTAGCCAAAACGTGATGCACAAATGCGTAGTCGCCCTCGATGAGCCCCTGTGGCGGCGTGTCTACTCCTGGTAGAAGACCTGGAGGTCCGGTCGCATCGGGCTCAAACCAAAGCTCACCAGATCCGATGGTATCTGCCAGACCCAATTCTTGGAATCTCTCCAAGCCGTATGCTATCCCCCGGACCCACAGACGCAGACGCGACGGAAGTACGGAATTGTGCTTTAGCTTGTCTCCACAAGGCAGACTCTAAGTTCTACGTAAGAAAAGGCATTGGTCAAGGGGGCCTCAGCTTTGATCATCATGTACTCGGTAACTACCTATAATACTTTCGCTGCATGTACCCTTCCAATGTTCGAGCTGCAGTGCGAGCGGCCCTTTTCAGAGTCCCTCGTGCGTGAATACGAGATGCTCTGCAGAGTGACTGGTCCATGTAGCATGCAGGCGCTCAGGCTGAATTCACTTCCATGTCACAGGTACATGAAGCCACACGTCTTAGCTATCTGACATACGTTTGGAATCGCTGCCGGACTGCCGCGAGAGAATAGTACCAGCAATTGTTGAAACCGATATTATGAAGATTGTTATACTTAGACACCTTGGCAACCAAGATTGAGGAGGTGGACGAAGCCATGACAATGGAGCGCGAGAGAGACACTTCTCTAGCTGCATGACCGCCGTTGAAAAGTGAATCGTTTTACATCGTACAAGCGGAACCTTCCGAATGGAAAGAGAAAGATCAGCCACATAAAACTAATGCACACGGGCTATTCTATCAAAATTCGCATAAGCTATTCTATGCGAATCGCGAAGTCTGGACGAGGACCAGGTTACCGTCGTCATGAAGAAACGGCTCAATCTCTTGCCTCACTCCTCAGACGCTATTCCCACGTCCGGGCCTACCGTATCGGGTGTAGGCCGGAGGGTTTTCCGCGATCAGGTTGGATCTCACCGTCCTGCCGGCTAAATATCGGATCGTCACCTAAAGAGGTAAAGGGTGGTATCAGATAAAGACGTCTGAAAACTGAGGCAATCAATCTCCGTCTAACAGGCTCCACGGGTAAACATCGGTAGATCAGTCCATCAAATTCTCGACGCGATGAGCCTCGAAGACTCTAGGAGCACATAGGATTAAACGGGACTCGACCTCGGCAGTCTTCTCTACGCCTCGCCGCCGCTTGTCCGGGCAAGCAAAGAAGCATGCCACCGACACCATGTGCCCTTTGCAACGCCAACCGAGCGCTCATCATCCGGCCCAAGAACCATCAAAAGCTCTGCAAAGCCTGCTTTATAACCCTCTTCGAGACCGAGATCCATAATACCATCACCACAAACTCCCTCTTCTCTTCCGGCGAACGAGTTGCTATTGGCGCCTCCGGAGGCAAAGACTCTACCGTGCTAGCATCCGTCCTCAAAACTCTCAACGAACGCTACCACTACGGCCTGAACCTGCTGCTACTTTCAATAGACGAGGGTATAAAAGGCTACCGAGATGATAGCCTCGAGACTGTCAAGAGGAATGCTGTGCAGTATGACATGCCTTTGGAAATAGTTGGCTACGATGAGCTCTACGGCTGGACAATGGATCAAGTGGTCTCGCAAATCGGCAAGAAGGGCAATTGTACCTACTGCGGCGTCTTCCGGCGGCAAGCACTCGACCGTGGAGCTGCACGTCTCGGCATCAACCACGTCATCACAGGTCACAATGCCGACGATATCGCTGAAACCGTCATGATGAACCTGCTGCGAGGTGACCTGCCACGGCTAGCCAGAGCTACAAGCATTGTGACAGCGAGTGCAGCGAGCGATATTAAGAGAAGCAAGCCGCTTAAGTATGCATACGAGAAAGAAATCGTGTTGTACGCACATCACAAGGGGTTGGATTACTTCACTACGGAGTGTATCTATAGCCCGGAGGCATTCCGGGGGAGAGCGAGGACGCTGATCAAGAGTCTGGAGAGGGTGAGGCCGAGTGCTATCCTGGATGTTGTGAGAAGTGGGGAAGACATGGCGAGGTTAGTGCCGGAGGAGGTGGGTGGAGGCCGCAAAGGCGGTAAAGACGTACTCGTCATAGAAGGAGAAGCCGAAGGAGGTGGCGGTTGTGGAAATGCTAATGGGAGGGCGAGCGGCGGCGAGATGGCTGCTATGGAAGAACAACTCCTCCAGAACGAAGGAGCTCAGGACAAGGAGACCGAAGTCACAGTCAAAGCACAGAAGCACGACCGGAACTGCGAAGGCTCCAATCGAATGGCCAGAAAGTTACCCAAGCAGCAAATGGGCAAGTGTGCTCGGTGCGGATACTTGTCCAGTCAAAACATCTGCAAAGCGTGCATGCTTCTCGAAGGCCTCAACAGGAACAGACCCAAGACGCAGATTCAAGTCAGCGTCGAAGAGGAAGATAATAGCCCTACGCTGACGCGGCGGATGGAGGGCTTGACCGTCATTCCTGGCCAGCAGACTTGAAAGACGAGCCTAGCGTCAGTTGTTACAGTCTTCTGCCTAAGGGCTCTGCCTTTAGATGAAATTCAAGGTTTGGTTGGCATGTGACGCAAGCTGATGTATGCGTTCCTGAGCGCCGTGTCCGATCGAGGCGAGATGACGTTCCAGTTCCAGCAGGGAACGATTAGGCCTAAGGAAGAGGCATGCAAGCCCCTACCTCGAGGTCATCACGACACCATCGAACAGCACAGCCGCTACTTGGAATTTTCGATGTCGGCGAGCATGCCTACAGAACCACCCACCCCTCAACTTGAAACAACTCGAGCTATTCTCGTAGCAAGCCAGTGTCATCAAAACCTTCTGCAACTAGGCCAAAATCGTTTACTTCCACTCCCACTCTTCACCTCAACAACTGCACTAGTGTTCCTTGGGCCACCTCGAACGCATTTTTTCCGAGCATCATGGCATAGAGTTTTTGACAACCACACTCGGCATCTTTTGCTCACATGCTCAGCAAATATAATATTCTACTCGCTGCTTCACCCTTCGAGGAAGACCGGGTGGATATTTGAGGAAATCTGAAAGATGATGAGTTGAAAACATGAGCGAGCCAATGTTTTTAGGCGGTGGCATATGGAAAACGTCGGCGAAGTCGAAAACCACTTAGACGATTGAGAGTGGTCGGCTTCTTGGTTGCAAGGTGCAGCGCAGACACATTGATAGGAGATCATCCAAGATAATGCATCTCGTCATAATTCCTCATCTCAAAATCCTCTCTACGTTGGCAGCAGTAATCCTCTCAAGAATCCACCTATCGCGTGACCAAACGAAACCGACCCAGACCCAATCCTTCTCCTCGCCCCTGTCTTGCGCACACAGACGAACGTATCCATCCTGTCATCCGAACCACGGAAACACCCAACGGGCTACCTGCAAAGCGACGACAGATCGCATCATCACAACACAGCGAAGACAAAATCCTCGTACCACCCAGCAACCGCGCCCTGGCCTAAACCCCCATAGCTTTCGCCTGGGAAAGCCTACGTGTGTCTTTTAAGCGCCGATGATTTTGACCTGACCTTTCAACACCCGAAGCACGAGCGTGCGAGCCCGGTCCGGCTCAGTTGATCAAGGCACCTACATACATACCTAACTACCTACCAACCTCCTCGACGGGACCGGAGGGGTGTTGGGCCGTAAGTGGGTACGTGGTTGCGTCTCGGTTGCATGGGGCTCGGAGTGGTCGATGTGGTTGCGATGCCAACTTCAGCCACGCGGTAGATTAGACGATGGGGATTGATGGTGGTCAGGAGACGGGTGGGTGGTTTTGGTACCGGGGGAGGAAGATGTCGGGTTGTGAGAGAGGGAGTGGGATCTTGGCGGAACAAGCACGGAATGGGATGGAATGGGTGGCGGATGCGTTGTATGTATATATGTGTATGTATATGTGTTTATGATACGCGAGCGAACGAACGAGTTGATCTTAGCGTCCTGGGTCTGCTATCTATCTACATATATATATATATATATACATCCTACCAGCCTAGCTAACAGCGACGTGCGATCGAGGTCCGGAGACGTGATGACTCGATCGAGCGGCTGCTGGTGGGAATGGGGTCATGTTTGTCTATATGTCTGTCTGTCTGTCTATCTATCTATCTATCTATCCATCCATCCATCCATCCATCTCTCTATCTATCTATCTATCTATCTATTTATCTATCGATCTATCTACCTGTCTATTTATCTATCTCTCTACCTATCTATCTATCTATCTGTAGAATATTGAATTGCATCG
Source organism: Letharia lupina (assembly GCF_014066315.1). Lineage (NCBI taxonomy): Eukaryota > Fungi > Ascomycota > Lecanoromycetes > Lecanorales > Parmeliaceae > Letharia > Letharia lupina. Next base: position 1,399,034 of record NW_023502983.1, read on the forward strand.
AATAAAGATATCATCCCTTCGCTCACATCTACGTATGCGTTCGGCGAGCTGGGAGTCCTTTTGTGTGTGTGGTAATAGGGAGCATAGGCCGCTCGTGGCTACGTGGGTATGGCTCGAAGCGGGTGCAGTGGTTGTGGTTGGGGTTGGGGTTGGGGTTTGTGGTGGGCTGGAGTCGGGGATCGCGGGTGTCAGGATTGGATGGGTGAGGGGGCAGGAAATTCACCGTGAGTCGGTTGATCGATGTAGAATGGGGACTTGGAGCGGTCGGGTAGGATTATTATTGTCGTTACACATTGCAGTGTCTTGGATCTATATCTATATATGCATCACATGTGGTATACTTACTCCCACTGTCTACGCAAGTAGTTTCGTCAGCAAGCTAGGGCGTCGCAATGGGACTTCCAGCGTTTGTTAGGTATACAGTAAAAAGACGGACTTCTGGAAATGCGATGCACGGCTCCTATTTCTCCGCGCTGTGGTCCCCACGTACATTCGTGATTCATCTCACTCCACTAGCAGCGCGAACTAATGCATCACGCTTTGCCTCCACCTATCGACCATGTCATTTTGCCTCGGGTTGACAGCTTCGACAGGTTGTTGCATCATTGGGTTTGGAAACCCATTGGCTCCTGGAGCAGCAACAACCCCGTTCGCATAGCCTCCGTTGGAAGCACCAAGTCCACTCGCCATAGGCAATCCCCTCATGGGCCCCATCGAGGCCTTTCGCGTCTGATTCATGGCCCACGGCGTGTTGCGAGTCTTCGGGGCAGGGGCAAACTTGATGTCATTGAAGGGCCTCGTACTGGCGCCTGCTGCTGGGTGTGCCGCGAGGATGGTTGCCATGCTGTGTCTGGCGGTCATTGCTGGTCTGGCGACGGACTCATCGCTTTCGCCGCTCACGTTGCGAGACTTATTGGCTTCGCGTTGCAGACGTTTGCGGCGCTGGCCGAGGGTCTCATTGGGGCCCGGCGTTTTAGAGGCGATGCCAGGGGCAGAGGCTTCGTCTTCCGGTAGTTGGTCTGCGGGTGAAAGGCCACCAAATTGCGACAGCATTTCGCTGGCGAAGTCGCCACTGACTGGTCTCGGCTGTGTAGGGATGTTTGTAGCTTTCAGTCGTCGGACGCGTTGAGCTAGGGTTTCGTCTTCGTCTTTATTCTCGAGTTGGGGTTTCTCGTCCAAGAAATCGGGAAGGTCGAGAGTGTACATGCTGTTTCGCTTCTCTGGTTCTGTAATCCGCGGCGCAGGATCCTCACCTCGAAGTCGTGCGCGACGATGGCTGAGCGGCTCATTATCTTCCATGTCACGTCTGGCAATGAGACCTAGCGGTCTGTCTTCGTCGAAGAGGCGGGATTTGTCGTTGGCGTCCATTTGGCGTCCTGGAAAGAGCACACCTAGAGGCACGTCCTCGTCATCTTGGTTCCCAGCGGCCAGATGATGGGCTTCAGGATCTTCCCATGCGAGCGTTGTATGCTTCTGTCTCCTTGACTGCTTTTGGACCTGTGCCACAGCATCCAGCTGTAACAGAGTGGAGTGCATCCCGTTTGGGAATGCCGTTGCGGCTGTGCGACCGCGCTGCTTCTGCTGCAGCTTTCGGAGCTGCAGCTCAGCCAACAGAGTAGTGGGTGCCCCGGTATATTCCTCTACTTCCTCGGGTTCCCCAACCTGGTCCTCCCCATCTAGCATCTCCTCCCTCGCATCATGAAAGTCGGTGTCTTCATCACCCAGACCGTCAAATTCTTCATGGGAACGCTGCGGAGGAGCATCTTCACCGTGCAAATCAGCAGCTTCAGACTCATGGTACTCTTGTGCATCATCGAACTGCTGAGCACTGCTTTTCCTCTTGCCAAAGTGACCACCCAAGCTCATCAAGCTACTGTTTCGCTTCTTCGTATTTTCAAGTAGGTTAGAGCTACTGTTGCGCTTCGTGAGATGGTTGATGGTGCTTCTCCTTTGCCCAGGATCTCGAACCTCTGCAGGTACGACGCTGGCTCTTGATTGAGCGGAAGCTTTACCGTACACTTCTGCGCCCACACGGCCGGCAATTGGATGGTCAGTAAATGCGCTAACAGGGGCGAACGCAGAGGCATCGAGGATGCTGTCCAAGGTCGCGACCGCCGAATCCCCTTTGACTTCAACATCCTGGCGAGTTGATGGATAGTCAAAGAACATGGTAGCCCTAAGCTGTGGCGGCATTTCGGCCATCGTTCGGCGCTTGCGCTCCTTCACATGCATGGCTGAGTCTTCTGACTCGGGAGGTACATCGCCATTCGCACTTTCAAGCACATCTGGCAACCACGCAGCTGATTTGCGGGCTTCTGTGGGTACACTGGTCAAGAGCTCTGAGCGTCGCTTGTCTCGGTGTGGGGCTGCGGGTAGCTTTGATAATCGTTTGGGAAGATTTAACATCATGGGTACTGGAGCTGGGTAATAGACCATGTTCTCGCCTGGTGTTGGCTGCATGTAGGAGATTGGCCGGATAGGAGTTGGCTGGCTTGATACTCTTCGGTTCGTGGTTTCGTCTACATCAATTGGACCATCCGAGTGCGGCGCAATGTGTACGCCATCGAAATCCGTGAAAAGACCTGCAGATTGCCGGTACGTATCAGAGGACGCTCGAGGTTGCTGCCCATTGTCGGCCACCTCGGATTCCTCGGGTTGCGTATGTGGGATCTCGACACCGTTAAGATTGTATTGTCCATCATTTATTACTCGAAGTGGTTTTGTAGATGACTCAGGCTGAGGCGCCAAGGGTATCAATCGGCTTGATAGCGGCGAGTCGAGTGGCTTGCCCTCCTGCTCTGGCTCAGACACCTGCTCAAGCCGCGGGCCATACGACAGCGATCTTTCCTTGACTGAATTCTGGTGTGACCATGATCCTGACCGCACCGAACCCCTGGGAGAAGCAAAGTATGCGGCGGGAGAGAAGCCACCGTTCCGAGCGACATTGTTTGTGCCCACAATTGAGTTTGACGCGTGTGAGCCATACTCATAGGAGAATTGTCGGTGCAAAGGTATATCGGCCTCTCTTTCTTCACTGTGTGAATCCAAAATCGATGAGCGTCTGCTGTGCGACTTTCGTTGTTCTACCCTCATCTTTCGCAACTCTTCTCCAATGTCTGATGATAGACTCAGTCGCTCCGCACTTTGTTCCAGACGTTCGATATTGCCAACGTACGCTCCTTGGATTGATTGGAGGTCTGGAGTGGGGTGTCTCAATACCGAACCCTCTCGTGAGACAGTGCGAGGGTTATCCATCGCGTCTTGTGATGTGTATGAGGGTGGCTCGAAATCTGCAGATGTGGGTCGAGATGTTGTTAAATCATGGTGTTGCTGAAGAGGTGATGAAGGGGAGGAATGGGAGGGAGGGGAGGGAGGGGAAGGAGGGAGCTCTGATTGCGAGGTGGTGTCGTGCTCGCCCTGCATAATGGAATTGTAGAGCATATTTACGGGGTACATGCGAGATTGCAGAAAAAGATAATAAAGATAAAGAAAGTTGCGCTGGTGCCAATTGCCAAAGTTCACTGATCCGCGTAAAGTTGTATCTTATAAAATTAGATATCCCGCTTGCCGGCAGCCAAGCTGTCAAAAGTACCTAGATTAGTACCCAAACATGGAAGCTGCTTCTGTTTTTATTTTCTCATTTGATGTTTCCAATAAGAGCTCTAAGCTGGAAGCCTTGGATTTATTTATTCATCAAGTACGTACGTTGATGGTAATGGAATCTTGAAGTAAAAGTAGTCACGTGGGCTCGGCGGGCCATCACCAGAGCAATGTTTTGAAGGTCCCAAGGTCCCTGAATCCCTTAGGATGATCGACCGCCACAACTGCCACTAGTCTATTTATAATTAGGTGGTGTGGGCCGATAAGGTCTGGTGTGATGGGTGGTCAAAATCCTTGCAAGCTTCGGCTTCCCATGACTCAGTGCATCCAATATCAAAATTCCATCAGAGTAACAAACACATTTCCCTCCAACCATATGACCTCGCTTCACCACATTACATAGGGCTACGTCTAACGAGGCTTTCGTCATAACATTAGAGCATAATCACACATGAGGAGTCTCACCTACTCTTCACTCGCTCGCGTTCAACTATACACGCGAAGTGAGGCTGTACCTCCATCGCTTTCACTCATTATAACCGTCACGAAAAGACAATCCACATATCCACTACATCTCCCTTCTCAATATCCAAACCACACCGAGGATCCCAGGATCCCGTCATCAAAATGGCACATTTTTCCATGAATGCCGCCGATCATGGAGACGAATCCTCCGACTCCGATCATAGGCAGAAAAGGCGCAAGACAAATCCAATGAGCCATTCCAAGCCAAATGGATCTACCAATCCCGGAGCTTCACCGGCCGCCAACTCCTTCGCCGCCAAGATGATGGCAAAGATGGGGTATGTCGAGGGTCAAGGTCTTGGGGCTACAGGGCGAGGTAGACTCGCTCCGATCGAGAGCCAACTGAGGCCACAGGGGGCCGGACTGGGTGCAGTAAAAGAGAAAACCAACCAGGCGAAGGAGGAGGAGAAAAGAGAAGCTGCATTCCGAGGCGAAGTGGTCGAGGAGTCGTCTGAAGAGGAGAAGAAGAGGCGGCGAAAGCTCAAGGAGAAGAGAGCATCAGATGGAACGAACGCAGTGGGCATTCCCAGAAAAGCGAAGCCGAAGTATAAGATGGCGGCAGATATGGAGGCAGCAGCGGAGGGGCTGGAAGTGCCAAATGTGTTGATGTCTCTCATAGATGCTAGAGGCCAGGATACGAAGCTCCTTACATCGACCGCTGGATTGATGAACTCTCAGACGATGGTACCGAGTGAAACAGAATCATCAAAGATTGCACGCAGGGCACGACGAGATCTCGAAGCATTCACCGACGAGTGGACCGCTTTAATGGAGAGGAAGATCTATTTCGAGGCTCAAGAGGCTCATTTGACCTTAGAGATTGAAAAAGACGGAGAAGAAGGAGAAAATTTTCGTGATATGAAAGACATGATTGACGCTGCGGAAGATCTTCAGCGAGTGAATCTAGATGATGATTTGGATGACACTTATCGATGGGAAGCTTGTACGAAGAAGTTCGAGTCCTTCCAGAGATCCAACACAGGACAGCCATCGGTATTGCAAGAGCTCGCCGTCGCAGCACTTCATCCTTTGTTCAAACACGAAATGCAGAAATGGGAACCGTTGAAATTATCACGGGAGCCAAAAGGCGGGCTGCCATATTTGAAGAGACTTCAGCAAGTTCTTATTCCTCAGCGAGAATTCAGTACCGAGCTTGCACTTCAGGACGGCGACTCCTACTCTATACCGCAGACTAAATCTACCACCCACTACGAAACTATGATTTATTCCCTCTGGCTTCCGCCAATGAGGTCTGCTATAACAAATGATTGGGGTGTTTATCAGGACTCAGATGCTCTGATCGATCTCCTCCAAGCATGGAAACCCGTTCTTCCTCCATTCATTTGGGCCAATGTCATTGATCAGCTTGTTGCGAAACGTCTCACTGGAGCAGTAGCTGCCTGGAAGCCACGCAACGCTCAGAAGAGCCACAGGAACTCTTCTAGGCCACCTCATGTCTGGCTGTTCCCGTGGCTTCAGTATTTAGATGAACAACATACAGATCCAAAAAGCTCGACAGGACTGTTATCCGAGGTCAAACGGAAGTTTAAAAGCGTGCTGTCTACCTGGAATCTGTCTACTTCTCTACCTGTCGGACTTGAGGAGTGGCGAACAGTGCTTCAGTCTGAGCTTTCTTCTATGCTCGTTCGACATTTGCTTCCACGCCTTGCCTTGCATCTCTCCACATACCTCATCATCGACCCGAGTGATCAAGATCTCACTCCGTTAGAAGATGTGCTGCGGTGGGCTCCGTTCTTCCCCCTCGAGACGATGGCACATCTGCTCATCGCAGAATTCTTTCCCAAATGGCATCAAACCCTCTATGTCTGGCTTACCTACGAAGGCGTGAATTACGCTGATGTTAAGAATTGGTACAGTTGGTGGAAAGAGCAGGTTTTAGGGAAAGCATTGTCAGCTGGGTTCAATGAATTGTCGTCAATCGCAGGTGAATGGAACAAGGGCCTCGAAACTATGAGTCAAGCTCTCGATCTACTCGAAAAGGGCATGGACGTAAGCACGCACTTGCCAGCCCCATCGCTGGATATGTCCTCTGAATTGAACCCGGGGACCCCTACTATATTAACACCGACTGCTTCAAAATCATCCGGACCACCACCTCCTCCTTTCACATCTTCAACGACACCTCATACTTTCAAAGCTCCACAGATCGATAATCCAATAACGTTCAAAGACGTGGTGGAGGAGTGGTGTGCAGAGAACGGTCTTCTCTTATTTCCTCTCCGTGAAGCCGATCTGCAGACTGGGCTTCCTCTTTTCCGCATCACGGCTAGCGCAAGCGGCAGAGGAGGTGTCGTTGTCTATCTCAAAGGAGACGTGGTCTGGGTTCGAGGTATTGCTACAGCAGGGACCGAAAAGCGTATATTCATGCCTGTGGGACTTGATGAAACGTTGGTGGCAAAAGCCGAAGCAAGATAACAAGATGAGGGGCGCGAGAAGAACAACCGTGGATTGTAACACTAGATCAAAGAGCGTGTAACGGTGAAGTATTTCGAAGAGGAAGAGACCTTGTCCGTCTGCCTCACAGACTCGTTCGGTAAAGTGATACCTCTTTCAACAGTCTCTTCTTGACAGTTTCCCCAAAAATATTCATAGTTGTTTCAGAATCCGAGAAAATGATAATCATTTGCTCTGTCCCACCTTGGCTTCTTGACCTGTTCGAGCGTCCCTCTCCCAGAATCTTCGACACCGATTCTTTTCTTCTTGGCACGCTTAGTTCCAAGAAATACCATTATTTGATTTCCTTATTTTATACATACCTATACAACGCATGCGCGCGCAGCCTTGTTCTTCCGTCCTACACCTCTCCCACGTGCCTTGATTATCTCTCTATTTACCATCAGTCTCCCAATCGAACAATCTCACACCGACCCACGTCACTACCGTCACCATGATAGGCCATCCAAGTACCAATCCAGCCAGCACAGCTGAAGCTCACCCCCAAACCAGCCCTGATGCCCACCTCCCGAGTACCCACGCCCATTCCCAACCCCTGTCCTCCCACCCAAAAAACCCCCCTACACCATCCCCCGCCAGAAAACTCCTTCCCACCCCACCTCTTCCAAGAAAATGTCCACCACCAACCGCCCGCCCGCCCCCTCAGTGCCTCGGTAGCACCTCCGACCCTACCCTCCTCAAGCCGGACCTTCCCCCCTACTTCTCCACTCATCGCGCCCACACGCGCCCGCAGCGACGCAATTCCCCATCCATACCACCCCCGCGCATCCCTGGCGCCGCACCACGCGGATCGAAGCGAAACACCACCACCTCTCGACCACAGCTGCTCCGAAAGACTCTACCCCTAACCCGAAGCCCTCGCGTCCCATCTGAACTGAACGACGAGACCACGACCCGACCCGCAAAACGACGATCCGGTCCCGTGGTCCTGGATAGCGAATCTCACACCATCAAACCTGAACACTCCGGGCCCCCACACTCTTCGACAGCCGCTTTCGGATCAAGCACCCGTCTCCCTCCAAGCGCCCTCCCCGTCACCTTCCTCACCCTCACCAACCCTGGAATCTCAGACCTCGATCGCGACCGCATCGACCCCGCCCGCGCCCTCGATCCCCCGCCGCCGCCGGTACCGGACCGGACCGTGGCGGTTCGACGCCTGGATCGGATAATTTCCGGCAACGCTGGGAGCGCGGCCGGTGATGATGGTGCGGAGGGAGGGGATGCGGCGGTGTGGGGGGGTGCCGGGGGCGAGGGTTGGGTGGGATGGTGTTGTTGATGGGTTGGGGTTGGGGGGGTGGTGAGATTGGTGGAGGGGGAGGAGGGGGGTCAGGGAGAGGGCGGAGGGGAAGGAAAATGTGAGACCGGTGGCTGCCGGGGCGGGGGCGGATGAGCGGGGTTTGGGGAGTGGGGATGGGGATGGGGACGGGAGGGTGGGGTTGGTGAGGTTATGGGGAGTTGGGGGAATGGGGGATGTGGGTAGAGGATTGACGATGTTTTATTATCCTTGGCTTTGGAACAGATTTGTAGTTGGGATTGCAGCTGGTGTAGTATTGCATGATATCTCAACAAAGTCCAAATGCACGATAATGTCTCCGATTCACTCCCTGTTCCGCGGCTAGCTAGGGAATCTCGGGCTAGGCAAGACCGTCGCGCTTCTGCTGCAAGTATGCGGCTACCTGCTCCGCGTTCTGGATCGGGTGGAACTGGCCGTCCGGTTTGTACCAAAGCGAGTCGTCACTGCTGAAGAAATTGATCTTTGTGTCTTGGCCAGTGAAGAAGCGCCAATTGATCGTTGTGTCTTGGCCAGTGAGGAAGCGCCAATTGAAATCGTGCGGCGTGAAGTCTCCGTTCAGCAATTTGGTGTAGGCCTCGTTGCCGGCGCATGTCTCCAGCTCGTTGGGCCGTGGGTCCAGGGAGACGAGGCCGGACATGAACAAGATTCCCGAAGACATGATGAGCCGGATCTCCTCACCCATTACAGCTCCGTGCGAGCGGTCCCCTTCGACGGGAATATGGCTGACGGTGAGTCCCTCCGGCGCAACGTCTTGGAGGTAGGCGAGATAGAACTCGACCCTATGATTGACTTGCTCAGAACCGTTCAAGCGACTGTAAGCCTCAATTGTTTTCTGGGAGAGCGCTTGGTTTCGTGCGAATGGAGAAGTCATTTTGGAAAAAAACTTTGCTGCTGAAGTGGATTGTCCAGGGACTATCAGTGAACACGAGGATGGGGCAGTGCTGATGGTGGAGTGAGAGAAGATTGGGAGGTTGTGAGATCAGGGTTGCCCATTATATATGTTCAACAAATCCCAGGATTGCCTTCACTTTGTGTTAAAGCTTTGTGTGGAACCGAAACCGTTTCGCCTGATTTCGAGGGGCAACGCCCCGAGTTAGATTCAGCTGTTGAGACCGCAAGATGTTTCAAGCCCGTCCAAGCGGAACGGCGCTGTTGCCTCTGTTAGACGCAACATTTGGGTCGTCTGCCTCATGTTTCGGACACGGCGGCGTGTCTTTATGTGCGAATACCAGGTGTTACCGGCACGGAGCCGAGCAAATGCGCCCACCATTGTGAGGAAAACACACTCGAGGCATCAACCCGTTATCCTACGATCGTTGAGTGGCTAAAGGAGCCTCAGATCCAGCAAGAGTAAGCTTGACTTCTATATCGAGTGGCGTAGATATTGGGCGCCAAGCCTGAAACAGCCGTTTAAGAATGTGTTACTGAAGCTTAAGGCGTGCTGATCCTCCGAAGTGGGCTTGTGTCTCATATGGAACAGTACCTTTCGGAGGCATTGGACCAAGAAACACGTTATATAGCTAGGGTTGTAGCATCTTGATTCGTGCACATTTTGTCGCTTCGGTCCTTCGTTCAATGTTTAAGGGTCGCCTCAACACCTTAAGCTTCGGCCGAAGCACGCTCGGTTCCAGCACAGAAAGGCGTAACTTTGAGAATCTAGCCCAGATTTGAGGATTGAGGAAAGGTCACAGCAGTGGTGGCAGCGTGATACTTGCTGAATACTGCGAAACGGGCTCATCGAAGGATTCTTTCTGAGCGAGCGGTGGAGACACCCTATAAAGTAGTCAAAGCTACTCGATTGTCAAATTGGTGATGGTTCCCTGCGTCTTTGATCAGAAGAAGCAAATGTAAAGCATGTAAAGCAAATTTGGTGTAGTTGAAATGACGTGTTTTTGCTGCGGCCTCGGCACGCACAAAAGTCGCTTTGAGCTGCCACAGTATGCTTGTATGGCCAAAATGACTCCTTTGTTGGGAAAACAAAAAGGTATAAAAGTAGAATAATAGAATATAAAGGCAAGTGATACATGTACCCACCCCCTCACATCCGGGAATAGCTTCTGGGTACGATGGGTGTCAGAGGCAAATTCCCACAATCAGCTTTACCGTTACCCCCGAAGGGCGAATGTAGTTAAGATTCAGCGCACCGAAAGAGTGTAGGAGCGAGTATGTACAGGAGGGGCCTCCCGAAGGGAGAAAGGATCCTATTCACGAGTCACGCAGTCTGTAGGTAGCAAGACCACGGCATTTGAAGCACTCCAGACTACGCCCGGCCCGACCAGCCCGGAAACAGCACCCGGATGTGAGGGGGGTGTCAATTTATCAAAAGGGGGTGTACATGTATCAACTCCCAATACAAAAGACGTGTTCTGCAAGTGAGGATCCGATAAGCAAGCACACTGTCGAGTCTTCCATGCCTGCAACTGTGGTTGACACTGTGTCAATCCGCCACCTTATGACATTGATCGAGGCGACTGGAACAGCTCGAACCGTTCGCTTCGCTGACGGTCACGATTTTTAGGAGTCAGGCCGGGGAATACTCGTTTTTTGAAAACAAGACATGTTGCTGGAGCACTATATCTGGACATCTTCCCCAGACACAGTGACATTTTCCGGCGACGTCATTCAGCAGCTTGACACCAGCGGAGCATGGATTTCCTTGGTCAGTATACGAAAGCATAATTCTTTGCGCAGGCACTTCTGATGTCTTGGACAAGGCAGAGAGGGCCGTCAAAACTTGGTGATGGCGAACATGGGGGAAGAAGTGTTTGTGTAACATGAAGTGAGGTCCAGTGGTCCACATGGCTTGGCCTTGGCAGGGGGAAGCGCCCGAAGCGGCTGGCGCCGATGCCTGACCCTTGCTGAGCTGAGTTTAGTCTGTTTCGTATGCAGCGGGACGGGAGCCAATGGCCTGGCTTTACAGCGGGAAAGAAGGGTTAGCGTTGTGACTAAAAGGTGATAGTGATTTAATTGTTTGCGCTTCGATAAATGATTGGAGGATTCTTACCGACCTCTCTTTTTTAAAGTCCCCACTTCTGCCTGATGATGATTTCTCTCCTTTTCATCTTATTTCTTATCTTACTTATCTTACTTTATATGCATCATTTCTACAGAAGGTACATGTAGAGGGAGGCATCCTGTTAGATGCTTGTCTCATCAAGTAAAGTAAGGTATTGCCCTGTTGATCATTTAGTGCCCGCTTCAAGTCCAGCAAATCAGCAATGGCAGCAGGTTTATGACAACAAAGCATTTCTACCTACCTTATGCTCCTGAACAATGTACTATCCGGCCCTCCTTTTTGTCTTTTGTTCGCTGTCAACACAAGGGGCAACATCACCTTTCTTTTCACACAATGAACAATGTCATTGAGTTCTCTTGAAGCTTTCTTTCTTTGACTAACCAATACTTCGACCCTTCCTCTCTCTCACCATCTTAAAGCTTCCACCATCACACAACACCACACGCGACACCGCAACACCACAGCCAGACCATTTCTAATCCTTATATACCTCACATCTCCAGTCCACGGACGCTCTGCCTCGCCTCACCCATCTGAAGCCGGTCAGACACGAATACCTCGCTTCATTCACAGATACCAGATATGGCTACATCAGGCGCTAATCCCACCTCTGCCCTGTTACAAGACATGTTGCGAGAGAAGAAAGCGCAGACACAGCGCGTGAAAAAAACTTATGACCCTACGAACGGACACAAGAATGGGCGCGACGACAGAGACATCCAGAGCTCCCCAATTCCATCAATGAGCGCAAGAGACAGGTTCGACGCACATTCTCGGCGCGGCAGTGGCGTTAGTGTCAGGAGTGTGACGATGCCGAAAGAGATGGGCTTCAGGGAAATGGAAGAACACATCTCGAAAATCAACAAACAGAATTTCGACCTCAAGCTGGAAGTCTTCCATCGCCGCCAACGGAATGAAGTCCTTGAGTCCAGGCTAGAAAAGTTTCAAGAGCTAGAGGCTAACAACGAGGAGCTACAATCTATCAATGAGGAGCTGCTGTTGGAACTTGAGAAACGAGATGTCGCGATCCAAGAAGCTGTCAGCTTGATCTGTGAGCTCGAAGCCAAGAACGAAGACCTGCAAATGGCAGTGGTCAAAATGGACTTTACACAATCGTCCAGCACATCGGACCCAGAGCCTGTCAAAGAAGGGAATAGGCTTTCGGCTTCACCTCTGTCTACAATATCAGGTATGGGGCCTAGCGATGCTTCCCTCCTTACTGATATTGGCCTCCCAACTGATCTACAAGTACCATCAGAACACAGCCTCTCAGCTCCTGACACACTCTCCCCGCCAAAGGCGAGTTCAGCACGCCGAGTCCCATCTTTCCTCCGAGAGACCAAGAAAAGCACCAATGTCTTACGTAGCATGTATTCGAAAGACGGGAACGCAAGCTTCGTTAGCGTCGCTCAAACCGTTAGCCTTTTCAGTGGAGACGATGATGATGATTACGTGGACCGGCAAATGACAAACTCTCCACGGCTCAGCATTCTCAGCGAGAGCGGCTTCTCAAGTATTTACGGAGGTCGCAACGATCAGATCTTTGGTGAAACAAACAACAAAGGCGAAGTTGCTGAGCCGCCTCTTCCCGAACTGCCAAGCAACCATCCACAGCGGGACACTCAACGCGAATCAAGATTACACAAATGGTTGGATGAGAGAAATATGCCGAGGACGCCTTCTCCAAAGGCTAAAGCCAATGACAACATCTCGTCAATAGGTGAAGTTTTGAGCGAAGTACCGAATTCTTCCCAAGACCGAAACTCCGCAGAGACTATATCCATAGTCCAACATCCTCGTGAACAGCGTACTCCTGAAAAGCGGCAGGTCAAGCAGGCTCGAAGCCCTGAGAAGAGATATGCCTCACCATCCTTCGGGGGGCCTATTTTCGGAGCTGCTGTATTGCCACCTACTCCGGACACGATGAGTACGGCCACGTTGGATGCTAATTCGTCTACACCTAGCATTATCACCGAAAAGAGTTTGCTTGATGGCACACCCTATTTAGCTAAGGGCTACTCGGCATTGGTACCAGATATCCGCCCTCAGACTTCCGATAGCACCAGTGGGTCAGCAAGTCCGGGATCGTTGAAAGACACTGCTCGGCAGGACATGAGGGCTCGCAGCGACGCGCTTGGCATCTCTGAATCTGACACTCCAACGCGGCCCTCGCTCAGAACCTACGGCACGGAGACGTCCAGTGGAGAAGCGTTGTCACCCACACAAGCATCCCGAACCCTATCATATCCATCTCCAACGAGCAGAGCGCGACGTCTGTCCGACCAGCGATCTCCTAAAAGCTACAGAGGATCTGATTCGAATAGCGAGAAGACACTAAACCAATCGCCGCAGGAGCGGCTGAGCTCAGGTAGCGCTGCCACCATCACGCCCATCAGACGTACAGCTAGAGACGATCAGCACTCACCTTTCTTCTCCCAAAATGCAGCCGCTCCATCTCCAATCACCGCTTTACCGCATCTCGCCGCATTTCCTCAGCCCCAACGCGCTTCGTCCTTCCGCTCCAGAATTGCGAGCAAATTCAGCCGCTCCATCAGCAACGTCAGTCGTATCCCAAATCCTTCCTCTAACCCTCAAGATAGCATGCCCTCAAGACCTCCAGTAACCCGCGCCCCTGCCTCAATTCAGCACGCTCGTCTGCCGAGGCCGGCAAGTTTGTACGGTCAGCATCCCGTCCCCGTTCCTAGCCCTAGTCCTACTTATCGTTTGAACCCAATGCTTCCAGAAGGCATGCTAACAGACCTGGAACGCTACAGCGCCGGATCTGCCAAGCACCTCGAGCGGCGAAGAGATCGCAGGTGAGAGCAATACGACGAATTGGAGAAGGCACAGTTATTCAAGTAGGAGAGAAGGGTAGATGGGTAGATCTGCAAGCACGAAGGTCAAGCAAGGGTTGGATTGGAACAGATAGAGACAGGATTGTAACACCACAGCTAGTGAACAAAAAGGGCCATAAGAGCCTCGTTGGGCAAGCCTCACTATGTATCAATACGACTGTTTGTTATTTTCATGCATGGGAGATAGAAGTAACAGCAGCTCGAGGTCAGCATGACCGCAATTCCCCGGCTATAAGCCCAATCTTTTCATGAAAGCTTACCTAAATGTCCTGATAAAACATCAAGAGTAAGGATTTCTACCAGGATTACCGCGTAGAAAATTTGACTTCAGGCCTAGATTTTGCTGACGCGGAAGCCGCGATCTTGCAACTCGACACCATTGGCTTCTGACATCAACAACATTTAATACCGCGCTTAGAGGTCTACACATCAGCTTAAACTTCGACGTGAGACTCTGTGTTTGACAGCGGGTGGACCCAAGACGCCAGCGTCGGAAAGCCAGGCCCCGAGCACGAGCACGGCCAAACCCCCTCTCCCCATCGTCCAGGGACCTCGTTGCGGGCCCATTCTCCCTTTTGCCGTCGTAGGAGTGGCCTGTACTCGTCCGACTGAGACGATGTGATCCTGCCGGTTTTCGGTCGACGTTTCTATAAATACCGAGGAGCCATAGCTTATTGACGAGGACCACTTTGACCACGGTCTTGTACGTGGGATTGGCCAGTTTCTCGAAGGAGTCTAGGAAGGCAGTGGGCCATGAGACGGCAGCATCAAGGCTCGTGAGATGTGGGCTGACGGCTTCCACATCAATGATGAATGTATACTCAAGGTAGTCCAGCGGGAACAGACCCGAGAAGCTCGAGCCACTGGATCTCCGTTTCCGCGCGTTGGAACTTCGTGCAGCTCAATGCCATGGATCGCTCACTATGGAGAGCGTCGTTGAGCCGCAACGCTTGAGACACTAGATCTTTTAGCAAGTCAACTACGGACGGCGTTTCGATGGTGTCCTGTTCGATAGTCTTCTATGCCCAGAGGACTGGGACCTTGGAGTCACGGAGTAGACCAATGGCGTTTACACAGAAGTCCTTCACATCAGCGGCTGGTATGATTGCCTTTTATCATTACCAACGAAGAATCTCTCGTGGCTTTCCAGGTCTGGAACTTGGGCCTCGGCCAGAAAGGCTCAGGAGCCGGAACGGATCTTGACCGGTTTCTGTTTCGCATGAAAGTGCAGTATTGGAGGCTCTTGACTGCGTCCATGCTACAGGGACCGGAGGTGAAGGTCATAATCTGTGATACCTGCAAGTCCGAGAGTCGTTGATTGGCATCAAGGTGGGCGCTCGAATTGACCGAACTGATATGCTATGCGTAGTATTCATGGTCAGCGTCAGGACGCTCTACGATAATCTTGACTTACTGATCAGCAAGCTCTGTACCTCCTTGAGTACAGCATCAGGGTTATTTTGTCTTCTGATCAGCTCCTGCATTCCCAAGTGAATATCTCGCTGTTCGGCCTGAGCGACAGCAGAAGCCAAGCCATAAACCGTCCGCGTGCATGCCCCTATGTCTTCAATGAGATCGGCTTAGCGCAGTTCAACGGGACGTGTTAGCGAGTGCAGAACGTGCATTGGCTTACTTTTCCAGTACCAATCCCGTGCTCGCATCAAGAATCGAATTACGAGAGCATAGAGTTCAGAGAGAGCTTGCTTCAGCCTTGTGGTTGGATAAAGCACCGTGACAAGTTCGATTTGAGGTAACGAGTCTGCAATTTGGCAAAGACCTTTGGCAAGGGATCGTGTCATCCTTTCGGGTTCACGGCCAACTGAGGAGGTTCAGCGCCAGACGAGTGATCTTCGACTCTGGTTACTTACCACGAACAGAAACTTCATCGCTGCCCATGCTAACGAGACATATTCTGGGTGCTGCTGCGCGAGTACGTCCAGGATGTTTCCATAGAATTGTACGCGACTTGAGAACTTCAATAACCATTTGTTAATCTTTGAGTGTTCGTGCGCTGCGTCGTACTGGGTCTTTGCGTCTACTACCGTACGCCTGACGTCTTCACGACTTGTAGCGCCTTGGACTGCAGCCCTTCTTTTGTGAAATCTTTGGTGACGGTCGAACCAAAGATTTCGACAGCTTTGTTGAAAGCTTCACGAGCGGCATCAAGACATCTGACGAATGAGACCGAGTAAGCAGGCATACACTGAAACTGGTTGGCCTCTTGATCAATGCATACGGTTTGTCCTCGTCCGCTTGGTACCATTGTGATTGAGATTGCATCGCAGATTCTAATACCTAGTCTACACTCTTGGAGAACGGATGCATGATCGATGATACTAAACATTCGAGAGCTGCCCAAAAAACGCTGGCTGCTTCGGTCAATGATGTTAGCAGCTTAAGTGGGCCGACTTTTGGAAGTACTCTTTCCACGCAGCTACCCACACCGCGGGGCTGACTGAAGGGTTAACCTTGTGCGACAATCGATACTCGGTACAGTTCTTAACTTATTCGCTTGCTCAAGTATGTTCCTAATGGCCGTTACCGGACCCAAGTATCCAGAAATGTGATACATTCGAGTACGCGACATTTATCGCAGCAGATACGAGTGCGAAGCGGCTCGAAGACAGCAATCGATACGAAAGTAACGCGCTGGACAATCGCCGGAGCGGCCGATCTCTCACTGTCGCCAAGACAGACGCCACGAGTTGTTTCATCCTCACACTATAGCGTCATAGCACTCGAGGACGGAGAATCAGAAAGAGAGGCTGAAGTCGACGTACCCGTAGAGGCACATACAGAAAGGGTCTCTGAGGGGGTCAATAGAGTGTCAGAGCCAACCCTCGACGGAGACCCCCACAGAGCTCGGCTTCATCTACAGGGAGCGTGAAAAGGCTGGAACTACCGGCCGGGATACTGCAACTATTGAGAAGAATAAAGATGTTCAAGGAAGTGTTCCTGCTGCAGGCCTCTCAGCGCATTTGACCATCTCGCAAGACCAGACGTCTGGTAGTCAATTGTCTCAAGAGAAATTGGCTGCTCTGTCGAAGCCACTTGATGAGGCAGACATCGCTCCGGTAGGTCTCATTTCGATACAACCTAGACATAAAATAAGGAGCGTTAGGGCCATCGCAAAGCTGCTGGATTAGACACCATAGCGGCACGGCCGACAAGGTCAAATTCTCCTGGGCTGCGGGATCCGTCTAGAAGGCGCCGTAGGAGGTCGCCAGAAATAGTATGTATTCCAGCGAATCGCTCAAGTGATTCGTCTTCCATTAGGAAGGAGTTGATTGGGTCCGCGGTGAGCATATCAAACGACAATGTGGAGGAAAAGTCGCATCTTGAGACATGGGTATCGGAAATCACCTTCAATCATCCACATCGCAATAGTAGGGGTACATTGCAGGAGTCCAGCCGCGCAAACAATCTCAACATTTCCACCCATGCATCTTCCCCGGAGCAAAACTATTCGATGGAAGATCTATTGAGTCGTCTAAAGAGCTTGGAGCGGGAAAACCATGAAGTAAGAAACGGGACAGCAGAAGAAACCTCGCATACGGCGCCACCTGGAGAACCTTCCACTACATAGACCCAAACGTATTTTTGGAGTCACCACCATGGGGCAGGAAGGTGCAAGAGGACCGGTCCTTTACGCAAATTCGCCACTGAAAAATGTTCAGTTCCATCTCGAGCGACATCCCGAGATTGCTTTCATTTTCTACAAGGGATATGATCAATCCCCACCAGCCGATAACAGCAAAAGAATGTCGAAGGACGGCGTGTATCGCATCCCTGAGCCATCGAAGCAGACACTGGTCCTAAACTCGGAGCATCTGATATCAGCAGTGGAACGGCTGGGAGGAAGCATTCCAGACTTTGCCAATTTCTTTCCGAATTTTGATCCGGATAGGGAGATACCAGCCCCTTACATGTTTATCTACCACAGCATGCCGCTATTCGATCACGTTATACCCCATTTCAGTCCCCTCGAACATGACTCAACAGCTGAACGAGAGCGTACTCGCCAGCCATGGCCAAAACACACGTTGCTGCAAAGCGCCGCGCAGCCAAAGGTATGGTCTCGAGACGGCTAGTGAAATACCTTGTACGACCAGGCGATGTGTTAGTCAGGACACAAGACGCTGTGCCCCACGCCTATGTAGCAACAACTTGGGCTAAAGAAGGAAAACCGGACAGGGAGGGTTCACGCAAATCAGAAGAAGGACGGCCTCTCACGCTCAATGCAGAAAAGAAACAGGGGCCGAGAAAGCGAACGTACAAATTTGAGGTCGCCGCATGGTCTTGGGCCTTCGACGGCTCGTTTGAGAGAAAGCGGACTACAATCAAGATTCAGCTCAAGTGGGTGACGAAGATGATGAAGTCAGGATAGATAGCCTGAACTATTTTCCTTTGCGATTTGATGAGGGTGGCTTGCATAAACTACATGAGGTTAGAGGGAAGATGTTTTGGAAGTGCCGCACGAAGCGCTTCGTATCCTATTCGGATGACGAAACCTTTGTTCTGGGTAGCGTAAGTGTGCGTCAGAAGCTCAATAACAATCATAAGGCATTTTCCATCATCAACTGATACCCTGACAGGTTGGCGAAAGATACATGATCGACATCGACACTTACAAGACGCTACATCCCATATTCTCAGCTATCTACAAACCCGCTTCACCCTGATATTGATGCGAAGACGATGACCAGAGACAAGCCTCCCGGCTCGGAATCACTACTCGTATTTCCACCAATGATCACAGGCTACAACCTGCAAACTAAAGAATGGCGTAAGTACACCATTCTTCGCCCATCACCATGCTTTCGCCAGCTGACTGTGCATTGCAGGAGACCTCTTAGTCGATCAGATCTCGGATGTCATTGGGAACAAGCAAGCCTTTGAAAACCCTTGTTGCTAAAGAGAAGACCAAAGAGCTTGCGCAGGCTCTCATAACCAACCAACTTGCGGCCGAGAAGTCGACGGATCTCATTCTTGGCAAAGGGAACGGCTTGACTATCCTGCCACATGGTGGCCCGGGGACTGGCAAAACATTCACAGCGGAAAGGGTGGCCCGAAATTGCAGAGAAACCATTGTTCCGATTTACTTGCGGCGACATTGGCACGAAACCTGACCAGGTTGAGACATATTTGGACTCCGTATTTACTCTGGGCAAGATTTGGGATTGTGGTAGGTCAAAGCTTCGCTATTAAAAAGGTCGAGATTAATGACTGATAGTTGTTCTCCTTGACGAGGCGGATGTGTTCTTGGAACGTGGCTTGGCAGATCTACGGAGAAATGCTCTAGTCTCGGTTTTCCTGCGCGTCCTGGAATACAACGTTGGCATCCACATCCCGCACCTCCAACCGTGTCGGCACTTTCGACGAGGCGTTTCAAATCCCGTATCCAGCTGGCCCTGCGCTACGAAAACCTGACCGTCGCTCAACAGAAAAAGATTTGGCGCAACTTCCTTGCCCGACTCAGAAGCCTTGACGCCAGCAGTATCGAGTTCGACGACGTTATGGACAACGTCGATGAGCTTGTCAAGGAGGACACGAACGGCTGCCAGATCCGCAATGCGATCATTACGGCTCGCTAGCTGGCGCTGTACCAAGGAAGAAACGTTCTGCTAGGAGCATTTGAATCATGTTATAGAAGTCAGTGGGGAGTTCGAGAAGTATTTGAAGACGCTGAGGCAAGGGTTGTCGGATGATCAGCTCACAATAGGGAAGTGGGATTCAGGTGAGACCTGGGGGTATCAGTACGAAGCAATGATAATTTCTTTACATAGCTTATATCCACACAATTACCTTTTAAAACGTTCCCCTCGACACAATCTCACCGTCGCACTCCTGCCCGCCCACGCCAAACATTCCCTTCAAACACTCGCGTATCACATCAAGCAGCTCGCACATGCATTCTGCAATCACCCCAGCCGAAGCCAAAACTCCCGACCGAGCTCGAAATCGAATACCTACCCCATCTCCCCGCCCCGCAAAGAAACGTAGCGCGGAGACGCAAGCCAGCAAGCCGGCCGACCGTGCTCACCTACCGCCCTCCATCCCAAAAGGTTTCATTCCGCGCCACTCGGTCACGTGTGTGCATCGCCCTTTCGGTTTCGTCCACGACGTGTGTGTGTGCCGGGTGCAGATGGGCCTACCCACGATCGAACGAACGAACGAACGAGGCGGAGCGTTTGTTGAGATCGCGATGGGTGACGGGAGAAGATGGTGATGGTTGGGGGTGGGGGTGACTATCCGGTCGGTGAGTGCGCTCCCGACCGCGTCCGTAGCTGCTGAGGACCTCGACTCCGCATACCTCCGCTTTGAATCCTCGCGCTGCAGGCCAGCTACGGCGCGGATGCAGGGCAAGGGTTACCCCGATCGACGGCTCCCCCTCGGCCTTTTATTTCGTCTGGATGGGTAGATGTTCTCGGATCCCCGCGGACTATCTTGGGAGCGAGATCGCGGTATGGAGCCGAGAGTCTTGGTCTTGCTTGGTTGGCATCCGCGGTGTGAAGGGAGGAAGGGAGGGAGGAAGGAAGGGAGGGAGGAAGGGAGGGAGGGAGGAAGGGAGGAAGGAAGGAAGGAAGGGAGGGAGGAAGGAAGGGATTGGAATGAGAGAGAGAGATGTTTTTCGACAGTGGGTCTGAGAACGGTTGGGTTCGTCCTTGATGTGCTCGGGATGCTGCGATGAGAGAGTTTGCGGTTGGTGTGGCGGTGATGTCTGCCCTGGAAGTGGATGGGTTGAAGCGAGGTCTAGGGGGCAGAGGATGGGATGGACGTACTTGTGTCTACCTACTTGGATGTGCACTCGCCAAAGTCCGGACCTTGATGTATTATAGTAGGAGAGAATCTTTCAAAACGCCGGGAACTTTTAGAAATCGAGGTCGTGTTGATGGTGGTATATGATAGATGGTGTGACAAATAAGGTATCGAGCCTGTCTTCCTGACACTATTGTATAACTCCATCGATACGATTTCAATTTCAACCATTCTTGAAGTTTAGAAACCGCGTTCTGTATCTTATACATTTTTCATTCATTCTATCATACCGTTGTGATGGATACCACACAAAGATTCCGAATTCCGGAGCGTGCATATCCACGTAGATTGACGTACACCGGCCGACGCCCGCCCCAGATTCGAGACGCCTCGCCACTCCTCCCGCCCAACCCTTTCACCATCCCATCCAGCTCGAAAAAGGACTAGCGGCTGAGCCTACACCCTAGGAGCGAGCGGCGGCCACACTCCCCCCCCCCCAAAACCGGCATCCCATGCGTTTCGGAGCCGCGGATCGACCCCTTTCGAAAAGTGGCGCTGATTGATCCGGGAGAAGACTTCCCCCCCGCGGCGTTTCTGGCGGGGTTGCTTTACTCTATGATCGATTGGGATCGGCGAGATGGTTCGGGATGGATGCGGTATTGAGGGGCGGGTGGAGGTCGTTGGGGCTGGGTTCACGGATAGAAGAAGAAGAAGGAGAAGGAGAAGGAGAAGGAGAAGAAGAAGAAGAAGGAGAAGGAGAAGGAGAAGGAGAAGAAGAAGGAGAAGAAGAAGACGAAGGGCGTGCTCGCTTCTTGGTGTGGCTGGATGCCCGAGTTTCCGCCGGGTGGCGGAAACGGAGGGAGCGCCGAGGAAGGTTGTTTGTTGAGATTTTTGAGCTTTGTTTCTTGATTCGGTCAGCCGGCCGTTGTGCTCTTGCTACCTGGTTGGGAAAGACCTTTTCTAGAGCTGAGATGGCAGTGGAGGGTGGTGTGGTACTGTCTCGTGACTGGGAAAGGACTCGACAGTTGCATGGAGGGTGATGGCGCCAGATAACTTGTTAAGCAGATACACGTTGGTACTGACAGAGGTAAATTAGATTATATTGCAATCGCCACCACCTTCTCTCAATAAATACATGACGACTAGCCAAGATGCTCCCCTTACGTAGCAAAAGCGGGTAAGTAATCCACCGCTGGGTATCTCTAGAAGTATATTATCCATCCCAAAGTCGTGTAAACTCCTCGCTGATCGTTGATGGAGACCTCCCATATGTAATTCTCCTTTCAGTATATTCATCAGTATTTTACTACCTTATCATATCCTTCCTCCTTCAACAACACTCCTCCCGAGCACCTCTATCTCCCCTGTCGCATCCACTCTTCGTTTCTCACATACCCAATTTCCACCTTCTTCCCTGTAACTCACACTTTCTGCTCCACTGCTATTCCTACTATGACTCGGCGCCCAAGGACTTTTCCCAATGATGGCACTCCTCCTCACCGGTGACGTACTGTCAGCTGGTGGAGGCGGTGGCGCACCCATCGGCTGTGGTATGTAGAGACCGGGTTGAGAGGTGGAGAGAGTTATGGTGGGACTTTCGAGCAAAGGAGAAGGATCACTGTCGACTGAGGACGGATGCCCGTTACTGGAGGAAAAGCTGTGGAAAGAGCCTGCGAGGTTTTGGTTGCTGGCGTTGACATTGTGTCCGTTACCGTCCGCTGGTTGTAGCAGCGACGGAACCATCATGCCTTGTTGGAGAAAGGTTAGCGGCGAGCCGCTGTTTTGACTATTGATGCTACTTTGCAGACTGCCGTTACTGCCATCCCAGGCTCCACGGCGCAGTTTCTGCAGTGCTTCGAGCGACATATCGTCTTCGGGAAGATTCATCAAGCTTGCTAATTGCGGATTCGACGGATATTGCGCCGAAAGAGGATAGCCGTGCATGGCAAGTGAGATGGCAGAGTTGCGGTTGCTCCATTCGCTCCGTTCCGTGATTGGCGTGAGACTGGGATCCTTGTTTTCACGGCCACTGTTCATCCTGTGGATACCCTCGAGCACTCGGGGGCCAAAATAACCACCATGCACGTATTCGGATTCGTTGAAGCCGGATGCACGAGCGAAGAAACCAAATTCTTGGCCGTAAAACCCGTCATCGTCGTTCTCGAGAGCTTCGGCATTAGCGGCTGCAATGATTGTGTCGTCGGCTTCTTCATCGTCGAAGCCCATGTGGGCGTCATCAAAGGCGAAATTCTCGGCATCTTCACTCATCCTAGGCCCTGAGAAACTGTTCACAGGCAGGGTCATTTGGGTTTTATATGCATGCATCTGCGCCGAAGGCTCGAGACCATCGTTGGACTCATGGGTGCTTGCCAGACTGTAGGACCGCTGAAACCGTCCAGCGAGCTCTGCTTGATTGGCCGCCATTGCTAGTTGATCATGTAGGCCCAGGTTGTCTTGCGTAAGACCAGCAGCTTGGCTAAAGCTTCGTCGCGTCGGCTGCTTCAGATCTGTTACTGAGTCCCTCAATTCGGCCGCAGTAGCATCATCTTCTGGCGATTCTGGCAGGTTAGGATGTCTAGGGTCATGATTGTTCAAGGGCTGGCGAGCCACATGAGTTTCTTGTCCTTTGGTCTGGCCTATCATAAGGTTGTTTGGGTTTTGAGGCACTGGTAGAGGCTTCAAATCTCTCAGCGGCAGTCCATACACTCTGCTCGTATCGTCATCGAACACTGATTCATCAAAGCCTTGATTCTCTCCATCATCGATGTCTTCGATCATTCCATCATCGAAGTACATATCATCATCATAATCTTGACATTCATAACGGCTTGGCAAACCAACGAGATTGCTTTCTGATGCAGTCTCTCGTGGCAGAGGCTGTACATTGAAACCTGGATCACTTGCTACACCAGGGACGGATTTCGGACGCGAGTTTTCCTCTTTCGATGGACTCTGAAATACTTCGAGCTGTAGCTGGGCTAATTTCGGTGACGCATTTAAGACTACAACGCCATTCGGCTGACTTTGGCTGTCGCGCAGCGTGCCCGGTGAAGTGAGACCTGTGCTCACAGGACCGGAGTCGCTGTCGAGCGAAGACTTGTTAGGTAGTATAAAGTTCAACTCTGGGGCTTGTTGCATGACAGGCAATTCGAAGTCTTCATCATCAGCATTGACGCCGGGTATCTTTTCCTCCAAGCCGTCATCGTCCTCCATGTCACCATAATCAGCATATTCATCCTCGTCATACAATTCATTGCCATCAGAGAGGACACTCTCACGTTGTTTCCGTTTGGCTTTCTGCTGCCGGTGCCTCTCTTCCAGTAGCTGTTCCTGAGCAGCTGAGCCTACGCCGGCAAGGTCGAAGCTGAAACGAGACGCGTTGCTTTTGTAGCGACGTGGAGATCCTGGACCTTCGAAATTCGGATCGGAAAGCGAAGTAGATCGAGATCGAGCTTTTGGTGGCGACATAGCTGGGTATGGTTGAGCAGATTCTTGGTTTGGAAGGGGAGTTTCCAGCACCTTGTCAAGAGGAGGCCTTGGAGGGGGAGAAGAGGTTTTCCGAATGGCGTCGATACTGCTTGAAAATGTTTGACCGGCCTTGGGGGGCACTTTCGGGGGCAGTGCACGTGCGAAAGCCGGCAAGGACGATGGATCTGGTTCTGGCCGAGACTCTTGGAGAGACATCTTGTACATGAATGCTGACGTCCGCCGTTTGGCGGGACTGTCAAGATCGTCATGCCATGCCTCTATGTTATCGTCAAAGTTCTCCTTAAAGACTGGAGTATGCTCTCTCTCGGTGCTGCTAGGGCTTTCGTCCTCTAGGAATGAAGAACCCGGGTTTGGGGAGATCCTTTTTTGGCTAATTTCCGACGACCCACCCTTTTCCTTGGTCTGTACTATTGGTATACTGGACTCACTGGACGAATTATTGCGGCCTGGCCGAGGAGCACTGAAGTCGTGAACTACTTTACCACGTATCCTTGGGTCATAGTCATCCGGCAGCCGCATGCCAGATGTAGTCTGACTCTGTGAATATGCTTCTTCCACTGCTTGGGACGACCTTCGACGCGCCAGAAGAGACATTGGATTGAGAAGATTGAGCCTAGTCTTGGCATAACGGTTCTGACTTGTCGTTGGCTGCGCTTGGTGATGGGGCTTGCCAGGCTGAGGTGGAGCCTGCCGTTGGTGTTCAGGTTCGTGATGGGAGGGTTTTGGCGGTGGTGGTGGAGGGCGCCGTAACGGTTCAGGAATATATAGTTGACTTTCTGGCGCAGTTCGTAAAGATTGTCGACCAAGCGGCTCGCTGTAAGACCTCATGGACTCGTAAGCTGCATCTATTGGCCGCCTTGGCCTGCCTGTAGAAATCTGGGGTTGGCTTTGCTCTGAATGCGTCGGTAATTTCCCGGTCCCAGAGCCTCCAGATGTTCTATTCGGGCGATCTTTCGGTGCCATTGAGGTACTGCAGCTGTTGCTCGGCACAGGTACTGGTGGGACTGATGGAACTTGTTGCGGGGGGCGCTTTTGGGGTTCCGAAGGTGCAGGTTCTTCTTTGTGAGTCCAAGCATCTCTTGCCTCTGCTCTTTCCGAATCTCTTTGGGAAGCGACGCGTGGGATTGGTGGCAATACTGGAGGATTGGGTGAGACGGGCGAGTCATTGAGACTGTTGGTTTGAGAGGATCGTGGACGCGGAGGATCCAGGTTGAAGGTTGGAGGACCTTGGGGTGGTGGAAAGCCCTCATGATAGTATCTTGAGGCAGGACTTTGGGGAGGAAGTGCAGCTTGTGGGATAGCTGAGCGTCTGTTGTTGGGCCGTATGCCGTGAAGGTAGGAGAACATTGTTGGAAAAGGCCTCTTGGGCAGGAAAGGCTAGGCTCGCTTCAGAAAGGTAGGCAAAAGCATAGCGCTATAGTCAACTACCAGCATTGACTCGCGTATAAGTTTAGGAAAAGGTCGAGAGGTTGTGTGGTACTCGAATGTGAGAATAACAAAGGGTATGGGGCCGCACAAATGGCCATTGCAAAAACGTCACTAAAAGCGGCGGTCAATGCCGAGCGCGGGCCTTTCGGATTTAAGAATGTCTGGACTCGAGAGTCGAGACTCAAACAATACTACTACCTAATGTCTCCCACATCAGATTGAGCCTTGCAAGAGACATGAAATTGCAATTCTTGGTCATAGAGAATATGGTTGCTGCTATGTACTGGAAAGCGACTGCCACCTGGGTATATGTACTCTATTTGCTTGGACCCCGAACGCCATTGCTATGCTCTTTCATACACCCGACCCGCTTGGCAACATCGAATAGCTGCGTGAGCTTACTCAAATCTTTCATACAGAAGTCTTCTCCTTCGCCCCCTCCTTCTCCTTTGCCTTCTCCTTGATCACTTGCTCTTTGGCTTCCTTTTCCCTATCGAGCCTGAATTGCTTCTGGACATCGGCATTCTCCCAGTCCTTGACGAGCCTCCATGCATCTTCCTCTACCAACCCTGCTTCCCTCAGGTTACATGGTCCCCTGCCCCATTTTTCCGTATACACGTCACGGCCGAAGTCCATCCACATCCAGATTCCCTTTTCAAAGCCCTCGGGGTCTCTATAAAAGGGTTCGCCGTGACCTCCACGCTGCCGTGCTTGCCAGGTGTTCCGGCCGCCTTCGGCATTCGATTTGAGGTCCTGCAGAAGATTGAGGCTATGCACAAGCTCCTGATAGACGGCAGAGTTGCGTTGACCTTCTGGCTCTCGGGGAAGGATTTCTGTGGCGCCTTCTCTCTTTGCCGTCGCCTTTGGAGAATCAGCACCGCGTTTGTATAGTCGTTCTAGATCGTCCAGGGAGGTATGAACATCCCACACCCTTCCTGCCTCTGCGCCTTCGATCCTGAATTCTCTCATCCACAGTCGTTCATGCATGTCGCAATCGGTCATGTAGAAAGGAATCATGGTATCCCACCCCCCAATTTCCACGAATGCCTGGGTACGCACTAACGCTAATTTGTCGTACGCAAACCACCGCGTAGCAAGTGGACCCCAGGCAGGATCCAGCGTTTCCCTTAAAGCATCTACAGCGCGCATATAAAGCGACTTGTAGGATTCGCCATCCCATTCCTCGTCGCTGAGCACGACCGTGTCCATATGAGCCCACCAGTAATGCGACCAGTTGTTCTCCAATGCTGTGAATGTATAGAAATTTTGCAATTGAGCGAAAGTGAAGAGAGTAGGCGTGGAGATGACATTGACAGATAAGATCTTGGTTAATCGGTGATGGTCGAGATAGAAAGGGTTTTGAAGGGTGAGAAGGTTATTGCGGTTCGAATGCATTACTCCGGTGTTCTCGATCACGTAGATGTCTTCTGGAGGCCATCCTGCTGTGATGTAAGATACGACAGTCTGTTGAAGGAGAGGCCAATTGCGCGTGAAGCCAATGAAGAGTGGAGTCGATTCATTGACATGAGGAGTGGGAGGATTGTTCCATGATGGGATCGGAGGCAGGTCAGCTGGGGATTTCGCAGATGCTGCGAGAGGAAAGGCGTCTATGACTGGTGTAGGAGTGGCCGTGGAGATAGGTTTGTGAAGAGGTGTCGGTTTCACGGTAGGTATGGGTTGTTTGGTGCGTCCAAGCGGCCCGGGAATGCTATGGTGGAGGCCGGTTTGTGTAATGATGAGAGCTGTGACGATGATGAAGGGGAATATAAGGATAGAGAGGCTGCGTCGGTGCAGGCAAAAAGAGAGCATTGTCGTGGCTTCGAGCAGATGCCCGAAGCGTTTGTGGATTCAATGGTGAAGGCATTGTGTCATGGGAAAGTCGCGCAAGTCATCCGAATTCCACGATGGATTCCACTATGGATTCCACTATGAAACGGGTGTAGAAAGCAAGGCACGAGCACAGTGCACACGGTTAGTAGTGTATTTGGAATCTGGTCCCTTCTTCGCTGGCTAAGCCCCTTCGGGGTAACCCCTTCTTGCTTACTACGGAGCACGTCTGACCGCAAAATCTTACATTACAGTCAGCTTTACCCGATTTCAATTAAATCACCCGGATTACACTAGTTTAAGCTCAATTCATGACTTTAACAACGTGTTTTTAATGTAAACATAAAAATATTACGATACATCAATAATCCGACGTGTCACACACAGACGTCGCAGCCCACGGCGCAGTGGCCATCCTTCTCCGTTCTTCTCTACTGTTCTCCATTCTTCTCCGAAAGCCCACGTCGCAGTGGCCACTCAACATCGTAGTGGCTATTTATAAAATTCTCTGCTGTAGCACGCTCCGAAAATGCTAAGACCTTGCTTGATATTGTCCGTGTGTAATAGCATCGAATACCAGCATACCACATACGACTTCGATATTAATCTTCAAGATAGGCCTCGGTGTGTTATATATACGTACGGATCTATTAAAAGTAAAGAATAGAACTTAGCATTCAATGGTTGTTGTTATAGAGTACCTAAAATTCGATACTGTGCGAGTTTTTCGAGAATCTATATCGATATCGCTGAATTTAAGAGATACGCTATTAAGAAGCATTTTGTTTCATTCAAAATATATGAAAGTATAAGCCTATACGATATAATTGAAGTTTTTATAGTATTGAGGCAATTGGACTCTAGATATTTCCTTACATCACTTTTGCCAAGAGTGCCAAGGCCGCATTCTCCAGCTATAATAGCCGAGGAGCCTCCAGTTTGCAGGTCCGCGAACACCTCTAATGCAAGTCAGACGCATGCAATATGCGACAAAAAGGAGCAAGGGTATAAGTACGCGAAAGAAAGTCTATTTGATCTATCTTTTATCTATGGGCATCATGCATCATCGGTCCTTGATCTTCAAAGTCCTTCCGTCAGTTTCGTTGCGGATTTCCAATTGTCTCTCAACTCCTTTTCGCCGTTTCCACTGCCATTCCACTAATACAGGTAGAAACGTCCATAGGTCAAATTCAGGCCACAGGGTTTCCAGAAACACAATCTCCGTATTTTGGTGACATTGCCAAAGCAGGAAATCACTGAGTCTCTCCACCCCAGACGTCCGCACTAGTAGCTCCAAAGGAGGGAGGCCGGCAGTATACATGTGATCATTCAAGATACTAGGTGTGATGGTTTCTGGATCAGGATACGTTTCGCGGTATTTGCCATCTCCATCGTCGTCTAGAGGCGTGGGATCGGATGGAGACTCAGGATGTAGAGTGGTAGACGAAGAAGCCGATGGAACGGAGTCTTCCGTGTCGGAAGTAGCGCCCAGGGAAGGAGAATGTGATCCAGCCTTCGGAGTGGCAGCTGAGAGATGTCGAGATCGGATGGTATGGGCGATATGCGACTCGGAGAAGGAACGGTTCTGTGAGGGTAGAGGTTTGGAATACTCGATCACGGTGTCTCTTATGGCCGTGGTGATCTCGTCATGGGAGGTGTATGGGAAGCAGACATTCAGGATCGCATCTTTGTTGTGCTCGGTCATGGCAACAGCTCGATCAACAGCTTTGAGAACGTCTGGCTTCACAAGCTCGCGCTGCCCCAGGACCTTGATGCAGGCTCCGTACCTGTCTAGCAGGTCGCCATGCTGTGCTAACTGTGATAGCTTTACTTTCGCCATTTCCATAAGCGCGTCGACCTCGTATTTCGACCGCTTGAAATTCTCGATGCTGAAAGCGTAGATTGTGACGACTTTGACGCCAGATTTGTAGCAGACTTCGAGGATCTGGCACAAAGTCAAGCATGTTAGCTCAATTGCTCGATGTCCAGACGTTGAACCGGCGACTCACTCGCGCCAATGCTTCGAAGCCCAAATTATGCCCTTCCAACGTCTCTATTCCATGCGTCCTTGCAAAACGTCGGTTTCCGTCCATCACGAAGGCTACATGCTGAGGTATAGGTCCCTGCCGCAAAGCACCGATTAGGAGCTCGCGGAGCTGCATTATGCCCCATTCCACGGGAGGAGACTGTAAAAGCCATCTTCGGATTTGAGAAAGGTGCATGGAAGGCATGGCTGATATTGGTCTTCGCTTTCAAGTTGCTCTGATGTAAGCTGTTGAAGTGAGCAGAGCTGTTGCGAGGAAAAGTGCACTTCGGAAGATGATCTTGGAGCAAGGGGCTGGGCAATGCTATGTTATATTATGTCCTCCTACCGGAACTCGGAACTCCGCCGCGGTATCCAGCCATGCTGAAAGACGCACAGCGTGGAATTGGGCCAAAGAATTTGTTGCTGGTTGTCCTGTTGACTGTGTTTTGTCGGTACTTTTTCTTTTCGCGGTCCGTTCAGCCCTATCGACAGCGGCTTGGCATTCCGCCACTGTGCTGAGTGCTAACACTGATTCTATGGCTCACTCAGCTCGGTGTTGTCTCATAGACTATTATTGGGTTTGCCAATCGTCGAAGCTTGAAGCATATAGGAGAGGTCTCTGTCATCAGTTAAAGAAACTTCATTGAGAAGATTCGCCATCATACGAGCGTAAATACAAATCATCGACCATTTACGATGAGGCAGCCTCTTGTGGGATACTATCTTACCAGACAGCATTGCCGCATATTAAAACCATTCCTTCCATCATAGACGCCGTGCTATCATGCTTTCAGATGCTGGGTGCCAAAAAATGGTAACCGATGTCACCTCCCGTTGGCGCCATTGAACTTGGCGCTCTTGAGATTTTCTTTACACTCGTCACAGTACCATTTCGCTGTTACGGTTTAGCAGAGTCCACGAGTTTTCAAAATGCAAAGGAGACTTACCGTTCTTTGCGGGCGCCCTACTCAGCCCCACACAATCCAGGTGGAACCATTCTCTCTCGCAATTGTCACCATCGCAGCCAACCATTTCGCCATAGCTGACCCCGTCGCAGTAGCAGTACCGTTCCTGTCCTGGTCCATCCTCTTCGTCTTCTTCACCTTGCATTGAAGAGTCTTCACCGTCTTGCGCTGCAGCTGCGGCTGCGATCTGAGCCGCCAGGCCCGCTCCTTTCTTGTGAGATCGCTTGAGCGGTGCGTCTGAAGCGCGTGGTCCTCGAGTCCTATGCGGTTCTGCAAAGCTGGCATTGATAGGTGTCGCGGTCTTCGAGGGTCCCTTGCTGTTCCCTCCTCGAGTAGAGACAGATATCGATGGAGGTCTGTCGCCGCGAGTTCTGCCAGAACCGTTCTCTGTCTCTTCGCGCTTCAAACGATCAGTATTTCTGCTTCCCACTACAAGGGCACCACGCAGATCGCCCGCTCCGTCGCCAGTACCAATATCCTCGACAAGGTGCTCCCCCTTAGCGTTGACTGTCTCTTTCATAGTGCTTTTGACATCTCCGGGTGTCCTACCTGTCAGACCGGACACCTTTTCAACATCTGCCGTTGTGCCGTGCAGGCCGTTTCCGTTCGTAGCCCTGACATTCGTCGACGATGACCGATTTCTGGCTAATTGCACCGCGGACTGTGTTGAGTTCTGGCGAGCCCGTGCCGATGGCAGCCGTTGCATCATTGACGGCGCCGGACTCTTACCTCCACGATCCTTTGCGGCAGCAAACGTGGCGACGACTGGTGAAGAGGCCAAAGATGGTGGGTTGACAGTCGATGCGTTCGTATTCGTCCTTGGAACCGAAAACCTTAGCATGAATGGGACCTCAGCAACGCAACTGCACTTACCTCTTTCTTACAGTCCCATTCACCGCTAGATTTCCTCCACGACCTCTCTTCTTTCCAGTGGCGTCGTTTCCAGGAATGTCTCTAGGACTGCTGGCAAGGCCCCGACCATTGCCTCCATTTGCTCCGTATACTGAAGCCATCGCCCTCTCCGCAGGTAGACCTCCCGTGGCTTTCTCGACCTTGCGCCGCTTGTTTGGTGGTGTAGCTCCGTTCAGTACTCCAAGTCCTACAGCTGTGCCAAGATTTGCATCTGCAGCTTTTCGCCCTTTGCCGCCAGATTTAGGATTCTTACTTATGGCTCGCCCATCATCGAAATCGGAGTCCACATGTTGATTCCGTTGCTTGCGTGCTGCTAAGGCCTCACGTCTTGCTTCGCTTCGCATGGCCGCACCTTCCGCCTCCTGTTGGGCTGCTGCTGCTGCTGCTGTATTCGCAGCTCGTCTCGTGCGCTCTCCCGCAATCATTCCCTTTTTCTCCGCGCTCTGATCTGTATAAGCCCAATGGGTCAAGCTACCGTACCGTGCTTCTTCGCTAATCTCGTCCTCGATGTGGGGGTAGGAGCTGTTGCAGCGTTTCATTTGTTTGTCGAGGCTGTCAATCGCGGTGTTCAAGACGTGGTTCTTCTCGTCGAGGGTCTGGAGCATCTCGAGCATAGCTAAGCGCATATTGTGAAAGTGACCTCGACGAGCTAAATTTGCAGGGTCGTCATAGGCAGTGCGCTGGGACCCACTCCCAGTGTTGTCTGAAGGTGGACCGTTTGAGGCTGCATTATGGGTCGCATTTTCAGCTTTGTTGGCTTGCGTTCGAAACGCCTGCTGTTGAAGGGGGCTCGGAGCTTTCAGCGCTGCGTTGAGGTATTGCCCTAGGAGCGCTTCAGGTCCATGTGTCTTAGCATCAACCTCTTTCAGCATGGTGTAATGTCGAATCATTTCTTTTGGTAATGCAGTGATTGCATCTGTGAAATGTGTAATGGCAGGATAAAATCCCGGGTTCGCGTTGCGGTCAACGTCTGGCGCTTGGGCGAGGGCGCCCGCCTGAGGTTGGACGACATTTGTAGCGGTTCTAGCAGGATTGGTACGTGTTTGACGAACAGGCTGGCGTCTGTTCGATGCTGTAGGCTGGTCGCCAATCGTAGCATTCGAGAATGCCCTCATTTCTGCAGTGCGAACGGTGAAGGAGAGTAATAGTCTCCAGTGCGGCGCAAGAGGGTTGTGATTCTGTGCTTCGAGGCTCAAGAAAGGTATTAATAGGGTTCAGAAGAATATCACGTTGGTTGACCACCTTGACTGATGGCAAAGCAGTGGGAAAAGTCATGAGTACAAGTTGGGGGATCGTGAATCATTGGAGAGAGTGATTGAGGTGGAAATCACATTTGCTCAACCACTGGCTGGAGCTGGGAACCTTTGCCGAGACTCATCGGCGAATGATGCTTGCCAAGCTCCGATCCATGTTATGCAAAAGCCCTAACCCTATCCCAAGGTCGAAAGCCTGACCGTCTGCAACGTCACCGAACAAATACACAACCCATTACAATCTACATGAACATAGCAAAGCGGGCGAGTTCATACATATGCATTCGCTGCCTTTATAGGCAATCTCCATTGTCAGCACGATCCCGCAAAAATGACAAACTCTCACGAGGTTTTGCTCAGTCGACAAATTTGCCACAAGAGAGCCCAAACGATGATGAGGATTCGGATTCTATCTCAAAGGCCAACGGACAGGGCCAAGCGGAGGGTAGAATGTCGGGAAGATTGGCACAGATGACAGATGAAATGATTGAACAAGATGGTCGAAGTGCGAAGAAAGTCATTAAAGAAGGAGGATTCTCTGAGGAATTGAAAAAGAAACTCGAGGCGCGACTGCAAGAGAGCTCTTTCAGAAGCGAGAACGCTGCTGCGTTTGCACAAGCCAGCTTACCAGTACGTTCAAATCATTCACTCACATGACAGGTGTCAGAAATTTACATACATCTAGTCCAGCGCAGGCAAAGGAACCCAAGGAATCGCCGCTGCTGAGCCTTGGGCAGGCACTGAACGCCTCGAAGATGCTGCTCTACGCATGCTCAACGATGCTCACAAGCCTCTCCGCGGTACTGGTCCTCCAAAGATCCCTACGCCGCGCGGACCGCCCGCCAGCGTTGACATGCGAATGAAGAAGGCTGTACAGAGGTCTCATGGGGAGCGCTTGGCGAATGCTCGAGATCGGACATCTGTCTACGCACTGAGTCAAGATGCATCCTTGTCGGAGAAGGAAAGAGAGAAAATGCGAAAGATACTGAAGGAGCGTTTCACAGCTGGTGCTCGTCCGATGCCAGGCTCGGTCCAGGGCCTTGCAGCGCTGGCCAACGAGCGAATCGAAGACGCCATTGCTCGGGGCCAATTCAAGAACATAGCGCGTGGGAAAGGGCTGAACGTCGAGAGAGACCATAACGCCAACAGCCCGTTCCTAGACACGACCGAATACTTCATGAACAAGATTATACAGAAGCAAGAAATTGTACCTCCATGGATCGAGAAGCAGCAGGAGCTCATCAAAGCTGCAAATGTGTTTAGAGCTAGACTGAGAGCAGATTGGAAAAGGCATTCCGCACGGGTGATTGCTAGTAAAGGAGGATCTTTGGAGACACAAGTCACGCGAGCAGAAGCCTACGCTATAGCTGAAGCGGGCAATAATCCCAAGGCGACGAAAACAGAATCGATGACCGAGATTGACCGTGAAGGACGATTATCTCAAGTCACAGTAACAGAAACTCCAACTCCATCCAGCGAAACAACAGACTCTAAAATCAGAGTCTCAGAGGATCTAGCCAATGATTGGCCCACTTCCCAACCAGCTCAAGCAATATCAGAGGTCACCGACCATGCTTCTGCATCCAGCGCTGAGAATACTTTGCCAACCGCGCCATCACTCCCCCGCCTGGCACCGTTTCGGGACCCCGCCTGGGAATCCCTTGAACGCGCCTACCACACCCTCGCCATCACCGAAATCAACAACATCACCCGCTCCTACAACTTGCAAGCGCCCGATCTAGCCAAAAAGCCGTATTTCTCTCTCGAACGCGAACTACGCTCTTGCTTCGCGGACATAGCACCGCAGCTGCCCAATGAGATTCGAGAGAGAGCTAGGAGGCCGGAGAGGATCAAAGTGGAGATTGTGGGCCATAGGCCTGGTGGTGTGCTGGAGAGGTTTTCGAGTGAGAAGGTCAAAGTGTATGATAGTAGAAAGCCGCAGTACGGTTTCAAGCAGTTTTGGAAAGATCTGTGGGGTAGCAATGGCGTGAAAGCTTGATCAGTCCACTTCCTTTGATCGAGGTTGTGTATAGATTGGAAACGTGTGATGCTATGAATTTGTATGGCTTTGAATTCCAAGGCGGGAAATTGTATACAACGTCGCTAATGACATTATGAATGCTCAGCGTGTTTTGGAGGAATCACTTGTTACCTGTGGGATGCCACTAAATACGTGAGGATAGAGTTGATGCACAATTGAGAAGTGCGAGAGAGCGATTTGACTCACTTCGTCTCCTCAGATTAATTCTTACATATAGATGGTTATTTTCAATTTCAATTAAAAACATCGCTCGACATACCAGATAGCTAGTATCAATGGATATCATTCCTGCCTCAGCATCTCCTCCCACGCCACCCTTAATCCCTCCATTTCCCTCCAGCACTCCCTGCCTAGTTCCTCGAAACCTTCTCTATCCTCTCTAGTCACTTCTTGGAAGCCCCTCCTAGATCCAATCCTGTTGCTCATGTCTCCTTCCCCCATTCGTCCTCCCAAACCCCACCCGTCCACCGCGGTTCTCACAACTCTCTCATGTCCCATTCTATCGCAGACGCTCCCCCATTTGCCCTTCCCCTCTCTTTGCTCGATATCCTCAAGCTCGTCTTGTTCGGCTAGTGCAAGCCAGACAGGCGCACAAGCCCCTTTGTAAGCGGAGACCGTGTGCCAGGGCGAGCCAAGCCAGCGTGCTATGTAGAAGGCGAGGATACGGAGGTAGAAGGGGATGATGGAGAGCGTGATGATGGAGGTGGCGCAGATGCCAGGGTGGGAGACATAGATCTTTGGCTCAGGGTTGGTGGGTAGACGGTATTCATTATCTGACAAGCTGATACGTTGAGGTGGGGTATCTGGAGTAGAGCTTCTAGTAGAGTCTGACGGCTCGTTATCGAGAAGCAAGATCGACTGTGAGGGTGTCGAGGGAGAAGGGGTCAGAAAGCGCTGAACGAAGGGTTTCATGGAGGGAAGCGTTGATGTGAGCACTATAATGTCCGTGAGGCGTTTTGAAGACTCGTAAGCTTTGGAGGAAGCGAGACCCTGGATATCGGCGGAATTGAAGTGGGATGCGAGACACTCAATGCTGGATATGAAGACTATCCGGCCGTGGTCTGGAGACGCGGAGAGGAGAGGAATGAGTTGGTGGGAGAGCAGATAATGTCCAAAGACATTGGATGTGAAGACTTGGCCGAGAGGAGGTTCATCATTTGGGCTGTTACCAGCTTTAATATCGAGCTCCCTAGAGCCTGTTTGGGCAGCAGTGGTCTCGCCAGTGGCGCTCAGCTTGAAAGAAGGGTAGGTGAGTGATGTAACAAAGTCAGTCAAAGTCTCCTTGATAGCGATTGGCCAGTCAATGCCTGTGAATGCGCCATATCCCGCATTGCAGATGATGGTATCGAGGCGTGGAAGATTTCCGAGAAGTCTGGTGGACAGGGTTTGTACCGAACGAAGGGATGTCAGATCAACTTGCTCGGGCTGAAGAGATATTCGATGTTTCAAGGGCGCATCAAGTTCTCTTGATTGCCTCTCGAGATACCGCTCAAGGCGCTTGACAGTGTCACCGCTCTTTCTAGAATCTCGAGTGGTGATGATGAGGGTAAGGCATTCGAATGTTGGTCGTGAAGATATGAATTCATCGATTAATCGGCAGCAGATGGCGAACCCAAGGCCACTATGTAGTACTGCTTGTCAGCACATCATACGGATTCTTTTTGTTGTCGATCTCACCTGTTGGCTCCGGTAATAAGCACATAGCTATGCTGTTCATTGTCTTGCGGACGAAGGTCGTCGGTCTCGTCCATTTATCGCAAGATATAATCTTATAGAAACAACATGTTCCGAAAGCGGAAACCGCAACGAACTTGAGTTCCAGCGTTTCCAAATTCAGTCGCTCCATCATTCAACCCACTACCATCACTATTCAGCAAACGCCATCACAATGCTGTTCATACCGTGTGCATTATCATCAGTGATATGGCTCGGTGCAATATTACTATGTGACCACGTCCGGCAAGGATTATCTCTTACTGGTGACGCCTCTCTTCGCTTTTGATGCGAAAAAAGAAATCAACATTCTTTCGAGATCTCTGCCTGAATTCAGTCGAATGAGGGCTAGAAGTCGTTCTGTTCTCCGCATGCGGTGACATTTCTCCTTTATGCCGTTCTCATGGAAACAAGACACGTGGTCTGGCAAGCACATTCCTTTGTCTTGCCCACTTCCGTATCTTGGTCAAGTCTTTCTGTATACCGTCATTGCCTCGAAATGTATAGTCTCTTCCTACCAAGGAAACAGAATTAAAACGCTGTCCCAATGTTGCCACAAATTATTGTCATTGCTACTTTGGCGGCGACAGCCTTTTCAGCGTCAACATCTGGCGGCGGAGCTCTAGCTGCGCTACCGGCGTGCGCTGTAAGTCGAATGGATTGAATGCTGGTATTAAGAGTTTGCTGACTGCTTACGTCCAGCAAACGTGCCTCCAAAATGCGACAGCGTCTCAGGGGGGCTGTGAGAGTGTGGACATCCACTGTCTGTGTAACAGTGTCACCTACCTCAACTCCTTCGCTTGTTGTCTCTCACAGAATTGTGATCAGGCAGACCAAACAGGTACACGAATCCTGAGGGACACAGCCCTGATCGTCTGCTGACCTGTCTGCAGCGGCCACAAATTTCAACTCACAGGTTTGTGGGAATGTCAATGTCACTGTTTCGTTTTCTATAGGATGTCCCAGCGAGACCACTACAAATTCTCGGGGCTCACTTACGACCATCCTGACCAACCGGCTAGGGGCGACGGTCAACGACCAAGGCGCATTCCCGACGAACTACAATAATGGAAGTGTCGAAGCTGGTCCTAGCGTGGCTACTACAGGGCCCGTGGCTACGTTCACTGGGAAGCCACTTTTGACAGGAACATGTACTATTCCACAAATCGCCACAACCACGCTGAACGCTGGCGACATCCTTGAGTACCCATGGGTGGGCTGTTCGGAAGAAGCCCCTGAGTGCTGTCCCTTCAATATCAATATTGGAGGAAAGCTTAGTATTTGTCCCCAAGATTATTTTACTACAAGTAATGCATGCTGCCCTACGTAAGTTTCTCTTCAGTGTTGATCTCTTCTCTCTTCCGCTTACATTCCGAGCAGTGGCTGGTCAGTCTACACCTCCGCTCTCGCAGGCGAGACACCCTGCTACACAACATCAAGCCCGGCCGTTCAATCCCCGAATGCAACACTGAGTGCTTCCGGAGCATCGGTTAGTATGATCAACACCGAAGTCTTTACTCTCCGCTACGCCCTCAGGCAACGACAACAATCCGCACTATCGGTGGGCGCCAAAGTCGGTATCGCTGTAGGCGCGGCTTGTGGTGGAGCGCTCGCATTAATCGCACTGGCCATCTTCATCCGAAAACGCCGCGCCCAGAAACGCGCTCAAAGAGAGGAAGCCAATATGCCTAAGCCCGAGTCTGGAAATATGTACCAAGGCGGCTTTAATGGATCACAAGCCGCCGTCTCCGAGCTACCTAGTCCTCATACGATCCGCCCTCCCACACCACCACTGCCAGATAACGCAATATGGTTCAACACGCCTTTGGGAAGCCATGCACCAGGCAGGGTAATGACGCCGACGGAGTTGGCGGGGAGCACGTATATTAACGAGCATCATCCGGCGTACGGAGTCAGTCCTGTGACGCCTAATGTAAACGGATTTCATGATGTACCGGGGCCGCCTGAGGAGTTGGCGGGTGACGATCTAATGAGGGGGACCGTGTCGAGAGAGACTGCGCGGACAGAGTTGGTGACGAGAGGTGAGGGGGCTGGAAGCTCGCCGTTGAGTCAAGAGAGTGAGAGGGCTGGGGGTGCTGGTTGAAGAAAGGCGTTCAGTTGGAGTTTGGGCGTTGAGTCGATCTCTTAGCGTATCTAAAGGGGTTCGAAGTTTCCAGATATATCAATCATGTTTAGCTCTTGGAGTCTAGTCACTGATCATTTCACAATGCAAATATCGGGAAGTACAGCGCATTCGAAAAAAAGCCCCTTGGTTGCTTTTCTTATAAGCAATCATTCCTGATTCCGTTCTTCACAAGAAAAAAAGCACTTGCTATGGTATCATCAGCTAGCGAAAACCCTAACGTTCAAATCGACACTCCCAGTTGCCATCACACATCTGATCGTCTCCTGCCCGCCTGTATCATCTTTTCCCTTCCCTCCCGCATCTCCGTTAGAGCCATTCACCACGGGGCCTTTCATTACCCCTGGCGCCCACCGTAGACAGCTCACGAAATGCCCGTGCGCATCATCGATCGTCTTCACACACTTGCCTTCTTGAGCCAGATCCCAGCATCGTATCGTTTTGTCGTCGCTGACGCTGAGAAGGTACTTGCCGCCGGGATGGAAGACGAGTGCGCGGACCCAGTTGTCGTGGCCTATGAGCGTTTTAATGAGAGTGCCTCGTGAGTCCCAGATCTTGATGCTTTTGTCTCGCGAGCCGGTGGCGAGGTATTCGCCTGAGCTACTAGGTGGTGGCGGCTTCTTCAATCCTGCCAAGGTCGCTAGGTGTGGATAGGAAGCAGCAGGAGCGAAGATGCAGCATTCAATTACGTGCTCGTGGCCTAGAAATGTGGCTTTGGCTTCGCCGGAGCTAGCATCCCATGATCTTGCGGTCTGATCATTGCCTGCCGATAGCAGCCATCGCCCGTCGAAGCTGGGTGCTACATCTCGGACCCAATCGACGTGCCCGCGGAGCGTTTTGACACAGTAGCCTGTGCTAACGTCCCATATACGGAGCGTTTTGTCGCGGGAGGCGGAGACAAGGAGGTTGCCTGAGGCTGGAGAGCCTGCTGCTCCCGATGGTACGAAGCGCACTGCTGACACAGAGTGGTCGTGGCCGGGTAGTGTTCGGATATTCTTGTATTCGTCTGAGGGATCCCAGAGTTTGATTGTAAGGTCTGAAGAACAAGAGGCGAGCAGTGTGCCGCCTCGCGGACCACCAAAGTCACAACTCAGAACGGGTTTTGTATGGCCTTTTAATGTGCGCTCGAGCTCGCCGAGCTCCCAGTCCCAGATCTTGAGGGTCGTGTCTTCAGAACCGGAGGCGAGGGAGGAGAAGATTGGGTGGAATGCAACGCAGTTGACAGGGGAGCGATGAGATTGAAGTGTATGCCTGGCGGGGGAGCGAGGAAGCCAGGACGCTGGGTCTTGGTTTCGGCGGGAGAGGGATGTGGGTGTTGCACTGTCAAGTTCGGTTTGGAGGTTTGAGTTGCGGGACTCG
Source organism: Letharia lupina (assembly GCF_014066315.1). Classification (NCBI taxonomy): domain Eukaryota; kingdom Fungi; phylum Ascomycota; class Lecanoromycetes; order Lecanorales; family Parmeliaceae; genus Letharia; species Letharia lupina. The sequence continues at coordinate 1,438,714 of NW_023502983.1, forward strand.
AGGTCCATTATCTATAACAGCTGGTTCAGCTTGACTGTTGGCATCTTTTGATGTTGAGACCCACCTTCTTCTGTAGTCTGACGACGCTTGTCCATTTCTTCTCCAGAAGACCCTCATACTTCTTGCTTGTAGCATCGTCAAAGGAGTCCCCTATGCCTAGCTCCTCCCTGAGTGCGGCTGCGCTGCTGGAGAGTTTTGTGGAAGACAGGTAGGCGATTATGGATTTGTGGCTAGAGAGGTCAGAGAGCGCACGAGCTGATGTCCATATCGAATGCTTACTCACAGCTCCTCTGCTTGCCGTGTCGTAAGAAGCTGGCTCATGGCGAGACTGCTCAAGCTTTCGAGCTTCAAATTTCTTCCTGGCTCAGGCCCGCTATTATAACGTGAGGATAGGCTGTAATCTTATAAATCTGGGCTTAATTCTGGTTCCGCGCTACGTTGAAGCTCCTTGATGATTCGAGAAGTGACACAGAAACGCAGCGAGTCCTCAAGATCATTCCGGCGGGGGCTTCTGGGTAGAGTAGTGGGAGATGGCTAGCGTTGATCTGGAGGCTCCAATCTCAAAAACCAACGAGCATTATTTTGAGAGAATACAGTGTAAGTAGGTACTCATTGATTGGGTATAGTATGTGTATTTTGATGCAGAGGGGGGTCGCATTCCACCCCAGAACGCGGAGCAACGGTGCCGCGGCCCGCCAAGCCCGCCTTTTGTTGACATTCACGTCAGTCTGCAGCCAGCATCATCTACGACACTGCGCGACCAAGATCATCGCTACACTCTCCAAGCCTGCTACTGAAACATCGTGAACCGTCGCACTTTAACAGCGATCATAGATCGTTCACTCCTCGTACCCCAATACTCGAGACGTCAAAGTCCCCTTCGGCAGCCCGCAGCGAACAAAGCATTGTGCTTTCTTATCTACACATATGGCGGAGCAAGAGGAGGACTTCAGCTCCTTACCATTACCTGATCGTTTCACGCACAAGGTGGGTAATGTTGAATCTCAGAACGCTCGATATCTGGCTAAAAGATAAAAGAATTGGAAAGTGCGGAAGGAAGGCTACGAAGATGCTGCAAAAACATTCGCGGGAACCCCGGACGAATCACATCCGGCTTTCAAACCTTTCATACTCGATTCTGGATTATGGCGAGGGGCTGTTCTGGACTCAAATGTAGCGGCGCAACAAGAGGGAGTCAATGCTTTGTGCGCCTTCCTCAAGTTTGGAGGTACACAAGCAGCTTCAAGGTGAGCAGCGATGTTCGAGTGAGTGCGGAAGTAATAGCGCTGAATGAGATGGATGTAGGTCTCGAAGTGCAACAATTACTCCTATTGTCGAGAAGGGCCTGTCTTCGACCAAAGCGGCAACGAAACAGAGCTCTGTCGAGGCACTGTTACTCTATGTTGAGGTCGAAGGCAAAGCAGATGCACTACTGGAAGATCTTCTCCAAGGTCTGTCGAACAAGCAGCCAAAAATCGTTGCGGCAACACTCGCAGCATTGACAGCCTTGTATCATGCATATGGTGTGAAAATAATAGAACCGAAGCCACCACTGAAGGCTCTACCAAAAGCGTTTGGCCATGCAGACAAGAACGTACGTGCGGAAGCGTCAAATCTCGCGGTCGAACTTTATCGGTGGCTTCGAGAAGCTATGAAGACAACGTTCTGGAATGATCTCAAGCCCGTACAACAGCAAGACCTGGAAAAGTTGTTCGAGGGAGTGAAGTCGGAGCCAGCACCGAAGCAGGATCGATTACTTAGATCACAACAGGACGCAAAAAAAGCTGCTCCTGCTGGCGACGAGGACGCCGAAGTTGATGAGGCGAAGGCCGAGGAAGTTCCGGAGGTCGAGGCATTTGACCTAGCTGAGCCCGTTGATGTGATCAAGAAGATGCCAAGCGACTTCCACGAGAAGTTAGCGTCAGCGAAATGGAAGGACCGCAAGGAAACTCTTGACGAATTCTACGAAGTGGCTAATACCGAGCGAATACAGGACGGTCACTACGATGAAGTAATACAAGGGCTCGCCAAATCAATGAAAGATGCGAACGTCGCTGTGGTCACGGTCGCCGCTAATTGCATTACTGTCCTCGCAAAAGGCCTACGAAAAAGTTTTGCGAAATACAGAAGTCGGATATTGGCCCCAATCATGGAACGGCTAAAGGAAAAGAAACAGTCAGTAGCAGAAGCGTTAGGTCAGGCTCTGGATGCGGTCTTCTTGTCGACTGGTCTTTCAGAATGTCTAGAGGACATCCTCGAATTCTTGAAGCACAAGAATCCTCAGGTCAAGTCAGAAACGCTCGGATTCTTGATTCGGTGTCTCAAGATAACTAGGGAAGCGCCATCGAAACCGGAGGTGAAGTCAATAGCAGATGCAGCCACAAAGCTCTTGACTGAATCAAATGAAGCTACTAGAGCTGGTGGCGCTGAGACTCTCGGCACGTTGATGAAGATCATGGGCGAGAGGCAAATGCAGCAGTACCTAGAAGGTCTCGACGACATTCGAAAAACAAAGATAAAGGAGTACTGTGACGCCGCAGTAGTGAAAGCAAAGGACAAGCCAAAACCTGTCGCACCGCCGCCAAAAGCCGCTCCGCCTCCGCAGAAGAGAATGGTCAAGAAGGCCGCTCCGGGTCTGAAACCTCCTGCCAAGCGGCCCTCCACACCACAAGCGGAAAAGCCAGCAGCGCCATCACCACAACCTAAGCCAGCAGCAGGTAAAGCCATACCATCTAAGTTAGGTAGCCTGCCAAAGTCTAGCCTTACTGCACCCTCCGCCGGCGTGAAAAAGAAGCTCGCGGGCGCCGGTCCTGCTCCAACCCTCCAATCACCTCGAAGAAACATCAGCTCCCCCAGCCCCTACGAAGAAACACCAGCTCCCAAATTAGGCCGCGGCCTCGCCGGCCGTCCATTAGGAAAACCCTCAACCGCACAGATCGAACCGCCTCCTTCATCCGCCCCTCCAGGCATGACCCCTGCCGAACGCGCTGAATTTGAAGACCTACGCGCAGAAAAGGAGCACTTGCAGCGAGTCACCGAAGATCTACGGGCAGAGAAAGCAAAATTTATGTCCCAAATCCATGAATTACAACATCAAAATGCGCAACTGATCGAAGATCATACGCGAGACGTTCTCAGTATCAAAGCCAAAGAAACCCAACTCGTCCGTGCACGGTCTGACGCAGAAGCCGCAGAGAGTATGGTGCATAGACAAGGCAGAGAAATGGAGAGATTGAAGCGGGAGCTCAACAGAACAGTTCGCGATCACAGTCCTCCCTCAGACGACCAGATCTACCAAGACAGGAATCCCGACCCTGCACCGCATCACCCGAGCACGGAACGCTATGATAGCAGTCGCTCGGAAAGCAGAGAGGTGGGCTACCAGCGAGCGAGGGGCTATATGGATAGCCCAAGTGAGGAAAAAGAGAATGGAGGTTTGAACGGGGGTGTTGGAAAGAGGGAAGCGGAAATGCCGCTGATGACGAGAGAACTCAGTGGTGGGACTTTGGCTGAAGGTAGAGAGGAAACAGGGCCGGATGGGCAGACAGTGGACAGTTGGAAGAGGGCTGGGGAGGTTACAAGTAGGTTGAAGGCTAGGATCGAGATGATGAAGGTATGTGTTTCTCATTGGGTGGTCGGCGTGGATCGAGCTGATGATGTGAACAGGCCAAGCAAGGACTTACGAGACCGGGTGCTTGAGCAACGCTGGCGTAGTAGAGAGCGGAGAAGCAATGTTGCCCAGTCTTGTTACGCTCTTGTGAATAGTAATTAGGCTCGGTTTGACAGTATGATACCAGGTAGCGTCGTAGCATTTGCTCGAGAGCTGTTATCGGGATCCGGGGGAAAAGAAATTTTTTTCCCCCCTTGCAGAACAGCCTGTAGATCAGGTAATCAAACGTTCAGTTGACTGTTGTTGAAGATTCTACCTATGATTGGGACAATATGTCGCGCCCTTCAATGCTGCAGAATACCGACTTCTCTCCCAGAAATGCTTTCTACCCGACGGAGGCGAAGCAACCAGGGACACCCCTGTAGATCAAGCCAGCGCCTGCTGCTTCCCAGAAAAAACCCCCCCTCCCACCCCCCCCCCCCCCAAACCCCAAAACCCCCCCCCAAAAAAGGAAGCCCCCGGGAACCCACCGGAAAAAAAAAGGGGGGCGCCCGGTAATCAGGATGGTAACGTTCAGTTTTGACTGTTGCCTTGGAAGATTCTACCGTGAGTGATTGAGGGAAGCAATGATGCTCGCTGCCCAGTTGATTCAAGTTACGTGATGTTCAATCGCACGTCCGGCTCAACGTCGCCCGACAGCACCGCTACTACCACAAGCACTGTTACAATAGCTGCGGCCACGATGAAAGCCGGTGACACCACCACTGCCACTGCCACTGCCATAGGAACAGCTGCTTCGCCGCCTTCGACTTCCGACAAAGCAGCAACGGCAGGTGCAGCAGTTGGTTTTCCATTGGGACTAGCGCTTTTGGGAGTCGTAGGAATGCTGTGGAGACAGAAGAGACGGGCTAGTGGGCTGAGAAAAGAAATGATGGATCGGGAGGAGAAGTATATTGCCCGGCTGGAATCGAAAATGGAGACGCGGAGGACCGAAAATGTACACTACAGTTGCAATGAGACGCCCACGCGCCATCAGCTTGAACATGGAACGGTTGGAGGGCTGCATAGCTAGAAGACAAGTAGGTGCGAGTCGTTGCATGAAGAAATGAGGAGGCGTAGCGGGGTTGACGGCGCTTTCCCAAAGCTCCGGCGTTCGCCCCTTGTAGTCAATTGATCCGTGGAGGTGAGACTTTTTACAGTGTACCCTTTTGCGATGCAGCGGTTCGGTACGGATTCGAGGTCTTTCTTTACCTATATCTGAAGCTGAATGCATGCCGTGTCCCACGTAACGTCCTTCCGGCCCCCAAAATGTCAAATTGAATGGTTCGTGGTGGACCAGCCGGCTCAATGGACAGCAATCAAGTCAAGATCGACCCCAGAGAGCCTGGATTCAGAGTCGGTACCAGTACGTTATGACTCGTAAATATGATATCAGGTACGCGGTGCAGCATCAACCTGAGAGGTGATCGCTGCAACAGTGGAGTAGAAATGGAGCTGTTACGATTGTGAGAGAAGAACCACACCAACATTCATCACAAAAGGCTCGAGCTTGGTTCCCGCACTCCTCGACGTGAAATGAGAACGAACATGACCGATTAATTCGAAGACTGAAACGTCTCACATGTAGTCATCGCTGACGTTGCGTTAGACCGCGATGTCGGTGATCAGCAACGTTTTCAATATTTTCGTTACAATCCGATCGGATACTTTCCTTCAAGCATTATATTTCATCGAACGTGGTCGTTGATGTCCAGGCTATCTTTCTCGGTACTGCTTCCTGATCGGATATGATCAACGAGATCGGGAAGCTCTGCTTGCGCCCGCGACTCCATTCTCTCCCATTGTCGCTTGCAGACGATCAGCGCATGCAGGCTCGACAGCGTCCTGGTGTCATCATGTACAATAACTTAGGTACATGACTGACATGTTTTATAGCCTGTTGCGCCATTTGATGACCCGACCGCGTGGCGGACAAGGGCAGAATTTGAGGGCGCGCTGGACGAGGTAGACTTTCGAGAGGTGGAGAGCCAGAAAGCTGTTTGGATTCGAGCGTGCGGAGGGAGATTGAGGAATTTTGGTTCGGATGCGAGAAGCCGGGATGATTTTAAAGCGGAAATTGAGACGGTACGAGTGAAGAGAGCTGTGAGGGGAAGTAAAAAGATGGGCAACTCAGCTATGATTGGATTGCTTTGGTGATAGGGAGCAAAAATACTGTGGCACTGGTAGCCAAAGACTTTCTTTTGGCATCAAAGGCGAGCACAACAGCAGGGCGAGACTCTCTTCGGCGACCCGGGAAGTTGAGGAGCGTATTCGCTACCATATACACCCTTATTCAATGCTCCATATCCACCAGGAATCCATGAGCATCAAAAGCTCTATGCTTCTCCGCCCAACTTTTCAATTCTTCAAAATCGCGACACTGCCGTGGGAACCCTGCACCTAAGAATCCGTTCACAGTATCCACGGCCGGCTCAATGCTTGAGTCTGCCGAGCATAGGATTCCTTGTCGGAGATAATCGAAACAATGTGCTACATGAGGTTTTCTTTCCTTGCCGAGGTCGAATGCTTCTAATTCATCTCCAGTTTTCGAGTTGGAATAAAAGGCTCGGCGAACTGTGTACTGTTTTCACTTTCAGTGGTGTCTGGGTTTGAAATGGGAAGCGAGGCGTACTAGGCAGTGCAGCTGATGGAAAGCGCTGAGGACGGATGTTTCTGTTGCGACGGGTGGGTCTTTGATGTAGCCTAGGCCATCTGCGGTAATTTTCAGATCCGGAAGACAATGGGGATGGTAGTGAGGACTTACTGGGGATCATGGAATCCCAAATCGGTTCGGATTTGGCATCTTTGGGTGGAGGAGCAGCGAAGCTGCTGTTGTACTGGAATATCGATCTAGAAGTCCCTATGGGTACTGGCGCAAGCAGGTGAGAAGGCTACATTTAGAAATGATCGATGGATACTTTACCTTCACCAACGGTGTCTGTGCGATTGACTGACTCACACTCGGCATGATGGTTGAGTGAACCGAAGAGATATCCGGCTACACCAGCGAGAGCGATAAAGACGGCGGAGAGGAGCAAATTGTAACATCGAGACTGGTTGGAGTTGCTGGTGTGGCGATTGTCGCCTTTCTCAAGCAATTCTTCGTCAACATTTTCCTGGTCTATTCGAATGTATGGTAGCGATGTAAAATGTGTTTTGAAGAAATTTGAGGACATGGTCACGCGTTGCGGTTAGCTCCTTCGACCTTGGAGAGCAGATGAATGATGGAGAGTACGTTGCCCACATCGTGATTTGTTAGAAGGATGATTGAGAAAGCCGCTTAGACAATTATCACTCTCCCAGTTGTGGCCCACAGAAGGAAATCTCATTGGTCGGTCACTGATATCTTAGCTTACCTTAGGTACATTAATGTAAAGTACCTAAGCCCGGGGGTGTCAGATCTCGTCGTACACCCTAACCAAATGGAGAATAGGGTATTCCCCCACCAAAATTGTATACATTATTCTCTACCACCACTACTAATAGCCTGTCATTTGGACATTCCCGTCTATCACAGCCTGTAGTCTCTCAGGCATACTACGTACACATCGATTGATGAATTTCTGAGTTACATGGTCCTTCCATCCATCCACAATGTACTTCTTCGTAGTCGAATCATCGAAATGGGGAACCTCTCGTATGCGCCTCCATGATTTGTTATTGACGATTCGTTCTTGAATGACCGTACGATGCATGGGAGTATGCCATGGCTGATTAGGGATGTGGGAGCGGGGGGACGACATGGTGGCTGTGGAAAGAGAGAGTCAGCTTGATCTTTCATAGAATTTTGGTGGAGGGGCCAAGCCGCTTCCCCAAATCTGGTTAGGGTGTACGACGAGATCTGACACCCCCGTGCTAAGGTATAAGGTAAGGTAAGGAACGCTAAATCCTGCTACAAGAGCGTTGACCGCCCGCCGCTAAATTAGTCCTATCAGCCTTAAGGTACCTTACCTTACTTTACTACCTTCTTCAATTCAGGTTTGAAGACGAGCCACGGGGCATGAAGCTTCGGAAATAAAAATGCATGACTCACAAATCATAATCTGTTGACGCATGCATGCATCAAGGAAGAGTGACCCAATAAGTACCTAGGGCGTACTTCCACTGTTGCCACTTGCCTGCAGTTTTTTTACCATTCACCTACCCCCAACAAGTTCTACTTTAATATCCGTCCAGCCTTACTTTGCCTACATGACATGTAAGATTTGAATGCGACCGTCCGGGATCAATCTGCCGAATGACGCATACATACATTACATAAAAAGGGAATGTCATCGCCGATTTCCAGTTGTTGCCTGCACTTACATTAAGGTACCTCAGGATTTCAGGGCCATTCGTTTGGCTAACGAGTGGCAGATCATGCACATTGCACCGCGTCTTCGGAGCATAAACTCTCGATCAAGCAATCCTCCACTTTTGTCTACCGCATGACGTGAGCTAACAAAGAAATTGCCCGCAAGCACGCAGGCGCGAATCCCTCAACAATCGCACATCCAGGAAAGAGGACTGATCCAGTGCCGTCACATTCCTATGTCATCATGCGTTTCTATAGAGCAAGAAGCCTCGGATTTCAACGAACCCTCCCCGTGCTCTTGATCGGCAGGCTTCCCTTCAAGGAGCTGATCCCTTAAAGTTTCCGTGGGGTTAAAAATCGGAGAAGAGGTGTCTCATCGGCCGCTCAATCAATCATGACTGACTTTTACCACTCCGTATTAGGCGTCTCGCTCACTCCTCCTTCCCACATTCTTGGGTAATTACGATGACCTGCAGTATTGATGACATGCAGTCTGTCCAAGAGCTCGGCAAAAGTTTCAAAGCTTTGTTCCACCCACTTCGAAGTTGTATATCAGAACGCACATACCCGCCCCAAGAAAAGCACGCACACACTGTCTCCTCCCATCACTTTCAGACTAAACTCCGCGAAATCCTTCCCAGACACTCCACCATACACAAAAACCATTGAAAGTAGTAGACATTATGTACTTCGCCAAATCGTGCCTCCTCCTCCTTGCCAGCTCCGCCGTGCTGGCGACAGCTCTGCCAGCACCACGTCAGTCTTCCATCTGCCCATGATCCTGGATTATTGCTTACCAAGAACGCCCAGTGCGCCCAGTTCCCAACGCAAATCTCCGCCGAGAAGATGACAGGGTTGATGTCGCGGATGGATTTAAGCTGCGTCGTGACGATGATGGGGTTGATGTTGCAGATGGATTCAAGCTTCGTCGCGATGATGAAGGAGTCGATGTTGCAGATGGATTCAAGCTTCGTCGCGATGATGAAGGGGTCGATGTGGCGGATGGATTCAAGCTCCGTCGAGAAGATGACGGGGTCGATATCGCTGATGGGTTCTAAAATGCGGAGAATATGTTAGAATAGTTTGTAAACATCCTGGATCACCAAGACCCAATCGTATCGAGCGTACGTACGTGATACGAGGAAAATATATGCAAGTTCTCTAGCCACTCCGTTCCGATGGTAGTCAGTCAGTGCAATGAGCAGCGTTGACCTTTAGCTCGTATTCGATATACAACCAAGACAACAAGCATTCAACTAATGATCTAATCTCTAAACCAAACCCTCAGGCACTTCATACCCCGAGCCCTCCGGACAGAATTTATACTTCTCAATATTCCGCATCCCCTCCACCGGCCGATCAGGTCTCCGATAACACGCCGTATGCAACTTCGCCCACCTCTCCAGCTCGCCCCAATCCCGACATTGCCGCGTTTGACCAACGCCCGAAACACCGTCCAACTCCCGCCGCACCGCGCGCGGTGTATCATCCGCGTCGCAAAGGACTTGTCTCCTGAGTGCGTCGAAGCAGTGAGAGATGTGGGGCCACTTTCGGCTTTGCGGTCCGCCATGGCGGTATTCGGTCATGGAGATGTAGATGATTTTCTATGGTCGGTCAGAGCGATTTGATGGTCGGCAAGGTCGAGGGAGAGGAAAGGAGGGGGGGTTACCAAGCAGTGGAGGTTGTGGTAGCCGTGGACAATGTAGATGCCTTTCGTTGCGTCCCATGGGAACCTTTGGGCTGGGAGTAGGCCTTTGGAGGCGACGTAGTCGTCAGATAGGGTAATGACGCCGCTATCGATGTCAATGTCGTGCCATAGACTTGCTGTGAGCGAAGCGTTCTTATTGTCGCTGTAAGGCGTCTCCTTATAGTAAGGCTCGGTGAGATGTCTGGAGAGGGAAGCTGGAGATGTGGACATGCTGTCAGATGCTGAAGACTCCCTACTCAGGGCCAACGGACAGACCATGTTCTGATTTATCAGGGACTGCATGTTGCTTCCGTACCAATAGCCAGACGAGACTGCAATTGAGACATATTGATGAAATCAAAAGAAGAGCACACCCTCTCAGTATGATAACGGACCAAGGAGTATGGGAATGCTCGTCTCCTTTGGCGAGGCGAGGAGGTGTCTGATGCTGAGCTTCATCGTCTTGTAAAAGCCTTTTCTTTCTCCATAGCTTGGTATGATGGCTATGGTTGCGAGAAGTTAACACGAGTAACGCAGAGTAACAAAAATTGATATCACTGTGAGTATGTACTTGGGGGATTCTATCTCTAGAAGCTCTGCTGCTAGCGGAGTGGCCTCATTCCATTGGCTTGGCTTACATCCAACTACAAGTACCTTACTTTAGGATTTCATCCAGCTTTGGCTTCGGAGCCTTGTGTATTTGTTCCGGTATACGGTTTGGTATGTAATACATCTTATGCATACGACGCCAATGTTTAGCGTTCGTGTACGATGACGGAATGACAGCGGCTACACTTTCCCGCAAGCTTCCCGCAAGCTTTTCCTCAAATTAGAAAAGGTTTCAATCTGCGGGAGCGGGGTTTCCGTCGAATCCAGATCCATACCTTCGGTTCTATATACCTACATAAGGAAGGCGGATCAACACATCATGAGTTGAACTCGAGAAGAACAGTTGATTGGTGTGAAATACAGAGGGTTGGCCAACCCCTGCAGTCTTACTGCGTCTGTCATCTGTGCCTTGTGCTTAATCATCGTAGCACATGCGCACCACGGCCGAAATCCTTTGGCGGTAAGCCCACCGTCGAAGCAGGAAATCTCATTAGTTGGTGGATCATCGAGATGCTTACCTTGCCTTTCTCTTCTATGACGAATCCTTACGAAGAACCGATTAGGGATCAGCCAAAAATCCCTCTGCGCAATCCCGAGGCCCGATTTGTCCTCGGCATCCACCGCACACTGACCACGCCCACTGCAACGCTCGCTACTACCGGCACGCAACGCCAATTGGTCCGATCTCTACGGGATATGCGTCCAAAGACGCCAACGGTGCCCGGGCAGACCCTGTTGCTTTCAAGTTATATATCATTGGGTCACTTATGACCCCCTCGATGATCCTTCCCGTCGAGTTTACGGAGGGTGTGTGTCTCGACGAAATGGTCTGCAAGTGGAAAGAGGGCCGGTGTAATTTTTTATTCATGCGGCATTACGTAGGTGTAACAAGCGGCACAGTCGTTTCTGCAAAGAACAAATCAATTCCATATCATCCTCGGGTCCAACGTGTCCGAGGATCCACTGCCAGCAATGTCATTTTGATATTCTTTTGCGCGCTGCCCCTTTCATTACCTCCAGAACATATTTGAGAGAGCCAACATGGGCTACTCCTTTGCACCAGTCAACAACCGCGATGGCCTCATCGCCATGTGTATCATCTTTTCGATCTCCTCTACGACAGCAGTCGTCTTGCGATTCTATGCCCGCAGGTTTAAAGGTTTACAATTCCAAGCTGATGACTGGCTGATTGCTGCCTCTTTGGTGAGTGCATAGCCTTGGAGTCACCATCTTTGTGCCAGCGTTGAGCTAACGAAGTCTTCTGCCTAGGTGTTTGTTCTTGGTCTGAACGCCATGTTTCTCGCTGGTAGGCATCAACCATCCATTTCACATTGCCATCGCTAAGATTGACTGCATCAGGATGCATCCAGAATGTTATCACTGGTCATTCGCCCGTTGTGAATGACTTTCCCGTCTCGACCGAAAAAGAGCACATGGCTGAAAGGGTATAGTCATCGAGTTGCATCTGGTCAACATAACGTCGACGCTTACACTGATTTCAGTATAAATATGGATTTCAAACCACGGAGAAGCTTGCTTTCGGCTTGATCAAGTTATCGATCTTGTTCTTGTGGCGAAGGATCTTCGGCCACGTCCGCGCTTTCAACAGAGCCAGCTGGGTCATGATCGGCATCGTGACAGCATGGAGCTTGGCTTTCTTCTTTGCAACCGTCTTCCAATGCGGACTGGATTGGAGCCGTAATTGGGCACCAATTGAAATCTTTCTGACACAATGCTCCAACACTCTGGACATGCTAAGCGTATTCACTGCGACTGATATCATCACTGATCTCATGATTATCGCCATGCCCATTCCAATGGTGCGCGAAGATCTCTGAGAGTTGGCTGCCATTTTTCTGACGTCTACTAGATCTGGTCCCTCCAAATGAGCACTCAGAGAAAAGTCGCTATCAGCGCCATGTTCCTTGTCGGTTTCTTGTGAGTACTCGAAAGCGCATATAAATGTTTCCCAATGAATGCTATACTGACGATGACAAAGTGCTATTGGTGCTGGCATTGCTCGCATGGTTGCATATCTCGTCACGTCTTATGGTACGCCTCAACCCACCGTGAGGAACATTCAAGGCTAATCAAAGACCTCAGAGAAAGCGTCGAATCCAGACTTCATACGTGAGTACTAGAATTCGTTGCTTCAAGTCAACTGCTAACGATCCGTGACAAGAGGACTTCACAATCTTCCTGCTATGGAGTCTCATTGAATTGAATGTTGCTATGATTTGCGCATGCCTACCGACCCTCCTTCCCATCGCAGCGAAATTGCCTTTCAGTCTCCGATCACTCGCTTCTTCTAAGAGGTTCTTGTCACTCAGCTGGTTGCGCAGCCACAGAAGTCACAAGCTCTCGGATGGCGACTCTCAATGCTCTTCAAGCTTTAAGATGATGTAAGCCAAGTCATCCTCGCGCCGTGTCTTTCTGCACATTGGCAAGGCAAGTACGGCGACGCTGGCTGACGACTACTCTCAGCAACGAGAAGCATATCGGCGCTCAACCAATGCGCTTTGGCCCAAGCATGGAGACAACCATTTCAACAGTGCCTCCCGACAGTGTCGACCTTGAGATGCAGCCACAGACAGGTCACGACATTCTCGTCCAGAGCAACATCTCGCATCATGATAGTACTGTAGCCTGAGCCGTGGTCTATCAATTCTGCAATAACTCACATGAGATGATTTGTGCATAGGTTCTGGAAATCCTAGCGCTGTAATTGCAATAGTTTTAGTACACACTAGATTATTGGTATGGAACGCTAGTCTTCGGGAACTAGGTACTCAATACAGAATGCGAACCGTTGCCGCTCTAGTAAATAAAGTAAGAATTCGTATCTCGGTTTCCTCCAGGACTAGTCATCATTATTATTGCTATGTGAAACAAATATAAAGGAGCAAAATGACGCACAATTTGTCCATCCAAGGCATGTTAATCGCTTCTTATAATCGCGAATACTTTTACCGCGCAACCCCCTGTGGTCGGAAAGGAAACAACACTGCAATCCCCATTTCATATAGAATATATCATTCTCTCTAAAGATGGAATCCCATCTCAACCCTCGTCAGCACCCTTTCCTATTCGCATTCATATCTATCCTCGTCGTTCTCACGGCGATGTTACTGCATTCGACCTCACTGTCTCCCTTTGTTTTGAGTTTATTGAACTATTCAACACCTTATGTTCGGAATGCGCGCACCGGGGTTTCCTATCGTGGCACATCTACAAACGGCGTCGAACATTTCCAGAACATTTTCTACGCCGAAGATACATCAGGCTCAAATCGCTTTGCACCACCTGTTCCCTGCGCACCACCTCCCGGCACTATCGTCGATGCAACTGCCGCTGGTGCCTGGTGTCCTCAAGGACTCGGAGGACCTCCGCTACCATTCACGAGTCCTATCACCAACGTGAGCGAGAACTGTCTTAGCCTACGGATTGCGCGACCGTCTAACATTGATTCATCTGCGAAATTGCCGGTTCTGGTTTGGATACATGGCGGTATGAAAATCACAATCGAAGAATACATTTGTGGTCGCTGATAGAGTGCTTAGGTGGCGATGCGCTTGGAAGTGCGTCTGATATACTCTATACACCGGATGGCCTCGTAAGGCAGGCCGAATCAAACGGCCAATCCGTGATCTATGTCGGGATCAATTATAGATTGGGCAGTACGCCAGATCCCCTGAAATGGGTATTCATGTGTAGCTGTTAACGAATACTCAAGTGTTCGGTTACGCCACAAACAAAGCATTGAGAGATGCGAAGCAAACCAATGTTGGGCTGCGGGATCAACGTGCTGCCTTCGAATGTAAGTATAGGAAAAGCCAATGAGGAGTCTATCTTTGAATTACTGAAAAAGAAAAACCCAGGGGTCCGTGACAATATTGAATTCTTCGGCGGAGACCCAGGAAATGTTGTCGCAGTGGGGCAAAGCGTGGGTGCAATGGCTATTGGCTTGCATCTCGTCTCGTATTCAGGCACTCAAGGAGTACCCTTTCAGAAAGCAATGTAAGAGCACCACCACTCCGCAAAAGGATGGAGGCTAAGCGCACCGACAGGATGATGTCCGGGGCAACGGGGACGAATTTTAACATCATGAGCAGCCTCGTAGCAGACAATACCGCAACTGTGGCCAAATCTGTTGGTTGCACTCAGGACGATCCAGACTCTCCAGCAACTGTGGATTGTCTGCGAAAAATTCCTCTCGAAAACTTAATGGACACTTCCGTGAAACTTGCTCGACAATTAAGACCACCTTTCGGAGAGCTAGCTTTCTATCCCAGCTATGACGGCGATTATATTTCCGATCGACCTTCTGTGCTGCTCCGTAAGGGAGCTTTTGTAAAAGGTGCACTTCTTTCTTTGTTACTGATGCAACGATATAGATCCTAACCGTATCTAGGGATACCGATTATAGGCTCCTGGGTTACCAACGACGGCGCCTGGTACGCTCAGCCATCCATCAGCGACGATGCCTCTGTACTCGAAAGCTTTCAAACATTCGTTCTCGGTCTCTCACAGTCTTCACTACAACGTCTGCTATCCCTCTACCCACTCTCCAATTTTATCCACCTCGTCAGCCCCGACGAGGAAGCGACAGCAGATTATTATCGAGCAGCACAGATAAACCGCGATATCTGGTTTACATGCCCCGTCATTGACTTTACCTGGCAGTACGCTCGATTCGGCGGCGACTCGAATATCCGTCTGTACAATATGAATCAGACAAAGTTCGGTCCGATATTGCAGTACATGGGCGTTCCTCAGTGGCACGTCTGCCACCTCTCTGATATTCCGTATCTCATGAACGAAGACGTCGCCGCCGGCGGAGACAACAGCCCCGATCAGCAGTCCCTTTCTGCTCTGTTGAGTGGTAGCGCCGCTGCCTTCGCTTACTCGGGAGACCCGACGATTTCAAGAGGTCGAACTTTCAAAGATTGGCCGATCGCGTACTCGGACCAAAGTGAACAGGCTTTGAGCAAAGAGTGTCCGAAAGATCTGAGCTTGTATGTTGTAGGAGGACCGCAGGGCAGTGGTCCCGCAAGCATGTCTTCTGGAACAGGTGGTGGAGCCAAATCGGAGCGTGAGAAAGCATTGGCGTGGGAGCAGGTGATGGAGCGGTGTGCCTTCATCAACTCGATTCTGGACGAAATTGGGGTTTGAGATCGCTTCGCCAGTCCGAGACAAGTTGAGACTCGGCTTTGTGAAATCTAGTCTTCTCACGAGAATTTATCTGTTCTGGGTTACTGACAAGGTAGGACGCAACAGGACCGGCACGTTTGATAGAAAGGAGCTATGAAACCTTGAGACATGGGATAAGGTGAACATGCTGAGTTGAACTTTGTCGGGAAAATTCAATGCTAGAGAGCCCCTTCTATTGTGTCTTTCGGACACGATGCTTGGTGCATCGTCCCTCCGTGTCGCGCCTCACGTCAACGGAGAGCCCGAGACCATCACCTAACCATCAGGTATCTTTACTTCCTAACTCGGACGCGGACTCAGCCCCACACCACAGTCGTAATGGCAAGGAGAGCGTCCCCCTCCCAATTCCAGTACCTCGTTTGCGCCGGCATCATGCTCACAGCCAGTGGTAAGACTTTCTCGCAAGCTAGTCTCGAGCCCTCCTGACCCATTTGCTCCATTTGCTGAAGCGAGATGGTTATTGCGTGCATTTCGATGTCGGCATACTTCTCCGAGAATCCTATCCCTTCATACTTTTTTCTCCTCTCGTTTAACTAGCCCATCATCACAGCGATCGTCCAGCCAATTTTCCTGTCAGGCATCGCGCCCGAGAACTCGGTCCGCTCGTGCAAGATCATCCCATCGACTGTTTAAACCGCGATTCCCGTTCTGCAAAATGAACTTCTCGATAATCGTTATCTTGTCCCGCTGCACTCGCCGCGAACGACATCTGCGTGCACATCTTTACGGATCCTAGTGGTGGGGATATCTTCTATATCCATGTCGCAATCGACCCTCCACTATAATACAGCTCGTGATGTTAAAATAACCGAATTCATAACACTCGCTTTTACGCGTTTGACTGACTCGTGCGTGTGCCAGGGCCCGAGAGATAGCTCAATAGCGATTAGTGCCTAGATCCCCTGAGCGCGTCCAGGCCAAGATTTAGCTCGGGTTGACCGTCGCTGAAACCTAGTTCATCAAAGCCGGCAATGCAGTATTGCTTACAGCATCTGGGACTAATCAGGCCCACCAGGCAGCTTCTTTGAACGCCACGCGCCCACCACAACAGAGGCCTGACGCACCACTTCGAAATGAGTGTTCCAGTCTATACAGGCCTCGATTCTCGACTGGACTACACCCTTTTCATCGAATATAGTCTCTCGCCCCTTTACCTTTCTTTCAAAACAGTCGAACCGGTTTAGTGTGAAATCATTTTGAAACACAGCAGTTTTAGCCTAGTGCATCACAGCCTTAGTTGACTACCAGAGTATTCGGATCTGTTTCAAGTACGGCTGCGCAACGGGGCGGATTGAGACGGGCAACCTGGGCGGGGCCTCACCCGTTGCGCACGCAGCGGGAATTCGTTTGATAATGCAGAATTGCTTTATGATCAGATCTTTTTCTGCAGAATCGCATTACACACGGATCCGCTTTTCTACATAATCGCATCATGATCAGATCCTTTTCTGCAGAGTTGCATGACCCACGGATCCGTTTTTCTGCAGAACGGCATTACACACGGATCCGCTTTTCTAAAGAATCGCATCACGGACGGATCCCGTTTCCTGCAGGATTGTCGCAATAAATTTGCTGCACAGCAACTTTGGCATGCTTTTAAGAAAGTGCCTCACACCATTTTTTTCTTACATATGTCCGGGGACCTCAGCGCGCATTACTTAAAAATCGCGGATGTTCGATCTGCGGGAATGTATACGTGTGAGATAGGTCCGAGCTCCATACCACCCCTTCCCCACGAGGCCCTTTGAAACAAGACAACAGCGACAACAGCTCCGAGACTGGATCCGGTGAGGGTGTAGAAGCCCGGCGGCGTTCTTGTGCCGTCTGGATCTCAGGAAACTTTACTCGCGCAGCTTTCCGATCACGTGCCTGAAACGCAAGTTGTACGATGCTGCGTCGCCACGACGTCTTTGGTGTCTCGTCACGCGTCGGCGCACGAGCTTCCTCGGAGATGAAAGATCTGCAAAACGTATAGCGATCAGAAGCAAAAGTGGGCGTCGATGTCGCGGTTCGGCATTTCTACCTTGATGAAGTCCTGAGCCTCGCTCTTACCGTTTGATCTAAGTCGCATCGACCTGCCTCGGCCTGACCTAAGGAGGCCTTTGACATAGACATCGTTTCGTCGTCGGATAGAGGGGCTCATCGGCGGCTTGGAGTATTTGCGGGGTCCTTTACGAGGCGCTGCGCCCAGATGAAAGTCGGATCGGGTTTAAAAGCCATAGGTCGTGGGCTTTGCGGACTTGTGTAGCATCGCGGAAGAGATAGGGAAGAACTGAGATGTCTCGGAATTGAGGGGTTCATTTCTTTGAGAAGGGGGGAAGTTGAAAAGGTGGGCCGGCATGTTGGGATCTTGCATGCAACGTATTGTTTTCAGAGAGACGATAGACTGCAACGGGTACCCGGTATTCCGGTTCCAATAGACGCATCTTGAAGCTCAGGTCTAGCATCCTTGAAGGAAGAGACTTATAAACACTTTGTTTCAAGACGGACTTAGACTCTGCAAAGCCCAGGTCTTTCATGCGTCCCGATCGGAAGCGGGCCGGGATAGCGATCAAACCCACGGTTGGTTCAAGATTCAAGATTCAAGATCCAGAGGACGGCGTCGGTAAGCTTGCAAGCTCGGTCGGGACCTGCAATGATGCTGATTAACGGATTTGGCTGTCTTCGCAGAACAGCGGCTTCAAGCGAAATCTCCACGATGCTCAGAAACCACCCAGAATGTCAAGTGTGAGCACTCTCCGCTAGCATTGGCTGCCCCAAGTACCGGCTTCTTCATTCGCTGTCGACATCCTCGAGGAACCCAGGTCCTTTGCTAAAATCTCCCAACGAGCAGCCAGCCTCCCATGTCGGGGAAATGCTTCGAGGCACGGAGAGCGCCGATCGTCTCGCCGGCTTTGGTGTAGCAGATCACGGCGCCTTTCGATACGGGCTCTTTGACCGCCGAGAGGCGGCCGGTTGCACACGCGCCCATCAGCGGGGTTCCGTGATCACCACCTTCGAGCTCTGGCTCTGCGCCTGCGTTGGTAAGGATTTCGATAGAGTCGCTTTGCTGTGGAGTCGCTATCGTGGAGGCTGCGTAAAGCGCTGTGCTGCCATACACCGCGCGGTGAGCCAGAAATTTCGGTACCGGTTCTGCCGGTACTCGCCTTGGCAGTTTTCTTACAGTAAAGCCTGTGTTTTCAATGCTCCAAATAGTCTCCGTCAGTATCTTCCTTTTGTGAGCGATGTAGGCGCTAGGATGGGGTGCGAAGTTCAGCATGGCTGAGATGTGAGGTATCGATGCTGAATTTAACAGTAAAGTCAAAGGAGATCTCGAACTATGATCTTCTGATCCAAGCTCGCGGCCAGTAATCGTGTTCGAAAAGGGTAGAAGGATCGGATTTGTGGTTGGCCGCATGATGTAAAACTGTTCGACCGTCAGTACCATGCACTTGGAGATCTATTCCACTTTTTATGAGTCTCTGGATGCAAGCTGTATGACCATCCTGAGTTGATTGCATAATCGGGTTGGAAGGCCATCTATCCAACGAGTTCGGGTTTGCTCCTTTCTGGAGTAAGCTTCGATCATGGGAGGTCCGATTATTAATGTTTACAGATCAAGTGAGGTCAGTTGGTACCTTCACACAGATGATTCAAGATCAATCTGCAGCACTCATCTTTGATCATTCGCGACAGCAAGATGTAAGCCACCTCAGCAGCCAGCATCGATGCAGTCTTGCCTTCTAGCGAAGAGCTACTGGGATTCAGGCCTGCTGCAAGAAGCTCAATTATGATACCGCGCGGTATCGATGAAGGCCATCGCACGCCCTGCACACCAGACCAGATCCTAATCGTGCGGGATCGAACCGAGCTCCTGATCTGGGCGAGAAGGTTTCTCATCAGAGGCGGACTGCATCCAAAATAGCAAGCCGCTTGAATTGGTGCTGTTTGAGAGACGTCACCTCTGATCGACACCTAAACCGCGAGGACAAGAAGATCTGGGTCGAAGCAGGGTTGGCAGTAGTTGGAATGGCTGGTTTCAAGGCCCAAACTGCACCAACTATCATACACATCGAAACCAACTATCAACTGTCAGTGCAACCAATAGTGGAGCATTTTTGGAGGTCAAATGGTCAAATTTTCGCCGGACGAGGTCTTCAAGATTATTTCTAATTTGATTTATAGTTGGGGAATTAGGAATTCAAAGATAGAATCCTAATCGCTACCTGATAATCATCGAAATACATATGAATGTAAAGGCGATCTTGGCACGCATTTCTCGGAGTTTTTGGATTTCCATTGGATGACGACGTATTCTTACTGCACATGCCGTCATCTTTGTGGAGAAGTGTAACAAGTGATGTCGGACTTGTGAACGCTCTCTGTGCCGATCACAGTAGCGTCTCCCATATGAATTGATTGAGGACATACGACTGAAGACATCCTTCACGAATGATCTGAACTTACTCGAAATTCAAGCCGCTTCACTGCCACACAAGCCAGAGCAGATTTAAACTTGGTGGATGTCTGTATTGATAAAGACATCATCAATAGACAACGAAATCCGACCACGGATCGTAACAGCGCAATTTGTCCGACGCCCAGGTCTTTGTCTCGAGCGCGTACCTGATGACATATAGCTCATACCCAATCGCGAAAAGGTAGGATAGCACGTATTGCATCGTACAGCCCACCATAAATGGTGCGATAGCATAGAGGACGAACCAGAAAGCACTCGTCTGCACATCCTGATGTCTCCTCCTGCGGATATATTGATAAATAAGACGTTGCCTAGAAAATCCCATTGAAGCTACCATTACGGCGACATTGATGATGAGACTAAGCACTACCGGTACGGATTTCGAAATCGAATCCCCCATGAGTAGAGCAATGCGTCGAGCTGATCTTTTTTCTAAGAGGACTTGCCCCTGCATGTACTTAGTGGGCCACATCGCTCAGACGAGTTGTTCAAAAATCAAAGAAGACCAAGAACTTGGGTTTGTAAGTAATTCGGGTATTTTATCCAAAATCGTGATCGTGACTTTGCGAGGGTCAGTCCAGGTTGAAAGTAATATGCCATTACCACGGATTTCCAATTTACCATCACACGCCAGGAGGACGAAGGTGTAGCAGACGGATAGGATCCCAATGATTGCATAAAGACCGTTAATCGAGTCAAGTACCAATACCGCATCAAGACGCTGGCGCCGGATAACGAGTACTAGACTAGCAATAGCCTGTGCTAGGACAACAGTAAGGTTGATGAGCTGGCCACTATTGAGTAAAAGCCTGTCCCATGACCAAGGCAGCGGTGTGTAACTCAGTGAGTCAGATGGAAAGAAACCAATATTGACGATCCCAGTTGTAATACCATCGGACATGACTGTTTTCGTTTGGACTTGGATACTATCCGATAAACGCCGAGAGGCAACAAATTGTTTTCTCCGCACCATTATTTCGATTACTACCCCACCACATTCATATAATTCAATAAATGTAGTCTAGATCTATTATATAGAGTCCAATGCATTATCCCTTTCATGAAATCGTCTTGCGCAATCCCCTTGCGACATAAAAAAGACCTGACATACTTTACATCCCCCGCGTGTCTTGGGAGCATTATCCCCACTAATCTCTCGCCTAAAACCTCGATTTTGAATGTCCTTACGACACATAAGGCACGCCCGAATGACCTTTAAGTCTTACCAATCATGATTACCTCGTAGTGCCTTTGGTAGTGTAGAGATAGGGGTGGGATTTGGCCTTGCCACAGGGGCAATTCCATCAGTCCCCCAGTAATCATGAATAGTAGGAAAGTGAAAGATTCCAATATAGATTGTAATAGCGACGAAGATTTTCAGCTCTGATACAGTTGTAGAGTACCAATAAGGATCGCGAGAACTCTGAGCAGAGGCATACAAATTGAAGCATTGCCCAGACAGTAGTAGTTCATATAAGGCCAAACACAGTACGTGGAGTAAGAAACAGGTCACTTGGAAGATGACTGAACCAATATTGACTTGATGCCCAGTTTGTAATTACCATCGGAAGCTTATGACTGTTTTCGTTTGGACTTGGATACCATACCCGGCTGCCGATACTAAGTAGCGAAAGCACAGTCACGCTTCAGTGGAAAGCGAAATAAACGCAAGAGTAATTTTGAAGGAAGTCTCCTGCACTAGTTGCGCCAGGCAAGACGAACAACATAATCTTTCGAGGCAGTGCCGTTCTCCAATTTTCAGACAGGCCTTGTAGGGTACCCAGATGACCATAAGCGGCCATGACAGCTATAGGGAGGGCGAATGTTTTGAGAACAAGAGTGGCAATGATACGAGAGACGTCAGTGCTGTTGCGTTGTGCTGTAGGTGTTCCGTCCAGGCTGAGAGCGACTGGATCTAAGTACATCTTGTATGTAGATCACACAATAGGCGGGTGATTGCTGTTTAGTAGATAACCGATGATAGTGAATCAACTTTGATAGAGGGTAGGAAAGTGAGGCTCCACAAGATACTAAATCCTCAGTAGGAAACAAGGACCAGCGACCGCCTTTGCAAAGCGTTTCTAGCGAGGCTGTGTTTCGTTAGACTTGTGCGAAGATTTTGAAGATCAAACTGCGTGATTAAGGGGAAGAGAACAGGATTCTCCCTCTCTGACCTCGTTTTGCTTCGCAACTTTTGAAGCCGCCGCTTTCTCCGTATGACTACATGTAGAAGACACCCATGATTGATGAGGAATTGCCTCAGTGACGTATGTTGGGTACGCCAAATCCACAGACGTCGAAGCCCAGGACTGTTACGATCACGTAGTAGGCCTACACCTAAGGTGCTACATCACCCTCTGTTACCTAGCCCACTCCTCAAAAGCGGTATCCTCGGGTGAGCATCACAATAAGCTGGGGGTAGATTCCTGTCTTCTTTTCTCCCCACAGTATGGGACAACAGCGTGCAGAGATTTTACAATCCGTTAGCCCCAGATGAGCACGCGTGCTTGGCTCGCATTCTATGAATGTTCGAGTATGTGGTTTGCATGCTAGGAGTTGGAGGCCGCTGTGGCTGTGGTAATGTAGAATGAGACCCTAGTACAGGTAAGTATTGGAGAGCTGGTCGACACTTATTGTCTCGTAGGCAATGTCGTCCAGCCAGACTTTTCACAGTGGGCGAATACTGCGATCTCTGCAGTGCTGATTTGCATCGTTGAATGTCGCATATCGATTCTTTAGTGTATGCTTGGAATTGATTGTTCGATGTTTTGTCAAGTGAGAAGCGGAGCTGAAGAGAGTCTGGCTTGGGTTGCCGTTATGAATTTGAACTTGAATATGAATGTGAATTTCACATTCAAACTCAAGAACGCCTAGCTAAACACTTCATTTGCAAGCTTGAATCTAGCAGGGTTCTATTCTAGATCCTGATAGCGCTTTCCAAAGCCTTACGCTTCTTCTCCGTCCTGGCGATAGCTTTCTGGCCCATGATACCTCCGCCCCAGTGACGCTTCGCTTCCTCGTACTTGTCTGAGTAGCCTTCCTTGATGGTCGAGACGAGCTTCGAAAGCTCGGACTTGTCTTCTGAGCGGACTTCCGTGAGGGCGAGTACAGCTGCGGTCTGGTTTACGGTCAGAATCATAAATATTGAGTAGACTGCGAATAGGAGCACAAAGTGGTGACATACCTTCTTGTGCACAACAACGCCCAACCTGGCTTTGCCCTTGACAATAGCATACGGCACACCCATCTTCCTGCACAGTGCTGGCAAGAAGATGACCAGCTCGATCGGATCCACGTCGTTAGGAATGAGCACCAAGCTCGCCTTCTTGTTCTCAATTAATCCCACCACATGGTTGAGCCCGTACTTCACAGCATAAGGCTTCTTGCTAACATCCTCCTTCTTCTTACCCTCGGTGACAGCCGTAGCTTCCTTGAGTAATCGTTCCTTCTTCTCGGCTTTGGTTTCTGGCTTGTATTTGTTGAGGAGCTTGAAGGTTTGGGCGGCGGTGTTACGGTCGAGCACGTTGGAGAACTGCGCGATCGCAGGAGGGACTTTGAGACGGAGGTTGAGGATCTTCTTTTGGCGTTGTAGGCGGACGTACTCGGGCCACTTTACCATGCGCGAGAGGTTGCGGCGCGGTTGGATGTCTTGGCCTATGCCGAAGTTGCGAGGACGCTTTTCGATGAGGGGATTCTACACATTCAAGGCAGACGGTTAGTATTCTAGAGACTCTCTGATCTTCGTAATGCGGATGGGACCAGATATCGGAAGGAGGGAAAATTTAGGCGGGAGGAGGAAGCAACTCACCTTCGCGGTCTTCTTAGTAGCCCCCGCCTTACTCTGGGGGAAAGGCGCCGGAGTGGCTTTCTTGCCTTGCTTGGGAGGCTGTCATTGAGAAAAGAAGATCATCAGCGAATCGTGTTCACCAAGTAAGATCTTCTCTGAACTCTAGAGAGACCACGAGCTGCATTGCTGCAAGCTCACGGCTCAAGCCTTTTGTTCTTCACCAGTGCTGGGTCGCTCGAGAGAGCTTCCAGCAGGTGGCGGAAGGTCTCATTGGATCAAGAATATGTAGCATTCATGATACTAATTGAGCCGAGAAATGGTGCTAAGCTTACCATGATTGTCGATATCGTTAATAGTGAGCGTGAAGATTTGCTGCGTAGATTACTTTTAGGTGTTCGACTAGATGTTCCTTGGTGGGAGCGCTAGCTAAGCGACCACTAGCGGATATGGCGTCAGCCTTACAGGTCCCCAGTAAACGCCCAAGGGCTGGGGCTTGGAGAAACCAAACAACGTTCGAGAGCCAGACCGCATACCTTCTCATGGCTCTCCTAGTTCAATTCTCGACGCGTCGGTCTATTTGCGTTGTTACGCACAGAGTGAGCGCCAAGAAATAATGATACTCAATCCTACGAAAGAAGGACGGCTGCAGTCTTCATCGAACATTAAACGTAAAGTCGCCGTGAGGACTTGAGTCATTCCTACAGTAGCCTGAGACTATCTCAATCGCGATGGAAGGCTATCGAACGCGAGCCTACCCTCCTATGGTCTCTACTAAGATGGATTCCTCCTACAAAGTTGATGAAGGCTACTCCGAGGATACAAGAAGTCAAGATGACCCTGATTCCCCAATGAGAATGGAGCCAGAAGGAGACGATATGCTGCCAACACAGACAGCTTTTGACGCTGTGATGGCTCTCAGCGAAGGGGAGAAGAGTGGTAAGCAATACCAGCTTTTCCCAACAATGTTACGGCTTATAGCAGACCTTACTAACATGCGTAGAATTTGTTTATAACATGCTACGTACCCTCAGAGTCTCCTCCATAGCCTCCGTCGTTGATCGGTTATGGCCCCTCTTCCACAAAGATCCGATCACCATCTTTCCTGCGGAGATCATGTCGCAGATCTTTGCTTGCCTAGATCCCCCATTGTTGCTGGAAGCATCTAGGGTTTCTCGAGCCTGGAGAGAAAGAGTGCTCGATAGTGGACTCTGGAAGCACAAGTTCAAGACTGAAGGGTGGGGCTTGAGAATGGATGAGATTGAGCACTTTGAAAACAATTATAACCAGAGGGCAGTGGGGTCACGTTCGCCGACTACAAGGACCGAGGAAAAAAGCGCGCAAAAACTGTATAAAGCTCTGCCTAGGGTTTCCCGACCAACACGCCAAACTTCTCAGAATACTCAACAGGACAACGGTCAGGTCAATCAGGAGCCTGGAGATGATGCCGAGATGGTGGACGTCGGTTCGGCGTCCCCTGAACGGTCTCGTATTGAGCCGGCCGAGGCCTTTGGGCAGGTGGATCCCTCAAAGGCACAGGGAAAACAGCCTTGGAATGAAATCAAGAAGGAAGCGCCTGAAACGATAGAGGGTCAGAAAAACTCAATTCCTGGAAAACATCATCTCGCGCAATCTCTTATGTTATATGCTTCTCCAGGCCAATCACGTCTGAATTATCATCACGTCTTCAAGCAAAAGCGGAAGCTTGAAGATAATTGGAACAATGGGCAATTCCAAAGTTTTCAGCTACCTCATCGGGATCACCCAGAGGATGCTCACACCGAGTGCGTTTACACGATACAATATTACGGGAAGCATTTAGTGAGTGGAAGTCGTGACCGCACGCTGCGGATCTGGGACATAGATGCACAGCGTCTTATCAGGAAGCCGCTAGAAGGCCATACTGGCTCGGTCCTGTGCTTGCAGTTTGATGACCGAAAGGAAGAGGACATCATAATCTCTGGCAGTAGTGATACGCACGTCATTCTTTGGCGTTTCTCGACGGGCGAAATGATAAAGCAACTCACTAATGCTCACAGAGAGTCGGTGTTGAATTTGAAGTTCGACAAGCGATTTCTTGTGACATGTTCGAAGGACAAGACTATCAAGATATGGAATCGACAGGAGCTACGGCCTGGGGATAAAGACTACCCGGTCAAAGGAGCTCCAGGTGGTGGCCACTGCCCTTCCTATATCCTTGACATGAACGCTATTGCGAGCACACTGCGCAATGGACGACCCGATGTGGATTTTCAAAATCATCTGCTTGAACCTTATACTCACCTGATGACGCTTGATCTTCATGGAGCTGCTGTCAACGCCATTCAAATTTACAGGGACCAATTAGTTTCAGCATCTGGAGACCGTAATCTCAGAGTCTGGAACATACACAGTGGAGAATGTTCCGCGAAGGTCGAAGCCCACGCGAAAGGAATAGCTTGCGTCCAGTACGATGGGAAAAGGATCGTAAGTGGGAGCAGCGACAACACGATTCGGATTTGGGATCCAGCCTCCAAGACCGAAGTCGCTCGTCTAGATGGCCACACGAGGCTTGTACGTACGATTCAAGCGGCATTCGCGGACCACCCTGGAGGGAGGGAAAGGCTCGAATCCGAAGCGATGGAAGTCCAACGCCAGTGGCAGGCAGCCAGTATTGCGGGATTGATTCCTCCTAGCTCTGAGCGGCGACGTCAAGGAAATCCTGGATCACGGAAGCCTAAAGATATCAAGAGTGTTGGAGCAAAGATACCTCCGAGCGGTGGCGGAAGTCGATGGGGCCGTATAGTATCGGGTTCCTACGATGAGACTATCATCATATGGAAGAAGACAGATGATGATGAATGGGTGATTGGGCAGAGGCTACGTCAAGACGACGCACTTCGAGCTGCCGGCCCTCCACTCATTCCTCGATCGGACGTCCAAGCTCAAGCACAAGCGCAGGCACCATCAAATCCACTCCATCTCCCAAATCATGCACCAAACTCTCAAACTCATCAAGCGCCACCACGACAGCATCCTCTTCAGGCCGCCGGTGTCCAAGGTCCTCTCCCGGCGCATCAGATAGCTCAACAAATCGTGCAAGCTGCTGCTGCAACTTCACAACAAGGTTCGTCCACTCACCAACAGCCTCCGAACCCGAATCAGCCCCAGAACCCGACGCAAACCCCTTGGACCAACAGTGCTTACGCACGGCGGCTTTTGCGAGCTCAGCAGCAGGCTAACATACCTGGTCTTTCCGCTGGGGGACCATTGAATGCTCCTCAGAATGCTGGTCAAGCAGGAAATGCGCCGAATCCTGCACCCACTCTACCAGCATCAGCACCTCCACCGCTCCATCCCCATCACGTGCCACGGCCTGGCCCACCAATCCCAAATGCTGCACAAGTTGGGCAACCTAATGCTAGAGTTTTCAAGCTGCAATTCGATGCTAGAAGGATTATTTGTTGCTCTCAGGATCCGAAAATCGTTGGGTGGGATTTTGCGAATGGAGATGAGCAAATTATTGAGAGCAGTAGATTCTTTGCTGCTCCTCAATGATGATTCTGGAATTTGGGATCTTATTCTGCGGCTTGGGCAATCCACCGTGGGCAGCTGAGCGGGAGCAAGTAGGTAGAATCAAAGCGGTCAAGGGTGCTTTGGAAGGTTCAAGCATTTTCTCTGCAGCTACAATCTGATATCCCAAGGAGAGCTTTTGTCTATCTAATGCCTGTGAGATATTTGCGATGTATATACTATTCACTTAATGTGCTCAGCAATCCATGTTGGAAGCTTCGTCTCCGCTCGTCACTGCCCGTCACTGCCCGATGAAACAGATCCTTGTCAGTTCAAGGAGCATTAAAAGCTCCTGTATACAACTAGCGTTCTCCGCATAGTTACCACATGCTTTCCATTTCTTTGCGAGGCATCCTTTTTGCCGGCTATGCTTGCTAGCCTTCATGCAAGACAGTCATGACATGTACAAACGTGTTCCGCTCTAAAGACCTTGGAGAGACGCAGCTGTACCTATCCTGCAAGAACCACTGCACTACGAAAAGGAATTCAAGAAGGCTCAAATTTCTCTACGGCAGTTGAACATGCTCTCTGTGGCCCTCGACACCATGGTGCAGCCACCGCAGCTCTCTGCATATGTCCACAGCTTTCTCGGCGTCATAATATAAGATTGGATTCCTGTCCGACTTGGTTTCCCTATTTCAGGCTTCTCTGGTCGCCCCTGATACACTCTGGGTTATGTTGCCCACTTCAACCAAGGCCCAAGCTCAGGCCTGCATTGTCTGTCGAGTCCCAGATCTTGACTTTCCGCCTTGATGTCCATCGGAGACGCTCAAACCACAGTCCACGTGAATTTCAGGCCGATGTTATAGCTTGAAGAACTCCCAGCTTCTTGCTCATTTCAATCACGGCACGGTCAACGGTTGAGCGCCCTCGTCTCAGAGGTCAGGGGCAAGGAAGATTTAAGGCATCAGAAGGTCAGCAAATAGCAGCATATAAAATACGCCGGTCAGGTCTGGAGGTATCATCTTAAATCCTGTCAGGTGCCATGGATATGAGATATGATATGGGGTGTCCCACCAGCCGGTGGAGGTCTGATCTTCACTGGGAAGTCCGCCACTCGTGCCACCAATTTTGGAGGTCCAGATTTCTGCTGTCCAACAATGCACCATTCCCAACATCGTTTAGCGGCTTGGCAGTGAAAAAGGTGGAACTTCAAGCCAACCCCACTGGTGCATTGAGCCCAAACACTCACCTCAAACACACACCCTAACCCTCTCACTTCGGCAGACTCTGTCCATGATTGTGAATCTTCGAGCGTAAATATTCTACTCTTGAGCAGGACAGCATGGCTTCTACACCCCGCTGAACCCAAGCCGACTCCTCAAGATTCCGACGCACATTCACCGAGCAGGTCAAAGTTGCTGCATAGTGGCCCTCTGCATTCTTTACCAGCCCAGTACCACAGAAGCAAGTCGAAGTCATTGATAGACCATTCCGCAAGGTACTGTGACTCCCTGCATTCCTTGGAAGCTTTGCTGAGGGACCTCAGATCACTCCCCCTTGCCAGCAGTGACTCGAGCCTCAAAGTAAGCCATTTGCCCAGATTTTCTGCCAATCCGTTCAGCATAATTCTTGCTTACCATACTTCTTCAGCGTCCCATCACACACTTCCCTCGCCAGATCCCTTTCTCCGCCAGGGTTCTCAATAGAGAAATATGCACTTCGCGCAGACTCTGAAGGGATAAAGCACTCCGACTCTATCGGCGTATCGCTCTTTGGGACTTGAGCAATCGAAGACTAAACAGAGCAACACGCGGCATGCTGGCAACAGCGCTCGCTCAGAATCCCTTGGTTCAAAACAACATGGCCTCATTACAGGCGCGGGGACACATGAACGGAAGCTCGACGCTTTCTGCGTCTTCTGGTATGCCATCTCACAATACCCTGTGGAACTCTCGCTTTACAACAGATACTGACTTCAATTCAGATCAGAGAGGCCTTTTCCCTGCCGCAGTACCCTCAACCTTCTCGCCACCTCCCCCAGACGTGTTTCCTAAAATGGGCTCGAATATCATGAATATCAAAGCTGGCGCTAACAGCTCGTTGTATCAAATCTGCACGGGTCTGCGGCAGCGGCTAGGAGATGTCCCTGGATTCGAAGATCACATAATAGAGATGGAGGAAGAAGAAGAGGATTCGGCCGATGAGCCAAAAGATCCAGTCACCTTGATGTGGAATTGTTTGAGGCGTGGCTATCCGCTCATGACTATATACAACGCGTCATCGCCAGAAAGACCACTCAAATTTGATGCAACAAAAATTCGCGAAGATAAGGTCGGAAAAGCAACGACGTTCAAATTCCTGCAAGCTTGCATGACAGATCTCAAGATCCCTCCCCACGAGTGCTTTCTCATCACTGACTTATTTGGGGAAGATACCACTGGATTTGTGAAGGTGAGTTTTGATATTCCTTTCGTTCAGTTGCCGTCTGCAAACCAACGCTTTTTTGATGAAGGAGAATTGTAATTGGTGTCTACGGTTGGAGACTGATCACTGACATCATCTTCAGGTGACGAAGCTTGTGAACAGGGTCTTGGACATCCTGGATACACGGGGGTTTTTGCGGCACAACGAACAACCCACCAAGGCTGCAGTTGCGGAATCCGCTCCTACCTCTTACAAAGCGCATGTCATCGAAGAGCTCCTCATGACTGAACGCAATTATATCCAACATCTTGAAATACTTCAAGAGTTTAAGAGACAAGTCACTGGCGGCATCGCAGGTGATGCAATTCACGACATATTTTTGAACCTCAATCAATTACTGGATTTCCAGAGAAGATTCTTGGTCAGAATTGAACAACAAAACCGCTTGTCTGAGAGCGAACAGAACTGGGGCAAACTGTTCTCCTACTACAGAGAATCATTCCGAGTGTACGAACCATTTATCGCCAATCAAAATCGTTGCAATGAGACCGTACTCAGCGTATGGCCAAAGCTCAAGAAAGCTGATCTATCAAACGAGTTGAGGGGCATCGTTGAGACACCATCAGTGCTCCTCAGTTTCCTAATCAAACCTTTCCAGCGCCTATCGAAGTACCCCTTGTTGCTCGCTGTACCATCACCCATCGCTTTGAAGTCAGGATATTGTACTAAATGTTGCATAGGAATTGCGCACAAAAGGCGGCCTCGACCTTGAAAAACAAGAGGATCTCGAAGAAGGTGAAGCAGCAGCCAGATCCATTATGACCCGAGCGGACGAGGCTGTCCAAAAGGAACACCATGCTGCCGCTGTCAACGAGTTGCAGAGTAGGGTTGAAGACTGGAAAGGCCACAAGATTAATCATTTCGGCGAACTCCTACATTTCGGCAATTACACGGTTTTGAAGGGAGAGGGCGCGAAAGTGGTGGAGCGCGAGGTTAGTGTCATATTCGATTCCCTGGATCCAGTCACGCGAGCAATGGTTTTCTCCCTGTTTATGCGCTCCCTGCATCGTGGAACCTCAAAGCCCCCACGCCCACGGTCATGGACGTCCGCATTGCAATTTTTGAACCGCAACCCGCGTGGGAAACATGTCAGCGACCTTGCAAGTGTCCCTGAGCATTCGGTCGAGGAACATCGTCCTGTTCCCGTGACGCCGAAGACCCCTCCGAGGAGATCCATGTTCCTTTTGCGCAGAAAGACACCCCCTGCATGTCCCCAAATACTTTCCCAAGCACCTTCCCAGATACCCGTGGA
The DNA here is from genome assembly GCF_014066315.1 of Letharia lupina. NCBI lineage: Eukaryota > Fungi > Ascomycota > Lecanoromycetes > Lecanorales > Parmeliaceae > Letharia > Letharia lupina. The sequence continues at coordinate 1,469,638 of NW_023502983.1, forward strand.
GCCCCCTTCGTGGAGCCCGTTTCGCTTTCATTTCAAGCGTCGTAAAGGTCCCACCCGTGGGATGCTTGGAACACCGCCTTCTAGAATCAGCTCCGACGCCGAGCCTCCCATGAAGACGAAACCCCCTGAGGAGCAGGCAATTGAAATTTTTCAAAACGCTCTCCAGATTTTAAAGATTGGTACAGAGCCTGAGCTTGCCACATCAGAAGGCATGAACAGAGCTCCAACCTCGGAGTCCTCAACGGACGACGCATATCGGAGAATCATGGACTGGTCTCATAACACACCTTTCCACACAAAGGCCTCCAAGGCTTATCCCCCCAAAGCACTTACCCCTCTGCAATTTCTGCTGCTTAAGTCCATACGTGAAGCAAGGCACTTGTACAAGCTCGATGGCGCTTTTAAGAACACAACGCTTTTCTTGTTTTCCAACTCGCAATTGCCAGACCCAATCTTATCTCTAGCTGCTCGTGCTGCTGCTGCTACTGCTACTGCTACTGCTGAACCCGTGTTGGGAATTAAGCCGATGTCAGATTTAGAGAAACAAGTTGCTGACGATTTGGCGATTGAATCGCTCGTGCGTGAACAGTACAAAGTCTACCTCTTCGAACGCATCCTGCTATGTTGCAAAGAAATCAACCCGAACAAGCCCAAGAATAAAATGCTGGCAGGAAAGCAACCTTTGGTCGACAGGAAGGGAAAGCTAAAGCTTCAGTTGAAAGGTCGGATATTCATGCAGAATGTCACGGACGTTGTGACCTTGAGTAAGCATAGTACAAGAGAAAATGTTTTCTTTGAAATAACAACCGCTGACACTAATGTAGATCAAGGTCAATATACTCTCCAAATCTTCTGGAAAGGCGATCCTGGTGTTGAAAACTTTGTCATTCGGTTCCCCGATGAGGCGCAAATGATCAAGTGGCGGGACACAGTGCAGGCACAGAAGAAGAGTCTTTGTGACCAGGCAAGGAATTCCGGTCAAACTGGCACTTCAGCAACAGAGTTTAACTATATGAAAGACCAAGTGCTTTCTAAGAACCCATATCAAGAGGATGAGGATATGGAAGAGGAGGAGATTATCAGTCAAATCGTTGGCCCCACCCAATCTTCCTTCACCGTGAGTCGGAATCCATCAAGCAATAGTCTGCGCTCAATAGCCGGACCCACTCGCATGGCTCCTCCTAAATTTCCACTCGCAGAGCATGGCAACGGGATGTATGCGCCTCCCTTGAGCCTGAATACAAACGTTCCCCCTGGTACAGCTGCTTCACCAGGGGAATTCCCAGGAAACTCTTACTTTTCGCCAACCAATGACTCACCAACATCCACACGCTCAACCTCTCAGCAAAGCTTTTCTCAGTTCACTCGCCAACAAACAGTTGCTGGTCATTGGCCGCACGAAGAAAATAAGCATCGTACAGCTCCAGCGATGGGTCGCGCACCTTCTCGAGAGGGACCGGCTCCACCGAACAGCTATGTTGTTAACGGTCGAACAGTCACCCGGCCATCCTTGCCTGTCATGGCAGCATCCCAAAACCCTCAGCAGAGCCGTCTTCGCTCCGCTAGTACTCCTGACATTCACAATCTGAATGCCCCTGGAGCCAGACGTCAAGGTGCTAGCCACCTTCCAACTCAAGCGGAAAACGTTCCAATGCCTCCAATTCCCTCGCATATGGTCCAAGGTCGAGCTCCCCTCAATCGGAGCCAAACAAGCTCACCAGTCGAAAGCCAGTTGCCCATTCGAAGTGCAACCCAGTCCCCTTCGGTACACCGGGATCGAGCTCATCGACAGTATCAAGAACCAATCGGCTATGATCGTCAAGGACAGAGACTGCAGCAGAGCTTCGAGAGCGAAACCCGTGACTATCATCATGGCCACTATGCTGAAGAGCCGACCCAGCTCACTCCTCAAAATACCGAGACTTCTTCGTCGGCCAACAGTATCATGGACTATCCGAATCAGTTGAAAGTCAGGGTCAGGTTCGATCCAGAACCAAGCCATGTGACCATCGTCGTTCCTACATTCATCAAACACCGCTCCCTGACCGACCGAATCGATTCGAAGATGGCTAAGGTAACAGCAGCATCCATCGCCAAGAAAACTGCTCGGCTGCGATATGAAGACTCGGATGGCGATATGGTTAGAATCGAGACCGACGAAGATGTCCATCTCGCTATTGAAGATTGGGCTACCCAGAACGAACGACAGATCCTTGAAGGTCCCGCACCTGACTTCGAGTTGCAATGGCAACAGAATTGAGACTCTTCTTGTACAAGCCTTCACTATGAGAACGGTTCTAGAACACTAGTTCGATCCAACCCCGCTTCATGCGCCTGCTAATACACTCCCCGTGGCGGATGTACGATGCAATGCTATCACCCTGTCAGCATTCCACCTGGTGGTCCCAGCTTACATCGACTGGCTGAACATCAACTTTTCTTTCGGCGTTCATGTGGCGCTCAGGCATACATTCAGGCCTCAGCACTACCACATTTCGTCTCTATTAGCAACTATCGTCGGCCTCTTGCCATTATCATAGTATTGGTGCACCGGCGCATCGGTTAATGATATCCCAACGGCGAGGGCGGCATACCCGTTCAACTCATCCCTCGGAGCACTCCATGATCTTCACGCTCCTTGTATCTGAGTCATGCTCCCTTCTTCACTCTACGACGCCTTATGCATACATCTTGCATACCGCAAACATTCTAGATCTCGTCGTTTATTTACGCTCGGGTCAGAAGCTCGGTCCAGGTCTACAACATAACGGTGTCATGGTTTTGAGGCAGGGAGAATGGGCTATGAGAGGGAGGTCTTGTCATGTCGGAGGATGGATAAAGGAAGGCGTTTTTATTGTTTATGAGAGGAGTAAGGTGTTTGAACGATGCCATGACGTCTATGAATGGTACTATGTCGCATGCGAAAATGTACAGCGGAGAGCATAGCGATGTGCAGATGATAGCATTTCTCCATTCTCATTTCAATCCAAAGTATTTATATGAAACAGAACAGCGTGATTTCGTCCACGTCGTGAAATTCGTCCGATGCATCTGCCCCAGGCAAGACCAAGATAGCTGCAGAAGCTACTTCTCCACGCGCTCAAATCCCAAAATCAGCTGGTTAGCTCTCGGATGAGCGGTGTACGCATCTACTTGCTCGATGCCCTCGTCATCAATGATGTGCGTCCTGTAATTCGTATAGATGGCAGCCGTTATCAGTTTCATCTCTGCTCAAACGTCAGCACCGGAATCCTCTTATCTCTCCCGCACGTCGCGCGTCTGGAGAGGATCATACCTTGCATAGCGAAATTGCTCCCGATGCACATCCTCCCCCCACTCCCGAACGCCCAGAACCACCGTCCCATCTCCGCCTTCTGCTCCTCGCTGGCTTCGAGCCAGCGTTCGGGCTTCCAGGCTTCCGGGTCCGGGAAGACGTCCGCGCGGCGGTGGAGCGTGTAGGGTTGCGAACTGACGCGCACGCCGGGGGGTAAGGGTGGGGAGCCGGCTAGCGAGGTGGGTTTGGAGGGCGTGATGCGTGGTTCCGGGCCGGGTATTGCAGCGTGGATGCGTAGGGTTTCCATGAGGCAGGCGTGGAGGAGAGGGAGGGCGTCCAGGCTTTGTGGCGAAGGCAGTTCGGGAGTTGAGACGGATGAAGGGTATTCCAAGGTGGGAGAGAGGGTTAGGAATTCCTCTCGGAGTTGCTCCTGAAGCTTGGGCTGCATTGAGAGTTCGTGGAATAGGTAGCACAGCGTTATCCCGCTCGTTTCGTGCCCGGCGGCCAAGTGGTCCTGGAGCTCAGTGGCAATTTGCAGTTCTTGCGGGTAGGGGAATGGGCTCTTGAGGGTGGATTGGTGCACTTGGTTGTATACTACTGGGGTCGTGGTTGGAATGTTCTCCTCGTCCGGGATTTTGGTTGTGCTGGATTTCTCAGCTGCTTTTGTAAAAGTGAGAGTCCAGTTTTCGATATAATTGGTGGCTTCTTGCACGAATTTGGGCTCTATGATGGGGCCCAATTTGTTCAATACAGATTTCAAGCCCGGCAGCTCGCTGGACCAGAAACGGTAGGGGCGCCGTCTTCGATAGGTATCGAGAAATTCTGTTCTGGCAGAGACGTCTTGCGTCAGGTTGGATCCGTTCTGTAGGCCGAACATGAAGGCGGTGATGAAGTCCATGGTGCTTGCATGGCTCAAGTCGAGCACTTCGACGGGTTTCTGTTCGATGGCAGCGGACTCCAGGACTGGTAAGATGCGGGAGAAGATCATTGTTTGGGAAATCTTGTGCATCTCTGGTGAGGATTGAAGGTAGGATTTCGAGTACACGTTGGCGATTACACGTCTGCGATGGGAGTGCGGTTTGCTTTCGGCGGTGGAGAACATACATGGGACGCTTTGAGGAGCTCAGCAAGGACAGTTCTAATTGAATTACGGGGAGAGATTTTTGTTACCCAAAGTTATCGAATTGGTTATACCACCGCCATTTCTCAAACCCACCACTATAGATCGTGCGGATGCCATCGTCCACGCAGTTAACGCTGATTTCATTAGGCCCGAGTCGGACAATGTCGCCATGTTTGACGTGGGCGGCGTGGATGCTGCGGTTTTCTTCGTCTCGAAATCGTTTTATGAGGATCCAGAGGGGTGAGAAGGGGGAGGAGGAATGTGCGTTGGGGATTTTGGAGAGGGGGGAGATGAAGGCGGGGTAGATGATGTACTTGTAGATTACATAGGGAACGATACAGAGGGCGACTATGGCGGTTATAGAAAGCATGTTGGAATGATTCTCTTTGCTCAAATTCAATTCATTATATGTGTTGGAGGAGGAGTGAAAAAGGGAAAGGAAAATGGCGAGTTCGTCTCTGTGGGCTTGTTTCTCAGCCCTACAGGTACGATATCGGCGGCATGATTGGTAGCGTCCATTCATTGCTCCTCCCTTGGCAAGCAAACTTCGATACTTTATCAATTGCTTCTACAAGTCATGATGAAGATGCGTCATCCTGTACCAGCAATTCATCAGTCCTATCTCATGACGACTGTCGAAGCCTGCCGAGGCATGGCTATGTATTCAAACGTGCTTTGGGGAGCGAATGTCATGGAAAACGAATAAGTTGGCTGGCGGGTCATGGGTACAGATTTCAGAGTTTGGCTCACTGCCTCCGATTACTGTGATTTCTCCACAGCAAAGATCGAGACGAGTCCTGTTGATGAGGACCTCGAGTCCTGGCTTCTTATCAACGGAGGCTATCTACATCCTTCTGTTGAGATTGCGTCTGGTGATGATGGCAATTCCGTTCGTGTTAAACAGGGCCACGTCCTTTTGTCAGGCAGTATGGTTGTCTCCTGCCCACACGAGTTGACTATATCGTGGCTGGGTGTCACTCAACATCATTTCCCACATGTCCATTCTACGTTTACACCACACATTGCCACTCGATTGTTCCTAATGAAACAGTGTTTGTTGAAAGAACAGTCCCCGTGGTGGCCGTACCTCAACAGTCTGCCTCGATCATTCAGCACTCCTTTGTGGTACGATGACAACGACCTGATATGGCTTCGAGGAACCAACCTGGGAAAGGCAAAGGAATTAAGGGAAGAGGCTTGGCGGCAAGAATACGAAAGTGCAATGCAGTCACTGTTTGCCAATGGGTCCGATTCTGAGCAGAAGCGTCTGTGGACTTGGTCCGTGATTAATGGTCTTTGCGTCTTGTTCATGATTACAATACTAATTTGAGAAGGGAGCTCTATCTATGGGCGGCCACCGTGATGACTACGCGAAGCTTTTCTGGGCCAGCGTCGTTCAATCGAAACGAAGGCGAGTTCGTTGTTGCTGGTGACAGCGTTGGTAGATGTCCGGTCCTCATCCCAGGCTTAGACCTTTTGAATCATAACCCATCTGCCAAAGTCTCCTGGATCTGGGATGCAAATGTCTGCGCGCTCAGGGTAGACGAGTCAACGTCTGGTGGATGTCAAGTGTGGAACAATTATGATCCCAAAAGTAACGAAGAACGTGGGTTCCGGTTGGCCCTTTCGCCGTCTTGAGACCCTGCTGACGGACAATGTTATAGTCATAATGGGATATGGCTTTAGTCTTCCTAAGAATACCTCTGATCATTACAGCCTTGGCTTTTCGCCAGCAATTGCAGCTTATATTAAAGCTACAAAGGCTCGCCGATTGGCCCGCAAGCCAACCTCGGACGCAGTGCAGAGTCAGAGCACAATGGAATTTGATAAAATTCAACCAAAGCTGGTTAGCGAGCCAGTCAGGAGTGGAAGCCAGGTCCTAGAATTATTAGAAGACTTCAATCTGGAGGAAATTCTAGAACAAAACATCCACTGGGTACGACTCCTCGATAATGGAAACTACGAATTCTCGCCACAATTCTTAGAATACTTCTCGATTGCGGTCGAGAATTCTCGGGAAGCACACATGGCTGATGATGACTGCTCAGCGTCTAACACGCATCTTTCGGATCGTGACTTCTCGCGAAATAAGCTCCATGTGATTTGTGCCGTCATCATGATACTGCAGAAAGGGCAAAGAGCAATACGAGAACATGAAAAGGACTTGCCTGAAATTCCGCAGAACAACAAACAAGTGGATGCGGCAAGATACCGCGACAGTCAGCTCAGAATCCTTGATAGTGTCGTGGACTCCATGGGTAAGTTCTTGAAGTCAGTCGCTACTCCAAACTCGTCCGAGGCCAGTGACCCTAGAGTAATACGACTGGAGCACATCCTCACGAACTCGCCAAAGAGCTTGTTGAAAGACTTACGTGGCGTGTTGAATGCAGGCATCAGGACTCGTGACCCCACAAAGATTCGAGAACGTGGAGGCGTCGATTTTGCGTTCACTATCTGGCTATGCGGGTTGTGGATTTATTCTCGATCTGACCCAAGGGGAGAAGACGAAATCGACCCGAAGTACCTTCGATGGCTTCACTTCTTGAAACAAAATTATGCTGAGCCATCAGAGGAATCTGTTAACCACCAAAGACCTGAAAACACTGTCCTTGAGGAGAGACCTGAGTGGTTTGACCCCGTCCGTAGTGCAAACGGCGATGCTGAATTGGATTCTGCCTTCATCGCCAGGTCATACCTCGACGCGGTGCAGGCAGCTACAGAGAAACGCCCTCAGTCGGTATATAATGATGGCCAGATCACGGTTAGGCGTCTTGAGTGGTGTCTCAACATCATCAAGAATGAAGGCGTGTGGTGTCCAAATCTGGACCCGGGAGAAGACGAGGAAGATGATGACTGGGTCTTGTTCCTCGAGTATGGAGATTCCTGAGGTTTTGACAGACGACTACCCACCTAGACTTAATTGATCAGAGTAGGGGTTGTATGGAATACTATGTAGATCCACTGTGACAGTGTGCCATTGTGTTGCACCAATACTGCAAGCGTGGTTAGGACAAACTGCAATGATCTGTCTTTCCCATCCCCATTTGACATAAACAGTAATCGTTTCCACCCCCATTTGCACGTTACCCCCATTTGCACGCTCTTAAATCCGATAAATCCGACATAGATAGCTACCACTACCATGGCTACCACTACCACTCATTCAAATGGCCTACTACTATAGTCTACCATAATGGCCAATGCTACGGTACCATAGTCGCCGCCTATAAGCCTGGCATAGTAGGTGTCACCTCGGACCAGCTATTTTTGAAGACACGAAGAGAGGTAGAAGTCCTGTCAAGAAAAAGGCTACTGCACCTCCCATATCAGGCCTACTAATGCCACTAAATCTCGCTCCACCACAGCAATAACAGCGAGATAGACGAGGAGCTGCTCCGCCACAGTGGCGGGCTCTACCGGCTTCATCGGAGGCTTCATCAGAGGCTTTACCGCAGTAAGGTGGAAAAGATGAAAGAGGTGGAAGAGGTGGAAGAGGTGGAAGAGGTGGAAGAGGTGAAAGAGGTAGAAAAGATAGAAAAGATGAAAGCGATGAAAGAGGTAAGAAGGTAGTAGAAGAGGAGGTAGTAGAAGAAGAGGTAGAAGAGGTAGAAGAAGAGGTAGTGACGGTTTTTTTAAGATATGGTAGACCGATAAGGCCTAAAAAACTGTGATTTAGGTTCTCCGATCTTAAATCTGAATAGAAATAAAAGACCATCATTATTATGCTAGTTTGCCATATAAATTTGGTGAAAGGTAGGCATTTTGGTGTTGCGTCGGATTTATCGGTATTAAGAGCGTGCAAATGGGGGTAACGTGTAAATGGGGGTGGAAACGATTAGTTTTAGGGCTAGGGCTAGTGCATTCGTGTTGATGGTCGATAATCGAGATTGACATTCTTGAGCAGCCATTGAAAAGATCACAGCATGGGCTCCTACTACGACATCGACGCCATCCTCACCGATGCCCAAAAAGTCCCTTGCACCTTCGACCTCGACATCCCCGGCCTAGGCTACCTTGACGAAAACGCAGGTGGAGATGTACTACCACCCCCGTTCGCCAGAACCTTCCATTCTCCCCCTTCCAGCTCTCCATTCAACTCCAAAAGCATAGCTATCTAACCACTCTAACACTCCACTCCCAGATCAAAGCCGGCACCCGCGTCTCCCTTCCCCTCTGGCTCAGCACCCTGCTCGCGGTCCAACGTCTCGGCCCCTCTTCTCAACAATTATGTACGCTCGATTTGCCGGCTTCTATATCGCCAAGGGTGTTGGCCGCGTTGAAAGCGGGACCGAAGACTGTGGATCTGAGGCAACTGGCGAGCCATTATTATGAGCTGGCGGCTAGGGTGCTGGAACTGTTTGAGGAGGAGGAGATTGTGGATGTGTTGGGTGAGGTACGTGCATTGACTCCGTGACCCACCAGGGCGGGGGGGAGTTTGAGTGGGAGGCTACGAGTGCGGGTATTATGTTAGCGAATATTGTTTGGGGCTGACTTGCCGCGGTGGGATACAGACATTCAAGGAAAGAGCAGCTGAGATTGCAGACCATGCTCATAATCCGCGAGGAGCATTGGGGGAAGCACAGGATTTCTTGAGGGGACTGGATGAGATGGAGAGACAGTGTAGGTGCTTGGGCTACCTAGAATAAAAATTATGGTGCTGACTGAGCTGTAGTGTTCCGATCTGCTCATGGTAGTTCCAATGCTATGCGCGAGTGGATGGGGGAGACAAAGAAGAAACGCTGAGCTCGAGGAGGCCTGGGGCTACTGGGAAAGCTTCTCGCCCTCTCTAAGACCTGCCCCAAGGAATTGGACACAGGAAGCTTGCTGTAGTGATGTACCGCGTGGTCAACTGCATCGACATGGAACTCGATTCTAGGCACAAAACCCACGTAGGGAGCAGCCATCGCAGTGAGCAGTGCTACTAAATTCTTGCATCGAGGTAAAAGACCTTCTCAGAGGTCTCAATTCTTCAGTTTAACCATTCATGATTACAAGCAGGTACCGAATCCCATCATCCGTATTCGCCAGACGCCTCGCTCCAATACGGCGTCACCTAATCACCGCCAGACTCAAAACCATCATTACTTGTTGAAGCCACCATTCACACCACCAACCCAGTGCGTCGAAACTCCATATCTCACCACGTCCAAGCCCGCTGGCGTACCATAGTAAAGCTCTTCGCGGAAAACTTTGCCCGTGTTGCTGGGCCATCGAGCAGGAACTTGTACCGATCATCTGCGCTATCACCAGGCATCCTGCCCTTTCTCTTTCCCTTCACCGTGTCGATGCTCTCCGTCTTCCAAGCTCCCAGCTCAGGAAACGAAAACAGCGCGTCGCTCTTGTCGACGTTGACCCCTCGTGGCACGCGGGGACGCATGGATCCTGGCGATGTCGAAAGCAGAGAGTTGGTAGCGAGGTCGTAAGGTACCTCGTAGGTTCTGGAGCAGCCGATGCCGTGTGGGTTGTTGATGAATCGATGATCGTCATCCCGCGCATATTCAATATGCTCTTCTTCCGGCTTTGTATCCAATCCCAAGCCAACGACCATGATTGTTGCTTCCTCCAACGCCGTGCTTTCTTTGCTGTCCCGGCTCGAGCTTTCCGAGCTTGCTTGGCTTGACTTCTGCTTCTTGGTCACCCGGTACTCCCTGTACCTCCTCCACAATCTCTTCAGATCGGTCGGTCCCGCCATTGCGCGGACTTCGAAAACTTCCAATCCCCCACAGACGCAATCAGTCTGCTGTCGCTTCGTCGCTGCTCAAGAACGGAAAATGGTTCGGAGTTGGGGACACAGTCAAGGATCAATGCTATGAGGTGGTGCGTATTCGCAGCAACAAGTGCAGGTAGGTAGATAGGCGTCGAAAGGTTGATATACGGATGTTCTCCCAGCCTCAAGGTGCCCTGGTGGCCGAGTACCAGCAACAGCAAGATGGATCCACAACACACACAGTTAAAGACCAGATTTCCTTCCTTCCTTCCTCCCTTCCCTCTTTCACTGCACGAATATAACGCACTTTATTCCCCCCCCCCTTGGCACCGCAACTCGTACCGAAGGGCCGGGCGCCCCCATTGAAATAATCGCAAAAGCTACCGCTCCGGGCTCCGTCCAGCCTCAAAGCTTCTCAATCAAAGTCGCACTTTTTTTCTGCTTCCCTCTTTTCCCTTCTCCCTTCCTTCATCGTGACCCACGGCGTCTCAAACTCTCGCACTGGGTTCGGAGGGGAGGGGGATATGCTATCTTTTTTTTCTTCTCTTTCTTTCTTTCTTTCTCGGTCGAAAGGGGGTGGGTCGTGTGATGGAAAAGATGTGCTTGCTGGTGAGGGGGAGATGTGCTTGCTTTTGGGGGTTGTGATTCAATGCCCTTTTTTTTATTCCCCTTGTGTGCTTGTTTGTTTGTTTGTTTGCTTGCTTGCTTGTTGTAATGGCTGCAGAGCGAGCTACGGTGCAGTCTGAGCGAGTGGATGACGCGAGCTGCTGCTGCTGCTGCTGTTTTGTGCGTGGTTGAGAGAGAGAGAGAGAGAGAGAGAGAGGTATGAGCTCCCTTGCTGCGCGAGTGCTGTGGAAGATCCGTAGCTGGTGGTATGGCACACGAGGTGGTGCGTTCTTTGCTAGCTGTAGGGGAAGGCGGGGATAATTTTCCTGGTTTTGGGGGAAAATGTTTTGCTTTCGTTAAATACTCACAAACTGCTCGAGAAAGGAAGGGTATCTGCCGGAAAATCCATCCCGATGCTCACGGCTCCCATGAAGATGTCCACCCCGTAGGCCGCAATGCCCTTCACAATACCCCATATCCAGACATCAAAACTCCCAAGAAGATGTCCACCCTGTAGGCCGCAATGCCCATATCCAAACATCAAACTCCTGAGAAAAATGTCCACCCTGTAGGCCACAATGCCCATATCCAAACATCAAAACTCCCAAGAAAACATCCACCCCGTAGGCCGCAACGCCCATCCCGATGCCCCAAAAACTCCCCCCATCCATCCCCCCTCCTTACTCCTGCACCAACGCCCGTCCGGCGACATAACTCCACACCTCCTCGTACACCCTCGCCTCCCCCGCCCCCGCCCATTTCCTCCAGTGCTGCGCGATCTCAGTCAAGTATCTCCCGTGGTATGGCGCAGTGGCGCGGCCGGCGACCAAGTCGGAGAGCGCCTGGGCGGATGCGATGCCCGATTTGCCCATGGTGCGGGCCGTGCGGTGCCAGCTGGGTGCGCGTGCGTTAGTACGGGTTTTGGATCCGGGGAAGACGTTGGCGGGAGGAAGGTGTGGGGGGGGCGGGTGAAGAGGGTTACGAACCTGCCCGTTTCGATCAGGTCGACCTTCCATTTTCGCTTCATGTCGGCCAGTAGGAGCGTCAGGTTGCTCAGGTAGCGCGACTCCTCCGCGGCTAGGGCCAGCAGCATGCAGCCGGTCGCTTCGTACATGTCTCGGTGCTGGATCGGCGTGGTTGCCGCATCGTCGCCGGCCGGGTCCCGGCGGCAGGTGTTGAGGAGGAAGAGGGTCGTTGCTTGCAAGACGGCTTCTCCGAGGGGTCCGGTCGATATGCGCGTCGTCTCGGCTTGGTGGATTGCCACCTCCGCGCGGCATGTTTGCGGGAGCAGAAGGAGGTAGGCTGCGTCGTGGATGGCGGTTAGATGGCTGATGAAATCCGAGATTGTCGTGGGGTAGGCCATGTCGGAGAAGAGTGAGCGAGCGAGATGGAGGGGTGTGCTGCCGTTGGTGGTGGTAGTGGTGGTGGCGCAACCTGGCTCCGAGAAGTTCATGTTTGCGATGTGAGGACGGTCCGTGGTATGTTCTTGCGGTAGGAGTCCGGGAACTTGTGGTGGCTGTAGCGGTGAAGAACCGTCAAGTATGGTTATTACCGCGCTATTGTGTGCAATGGTAGATGTTGAATAGCCCGTAAAGATGTTTGTCTGTTTGTGGCAGTGGGACTGTAAGAGGTTCTCTGAAATTGGTTCTTGGTGGTAAGGAGAGGTTCTGAAGAAGAGAGAGCTCAGGAAATCTGAGGGTACGTATATATATAGATACGGGAGTCTTCGGCTTGAAATTTTGCTCACAGAATGAGAGAGAAATCTTGGCGGAAAGGAGAACTTGATTGGAGAAGATTTGGCGACATTCGAGAGAATTGGTGGCGACTACGACCAATCCCCCACTCTCGTAGATACTAAGTAGGGTGCAAACGCTTCACCGACTTACTCGAACCGCTTCTCGGCTGTCTTCCAGTTGATGACGTCCCAGATAGCGCCGAAGTACTCGGCTTTGCGATTCTGGTATTGCAGACTGTACGACCAATTAGCAGTCTTTCCTTATGAAACCCCCCACTGCACCAGCGGCTAAGAATAAGGAGAAATAACACATACTAATACGCATGCTCCCACGCATCAATGCCCAGAACCGGCTTGAACTGCCCAACCACTGGGTCTTGGTTTGCATACGTCCTCACCTGCAGCGCTCCCGTCTCAGTATCCTTGACCAACCAAGCCCACCCACTGCCCTGAATGCCTGCCAATTTCGTATTCATAATCTTCTTCAAGTTGTCCAAACTCCCATACGCCTGATCAATCGCATTTCCCAGCTTACCACTTGGTGGCTCACCACCGCCGGAGGACTTAGGGGCCAGGTTCTCCCAGAAGAGCGAGTGGTTGATGTGCCCACCACCGTGGAAGTTGATGAGGGGTTGCAGAGCGATTTGTGCTGCAGGGTCGGAGGAAGAGGTGGCGGAGGCGAGTTGCTCGGTGAAATTGTTATAGGAGTTTACGTAGGTTTGGTGGTGTTTGCTATGGTGAAGCTCCATGATTTGGCCGGAGATGGAGGGCTCGAGAGCGCCATAGTCATCTATCGTGAGGTTAGGTGCCGGATAGAAAGCTTGAAGGGTGGTTTGAAAGAAGTAGCGCACATGGTAGATCTGGGAGGGTGGCTTTGCCGCGGGAGAAGGAGGGTATGGTTGCTGGGCGGGCAATCTTGGAGATGGTGGTGAAGTTGCGGAGGCCGCTCCGGACGGTGGATTGGCGGAGGAGGGTGGTAGACATGTTAAGCTGATGATGTGTGTACTGTTGAGGCTACGGCGTAGGTATTTGCAGATCAATTGAACTATAGTAAATGTTGTAAATGTTGGCAGGAAAAGAAAGTGTGTGTTGGGGACATCAGGGAGCTCTGAGAGCTTGGAGTTCGACGTCATCCACGGATTGTTAGCCGCAAATTCCCTTCGGCAATGCCATTTTGGCGACGACGAGGCATCATTTGACGTTCACAATACTCTACTTGCTAACAAGAGCAAGAGCAATAGGAGTGGTAGGAGTAGTTTGTGAAATGACAAGCTATGTATAAGCATACTTGGGTATCATCCATGCCGATGCACTCACGCCTGTAATGCATGCTTCAATTAGAAACCTGTGTACCGAGTACGCCAATCGCTAAATGCTCCCCAAAATGACCATGCTCACTTCTTCCCCTTCCCACCAACCTTCTTCTTTCCTTTGCCCTTCACCTCCTCCCCAACCCCCGGCAAACTGACGGTGCCCTCCCTAACATCTTCCTCGTCGACACCGACAGTCTTCAGCTTCTCCATCCCACTGATGAAGAAGCCCAGGTCCCTGTTCTGCTCTTCGAGCTCCGCTTTCTCTCTCTTTACTGCCTCCAGCTGATTACCTAGGTGGGTGATGCGTGTCATGAGAGATTCATTCATAGCTTTTTCATCCCGCCACTCCTTCTCCAGCTTGCGAGCCATGGCTTCAAATTTCTCTGCCTTTCTCGTTGCTCGATCACGGTCTTTCTCAAGTGCTGGTATCGTCTCGTCAGCAAGGGTGTCGTGTGATGCTTGTAATGTAGCGAGTTGTACTGCGTTCTTGACAGATGCTTCTGTAGCTCTCTCGGCGGACTGGGCGGCTTGGGATGCCTTGTCGGCTGCACGCTCGAGAATTTCCTCAAAGTACAAGCGTTGGCTGTCAAGCTGGCTTGTTAGTAGATGTGTATACTCTAAACCAATGCTGTCCATTTTCTCTCGAGGTACGTAGTCGTCGAAATCATCGTCGTGCGGCTGTGGTGTCTGTGTGGAAGACGGTGTGAGCTCCACGAATTTCCCATCTGTTTTATTCTGGACGATACGATGAACGTAGCCATCGGTGGCATAATCCCACACCCGTTGGGTCGTCATGTCCATGGCAAAACAATGCTGTGATTGCTCATAATGGCTGAAGGCGTGAGCAGCATCGTATCTCCCGCAGCCTACATTGCCGCAGATGAGGCAGATCCACAGGTTAGCATCCGAGCGGCAGATACTGCATTCGTTGAGGCTGACATCTTCTCCCGAGCTCGTGCTGTTGTATATCCTTTTTCCGAGACCGAGATCGTCTTGGGTGTAGCGGCATACGGGACAGCCTGATCCACGCCACTTTTGAAGACAAGAGCAGTGGAAGACATGCTGACAGAGAATTGTGAGGAGACCTGTGGATTCGTCCATGCGTTCGAGGCAGACAGGGCAGGTGGGTAATTCGACCAAAGACGGAGTGGGTGGGGCGTGGGGTTTGGAGGATCGTGAGGTTGATGAGATGGGAGCTGTTTGAAGGGTCGAAGATGTGGAGGTAGAAGGTAGTTGCTTCGTGACGGATGGTGTAAAAGGGTCATTGGTCATGTCTGGGAAGGAGGCTTCTTGACCTGGTGTCTCGTGTGTCCGGAATTCGATAGACTTGACGAAGACTACGTGGCAATTCTCAGGCTTCATACTATCAGCTCTAGCAAGCGATATCCACAAAAAAAGCCTACCTCCATGCCATCAAAAGCCTTGCCATTCCATTCTCTCCTCCACTCTCTAGCCTTCTTACCATTCCTGAACTTCATAAGTACCATGTACCTATTCCCCCTTTCCGTCCTAATCATTCGAAAATGGCTGACGACATCCCTCGTCTTTTCCCCAACGAAGCCTAAGAAGTCTGATGGCGTGAGGTATGAGGGTACAGCAAGTATGCAGAGCGTGGTGCAGTCCTCGTCTCGAAAGGCTGGCTGTTCATTATTCTCTTTCCTGGATAGGCTTTTCCCAGGCTTTGAGTGCTTGGGGGTTGTAGGCTCATCGTAGAGACCAGGTGTTTCTTCAGAGTCTCGGTATAAGCGTACTACACCACATCCCAGCTCCTCTTGATCAGGATCACAAGGCTCGTATCTACCCTTTGTAGCTAGACCACCGGGACCGGCGCTGATACCGTTCGTGATCTTTGTGCTCGTATTTTCACTAGGTTCGTGCTTGTCTGAGTTTGCCAGAGATGCCATGGTGATATCTTGAATTGATATTCTGTCGTACCTCCAATCCCGAGATACTGGGTGTAAGGCTGTTGGCTCCTGCTTCTCACTGCCACTGCTATGATTACTTGTAACCGTAGGCTGTCCTCCTTCAGCATCTGAATTTGATATGACCGCTTTCGCTGCAAAGTGTCCGTAATTACGCTGCTCTTGTTTCCAAGGGGCTGGTTGGGCACGACTTGTCAATAGGGACGCCGGGGCGTCAAGGTCGAAGGCGATATAGAAGAAGAACGAAGGCATTGGCATTCTGCTTCTGTAGTATCATCTTCGTCACCTTTCTGCAAATGCTTCCTTTATTCTAAGAGTGACGGGTATTAAGGATGATTATGGAAAGCGAGCATGTCACGTTGGCAAGTGCTTGCTAAACGACAAACAGACGCTTTTTGCGAGGTCCATATGCTATGATAGATACGCTGTACTACAGCTTACATTTCACAATCACACCATAGAGACAGAGAAAAGGTTTGTAGCCCCAGAAGTATTTGATACTAATCTGAGCTACATAATGCTACTGCCACGAGAGCAATCACCATCGACATGATCTTCATAAGATGAACCTGCAAAAACTCCCGCTAATGAACATCATGACAACTCAAAGCAAACCCAGTCCTCGAAAATAGACAGCTCACACCTATTGTCCACCGCGAAGTCTCAGAACCAAATGCAGGGTGCTCTCCTTCTGGATGTTGTAGTCTGACAAAGTACGGCCATCCTCCAATTGCTTACCAGCAAAGATCAAGCGTTGCTGGTCCGGTGGAATACCCTCCTTGTCTTGGATCTTCGCTTTGACATTGTCAATGGTATCTGATGACTCAACTTCCAATGTGATGGTCTTCCCAGTCAGAGTCTTGACGAAGATCTGCATCCCACCTCGTAACCGCAGGACCAAGTGTAGTGTAGACTCTTTCTGGATGTTGTAGTCTGATAGGGTACGGCCATCCTCGAGCTGCTTGCCGGCAAAGATCAATCGCTGCTGGTCCGGTGGGATACCCTCTTTATCCTGGATCTTGGCTTTAACGTTATCGATGGTGTCTGAGGACTCAACTTCGAGTGTGATAGTCTTGCCGGTGAGAGTCTTGACGAAGATTTGCATACCACCGCGGAGACGGAGGACGAGATGGAGAGTAGATTCTTTTTGGATGTTGTAGTCAGATAGAGTGCGACCATCTTCGAGCTGCTTGCCGGCGAAGATTAGACGCTGCTGGTCCGGTGGGATACCCTCCTTGTCCTGGATCTTGGCCTTTACATTGTCGATGGTGTCCGAGGACTCGACCTCCAAAGTGATGGTCTTACCGGTGAGAGTCTTGACGACTGTAAATGTGTTAGCGTTGGAATGGATCAAGTAGAGCAGTGATGACCCACAAATTTGCATGCCTCCACGCAGACGGAGAACCAAGTGGAGGGTTGACTCCTTCTGAATGTTGTAGTCGGAAAGAGTGCGGCCGTCCTCCAATTGCTTTCCAGCGAAGATGAGACGCTGTTGGTCCGGAGGAATGCCTTCCTTGTCTTGAATCTTTGCCTTTACGTTATCGATAGTATCGCTAGACTCGACCTCGAGGGTGATGGTCTTGCCGGTGACTGAAAGCTGTGTTAGTAGATAAAAGTAAAGCGATGAGGCAGCAGCTTCAATGTGGGGTCAACTTACGAGTCTTGACGAAGATTTGCATGTTGATAGATGCTGAAGTATGTAGTTGAAGTCTGGTTGATGGTAGATGAGTTTTGGAGTGAGTGTGAGCGGTGATTGTACGTGAATCCGATGGATGTTGTGAAGAAAGGTAGATGTAAGTAGTAAGAAAGGAAGTATGGCGGAAGAAGCGGTTTTGTAGTTGAGGCGGATGACACAGCCTTGGCGCTAGCGGAAGTGTCAAAGCTCGAGGCGGCTGGAAGTGGCGAGAATCTTCCATGCAAGTTTTTCATTCCCAACTTCACTTGACCATTGTTCTCGGAAATCCACCTTGATCTAAGTCGATAACAACCCTGATTGATCGATGATACTGTTGATTTGGCTGCCTTGGTATGCGGTTGGTCAGGTCCTCGCTTTCGTATGTCTTGCCAGCTACGACACTCACTGTTTCTCTCACTCTACGGCTAGGTAGACAGGTGCTTTCAGGAACGATAGATTTGCCTAAAAGTACACTGGCGCTCCTTGTTCTGCAAGAAGTCTCCAGTATGTGCTTGGCTAGGACTGGGCCCCCGCGGCCTAAAGCCACGGGGCTCTGGGAAGAAAGCTGCTACTCAAAAGGAAACCGGGCGTAAATGCGGATAGCTTCCATATTTACCATGACTCCATGATCATAAAGCGTCTAGATCGCTGTAGATGTCGTGAGATGGTGGTACATCCGTTCTGCATATATTGCAACATCATCATCACTGACAGAAATATTCCATCTGCATGCAAAATCGTAAAGGAAAACTCCTTGTCATTGCATTTCCGTCGTGACACCGTAGTATATCATCGTAATAAGGTGTTGCCTAGCAGGCAGAAGCACGGATGACAAGTTTCGAAGTGAATTTACCACACAAAGAGTCAAAGTCATCGCGGTCAAAAGTCGTATCACATCGAGATCGTAAATAACTGTCTAGATGGATTGTCAGCAATTCCACAATGCTAGCACTGAGCTAGGAGTACACACCATGACGCGTTACATGCTGGCGGACTTCCGTCAAGGCTTCGCATACGGCTTGGTTCGAGTTCAATAGATGGTGATGCTTTCGAGTTTCCCATTCTTGGAATGCCGGCAACTTCTGGGATATAGCGGAGAAGAGGCCAACAATGACCCCAACGGGTGTGGATTCCATGTCGTGGCAAAACTTGCTGACAACCTCCTTGTCCTGATTGGGGTCAGCGGTGTTGAAAAGAGTAGTGAAGGATGGGATGAGCTTACAGGAATCCGGTAATGGCAATCAAATTGCATCTCTTCCCACACGGAGAGCAAGATCGCAGCCACCATAAAGATAGTGGGCCAGTGTCTGAGCCTTTCCTTTGTGTACACACTCGAGTACAGATGGGATAATTCTTCCAGAACTTCCTTTTGTAATTCTCGCCACATCGTCGCCATGGCATCCTTGATCTGGAAGTTGATCATGACTGGAGCAACAGTCTTGCCATAGAACTTGGAAGTGCCATCGGTGATTTTGCCAAGAAAGCCTTCTTCCTCTGGTATGCCCTCGACCATGGTCACATGCTGAGTGAGGTTGTAGGCAATCAGCAACTTCAAGCACTTCCGGATGACTGGAGTCCTCTCACGATACCAATACCGATAGGCTGTCTTGAGCATCTGGGTAAGGAATGGAGTGCCGTCGAAATACTCATCCACGAACTCCACAAAGCCGCCGTCGATGTGATTGTCGAGGTACTCTGACAAGATGGCCGCAGGAATCCCTTCTACGCCGGCAGAAAGCTTCGCAGTGTTCACGGAGTACTCGGAAGGAAAATCTGATACTGTCTCCACCCAGTCCAAACCAAAGCAACTTTCATCACGGACGAAAACTTCACGAGCACGGACTGGCAGCATGTGGCCGTAGCCATGGGTGATGAACAGAGTCCGCTCCTGCTCCGCAAAGCCTTTGATGTTGCAGATGGAGAATCCGAGACTGACATGACGCTCGTAGTCCGCCCTCCAATCCTTCATGAAGTAGGCGACCTCTTTTATATCGATTCGAGTGCAAGGAACTTGCCATAAGCGGGCGTGCGAGGGTTGGCATCCTTCGCAAGGCTCTCCAGTGTCACACTTGAGCATCGTCAGTCGCTGCGAATCTTCACGAGCTTGAGTGCACTTACTGTCTTCTTGAGGAACTTGCAGCGGATACAAGCTCCCAGCTTCCTGATCTCGCATGCCTGTTTCCTTTGCTCCGGTCGCAATGGACCTTTCCTCCGTCCTACACGCTTCTCTGTATCAACTTTAGGAGCCTGCGGCTGCCTCCGTATTGTTGGCTTTGTCGCTTTGCTATTCGAGTTCTTTTTGACTGCTTGACGCCTTCCCGGAGGAGAGACCCTTCCAGTCGAGGTTGGAGACCGCTGCGGAGACGAGGAGGTCTTAATTCTGATGGGCTTGACGTTTGACGACGTGACGATGGTCGATCGAGTGTGCTGTTCTTGCTCTTGCTTGATGGGTGGCGATCCCACCAGAAAGTCCGTATGATCGTGGTGAAACTCTATATCACTCAGACTCGCCGAGCGGTCGCTGGAGGGTGAACCGATTGCATGTTGCGGTAAATTGACATAGCTACCCCACGATTGGCGGGATTGCCGTTCCACGTCTGAGTAGGACGAGTCGGAGAATGTCCGCCCATGGAGTGTCTGTTCAGGGTTGAAGATGTTCCCAGTGTGCAAGTCTTGGTATGATCCGTCCAGAGTTTGATGGTGGTATTCTACCGAGTTCCAACCGTTATCGCTACTCGAAAGAGATCGAACCTCCAGAGACGCATCCGTGGGAGAGTTTGGTAGATTCTGATAGGGCAAGTTCATGTCTGGTAGGCCGTTCGACATGGGATAATTCATCAGATCGTTGGAGATATCTTGCCAATTAAACGGTATGCTGCCGTCCATCTGGCCTGCGATGGGAAGATAGGTACTCGAGTCATACTGCAGTTGAGGGACGTAATCCGTCGGTGATGTCTGGTAGGGCATTGCGTATGCCGCGTCGGCGCCAAACGGCTGAGGATAGGTGTCCAAAGGATAGGCAAATTGTGGGGCTTGAGACTGCTGGGGGAGCCGCCAGTCTGGTATATAGCTTTGAGATGGACTTATCGGCTGGTCGTACGTTTGCGTTAGACTTTGGAGTGGAGTCGTTGACCGCTTCATGATATTCGAGGGGTTGGTGTTGGCGCTTTGGTGATGCGGTGCGGACCGTGAGGCATTTGGGTCGGGCGGGATGGTGATGGGCCAGCTTACTCGCGGTGTGTAAGGGTATCGCAGGCCTCTTTGGTCGAAGTCGAAGCCAGCAAGGCCATCAGCAGACAGGTCGATGTCGACCATGGTGGGCAATCCTAGGGTCCACGGATGGAATTATTGAATATTTATTACTGTCATCTAATCAATAGGATTGTTTTGTCGAGGGAATAATCTCTGGAGCATCTGGAGAAGAAGGGCATCGTGGGCTGGTGTCTGAGCTAGGAGAAGAGGAGAAGGGCCCGGGGTGAAGGGTTTGGGCGAGAGTTGGTTTCTGTTCGTTCCAGTTTTTCCCTTCTTCTCCTCATTCAACAAATTCTCAAGTCATCCTTCATCATTTCACCATTATACCATGTTTCTCGCAGAAGGGAAAACAGGAAGAGCGGTGAAGCAATGCAGCAAAAAGATAGGGCGGGTTACGCCAAGAAAAGGTGGGGTAGCCGGTACTCGCATTGGCTGGAAGGTGCAAGGATCATCCCATGATCCTCCGCAATCGGCATTACGCTGTGCCGAGGACAATAAGTACTATATGCAGCTGGCTCGAAGGGAGACCACTCCGCTCCTCTACTTTCGCGCTTTCGCCTACCCTATACGGAGTAGAGGATAAGCAGTAATTCCAATCTCTTCCATACAATCTCTTTTCTTTTTGATTGCATGACACGAGCAACACTTGTGCTGGTGCGCTTTTGCACCATAGATAAACAACATGGCGACGGCAAGGGATTGAGCACGAACAGCACGTTCATAGACCCTAGTACCATCCGCATCTGTAGGAGACACGAGTACGGCAATTGGGAACATTCCTTGCGTCTCGAGCCGCTGAAACATCGGATCCGAAAGTATAGACGAACTTTAACCCAAGGGCTTGACGCACTACACCAGGGCTCAAAGGATTATAGACTGCACTGCAAGTGCTGACATGGTGACAGGGCTGGAAGGTAGCGTCCATTATACCCCATGTCGTTGGTGTGGATGGAAGCAGCCAAGAACGATAAATCCCCCCATAAGTCATTGGCATGGCTGAAAGGTGGCCCCCATCATAAATCACGGCCTTGGTGTGGAGCCAAGATCAAGAACGAACCGGAGACCTTATCATCTTCGTTGGCATGGTCGATAATAATAAAGAGACACTGCTTGTGTGAAGAGGGATATGGTGGCTCGTGACCAAACCAAACCCTACACAACAGTCTGAGAGTGAAAGAGTGATAGAGTTGGTCTTCAAGGCATTGGGCACAGTGATGATCATAGACATAAAGAAGTGTTTTGGATATGGATCAAGCTGCTGGTGCAATGATAATTTTCGTAAAATCCGCCCATGGTAGCTTATCCCTTGCTGTGGTAACTTGATAAGTCGTCTTTAGAGAAGTATAATGGTGTCACTCAGACACCTTCGCCACGAGCTGCATACCGGGGACAACCCTGGTTGTGCCAAATCTCAGTACCCGACCGAGATCCCAGCCATATTTTGCTTTGTCACCGAGCTGCATGTTGTTAGAAGAACAGGCTGCTTACACCGCGCCATGTGTTTTGACAGCGTTATCCATTCCCAAGCAAAATACAATCGTTTGTGGCAAGAATAATCGGGTGCTTCTATACCTCAGCCAATGCTAAATAAAATATCGTTAGCATAGTTTCAGGGTGGCTACGCTATATTTATATAGACGCCATATTAAAATAAAGCGCGACGTCGTCGAGATATCGTTATCGTCGTTAGCGATCTCGCTATTACTTGTAATAGAGCGAGGAATAAAGCGAGAAAGGCTTTTAGGCTAGCTATCGCAGTTCGTCTATATTGTTATCTATTAAAATAAAATTTATATAGAGGATATAGCGGAGTTAACGGCTTATTATAAAGGTTTCAAAAGATCTCGCTATCGCCTCTTATAAGATAAAGAAAACTTCTAGATAGCTATCGAGGCCTATAAGCCTTACTATCACTTAAGACGAAATTTATATAAGGGATATAGCGGAGTTAATAGTTTATTATAGAGGATTTAGAGATATCTCGCTATCGCTATAAAGGGATTCTATTAAGAGACTATCTACTTTATATCCTCGAGCTTATTATATATCTAGAAATTATCTATTAAAGATTAATATATATCGAATTCTTTAACTATCTAGTAAATAGATATATTTAACGAGAAAGTAGTTTAATATATCTCTAGAGTATAAGAAGATAACTTAAATATTATTAACGCTAGCTTCGAGAATATTATTAAAATAAGCTTACTACGCTTACTATCCTTTTAAAAATATTCTTTTCACTTATCTAGAGAGATAGATATTTTATATTTATAAGAGAAGAGGGAGATAAAGGGCTTTAAGAAAGGCGATAATAATCTAAACGCGTTAGAATAGATAAGCTTACTTTATTCGCTATCGCTAAAATTATTATCTTCTTTCTTAAATAATAAAAATTCGTTTAAGTACTCTATCTTCGAGGTGCGATCTCGATTAATATCCTCGAGATTACTATTATATTAATTAAACTTCTTCTAAATATTCTTAAAGTCTTTATATTATAAAAACTAGCGTATAAGATAAGGGTATAATATTAAGATTATTAAGAATAATATATACGAAGATTTAATAATAACGAGATATATAAGAAGTGAGAGAGTAGAGAGTGACGATAGCGAGATATGGGGAAGACGATAAAATTAATTAAGATATATTCTCTATTTACTACTATAATCTCTTACTAATTAGGAGAATATAGCTAAGTTAATTTAATAGCTCTCCGGTACTGTATACTAGCGTTGGCTAAAATTTAGAAGCACCCGAATAAGGGTGAATAATCGCGAAGGCGGAGGTTTTAGGCTTGTTCTCGCAGGGCTGAAATCTCAGGGTTCGGACTGGCACTACTATACTGGTCACCTTGCTTGTAACACAATTTTAATTCCGCAGCAATAGAGTGTCAGATTCACAACTTTTGTCTTTTTGAAGACTTGATCAGTGGCAAAGGACGCCGCTCTTTTCGTCCCTCTTTGGCTATCATGAGAATCGATCTTTGCGAGGTTAGTCCAAAGCTTCCGGAGAACGATACCTAGGAAACAGTGGCTCGGCTCCATTAGCCTTACAAGGAATGAGAGTCAAGTCGAAACGGTCCAAAAAGATCTTTCAAGATTTTAGAGCCTTGTCCACCCAGCACCAGCCAAGGAGTAAGGATGAGAAGGACTTTGAAAGCGGCAAGCCCAGGAAAATGACATCCGTTGCAAATGCCATACCCAAAGCTCTGGAGGAACAGGTGGAGTTGATACCGCGCGATAGACTCGAGCAACTAAGCCTTCAGGAAAATAGGATAGCTAGCAACAGCATAGACGATTTCCCAATACCAGAATTGTTCACATCCTTACCCCCTATTAAGGACCCATTAGTCACAGACACATCTCTTTCACAAGACGACACAGCCAGACACTGTCTACCACTTCATGCTGGCACCAGCCGAAGCTTTTTCGATCTCAACACACAAGGCATTCCTAGACTGAATCAAGAAGACCATATTGAGTTCCTCAATGATACCATTCAGAAAGCAAAGTACATACCCTATGATGCTCTCCGGCCATGGGTTGTTTACTGGTCTTTAATTGGCCTCAGTGTACTTGGTGAAGATTTGGAGAAATGGCGAGTCAGGGTCTTGGAAACCTTTTCACCCATGCAGAATCCAAGTGGAGGTTTCGGTGGAGGCCATGGCCAGACATCGCATGCTGCCTCTTCTTATGCTGTCGTCTTGAGTCTTGCCATGGTCGGTGGTAGCGAGAGCTTGGACATGATTGATAGGCGGGCTTTGTGAGTGTTCCTTGAGTCTTGAATGTTCATGTAATGACATGATGTCTCCGCATGTAGATGGAGATGGCTTGGCGAGCTAAAGCAAAGCGACGGTGGTTTTAGAATGAGTGTTGGTGGAGAGGAAGATGTACGGTATGGTCTCTAAGGTTCCCTTTCTCAATGGTCAATGCTTATGAATATAGTGGCGCATATTGTACAATGACCATCATTTCCTTACTTGCATTACCTCTCGAACTTCCACCGAATGCTCCTGCGAGAGCAAGTGGATTCACCTCATTTTTGGATGGACTACCGGAATACCTATCTCGTTGTACGATTTCTTGCTTAAGTCCTATGCGCTATGAACTAATTCGTGAAACAAGGCCAAACATTCGAAGGTGGTGTATCTGGTGCTCCACAGACCGAAGCTCATGGCGCATATGCATTCTGTGTACTTGCATGCTTGTGCATTCTCGGACCCCCACACGAAAAGATTCCGAAGTACGCTGTTACTTGCTGCCTAAAAAAAAACGGTTCGCTGATTAATCAAAGGAATCTGAATCTACCATTACTAATATCTTGGCTCTCTGCGCGACAATACGCACCAGAAGGCGGTTTCTCTGGTCGGACAAATAAACTTGTGGATGGATGCTATAGCCACTGGGTTGGCGGCTGCTGGCCCCTGGTCGAAGCAGCTCTGAATGGACCTCAGACATCGACTTCGATTAGGAAGGCGAAGATCTCGAGTCTGTACAGCAAAGAAGGGTTGACCCGATACATGTTGTCCTGCTGCCAGGAAGAGAGTGGGGGCTTGAGAGACAAACCTAGCGCGTAAGTGACGCTAATGAGATGCGACGCTGTGCGAATCTGACTCCGCTTCCCAGATACCCCGACGCATACCATTCGTGCTATGTATTGGCAGGCCTAAGCTCGACACAGTATTACAACTACTTCACTGGGCAATCTGATGAGGCGAAGACCGTTGACTCACTGGACTCGGCTCTGCGGTGGAGCTCGTTAGCGATATCTTCTGGACATGAGAGCGGTAATGGGAGGCCTGTTGATGCAGAGAACCAGGTGGAACCTTTGCATCCAATTTTCGTGATTCCGTGGGCCGCTGTAGACCGATGTTCCCAACATTTTAGCCAGAAGACGGGATTTTGAGGAGTTGATATGTGAGGGCCGAGTACCTTTGAATATGTACATAGAACCTTGGTACCCAGTGCCATCGGCTTAGATGTATTCATGTATCCCTGTGTCCCCATGCTTATCCATCATTGGGAGAGTGGCTGTCCAACGAGCATGCAAGCGCCAAGACTTAACCTATTCTGTACTAGCCGCAAGCATTTGGAAGAATTGACTTTTCTGACCCTGCTTTACTTTGACTTCACCTCCGTTGATGCTGAGTTTTTCTTGCAGATTCAATCTACAGTTGGTATGCTTGGGTTACATGCACGATCATCTCGATTTCTTATCATGCTCGATGATGATTCAACAGAGTCTCTTTCCTGCTAGCCTTGAGGCTTGAAGAATGACAAAGCCTGGTCAGATCAGCTTGCCGCCGATGGGAGAAACGGCTCGATGCAGGCCCACTTAGCTGCATGAATTGGTATACATGGGCGCGCCCTTCTCCCCTCACTAATGACACGGATAATATTGAAGCGCCGTCGGGCTTTAGATCGGAAGATTTGCTTGGAGGACCCTACCTAGCTTGCACGATTATTCTTGAGGCTTCCAGGGTAGCACCGGATTTCAAACCGCAGAAGCATGACAAGCGGCACGACTCTTTACCTTTGATTGGAACGGAAATTCGTCCAACATCATCGATTACCACAGATGACGATACTAGGAAGGATGATGAAGACGTTGCATGGAGCGGTAGGCTACGAATTACACTTCCAGTTCGTCCGAGTCGAGTAGCCGTTCCCGGACTCCAACGCATACCTCCCTGCACCTTCAAACGCATTGCCAACTCATCAAGCATGCATAGATCAGTGAGCATGGCAGCACGCTCGACTTAATTATTGAGTTGCCAAGTCTGACTGGAGGCACTGCGTGATTAACACCTGCAATGTCTTCGGAACGTTTGGACGAACAAGCCAGTGATACGAGGGCAAGGAAGCCGTTGAGCTGGGATGTCCCAAACGTATTAAGCTCGAGTGCTAATTAAGCGCAACGAGCGCCGCCGAGGTTTAGGCCTGAGGCTTGCATCTCCCTTGAGAATTTTGCTACTCCTCAGGGATTGGGTTATCGCTGGTCTGTGCTCGTTGAGAGGATCTTCGCGCGAATGACAACGCAAAAATGCCTGACCCAGATTTCTCTCGCATTAGCCAAAGAGGTCAAAACACCGAACTGCAGGAGTCAGTATTCCAGAAGTATCTAAGCACCTAATCTTGCGGGGTTGGTACCTTTCTCCCCGTGGATCTGCCTATGAGAATGCTCTATCCTCGAACCAGGCGTCATGTTCGCCACTGATGCGCATCCTTAGTGTGGAGACGGGGCATAAAATATCTGCGGCACCTGCACGTCAGTCATCGCCGCTCCTTGCTTGGATCATTCCAGAGAATCATTTCATAGGCCAATGGCTCCTCATGTCGGGCCCCAGAAACTCTCACTGGTAAAACGTGCGCCAGCGCATCGTCGCGTGAATTAGCACGAGCCGCAGAACAGTGAGAATGCTGCTAGAAGTCCCCTACCTGTGCTGGCCGAGTATCTTTCTTCTCCACTTCGTTATTGACTCTTCTGTGGACCGATCTGGCAGTGATATATAGCTGCCACTCGGGGCTGCATTTCATAGATCCAGGTTTCCTCCATGCACCAAATATTCTCCGACCTGCATTTTTCGTTACTAAACTGGCATCGCACCTGGAGACTGCGAGCAAGCGTTTCAAACATAGCAGAGTAACAGTTTCAGACCTGATCAACGCCTCCTCTGCTACGGATTCATACAGAAAGGGTGACATTGGGCATCAACGCTCTTGGAAGCCAACTGGAGCTTTCGAAAGGAGAAAAGTCAATTGCTAGTCGTTCCCGAGCTTTCGTTTCCGGCACACCTCCCAGCCTTGGATCCACACCACCATCGCGGCTATGTACTACCAGGAGTACCTATCGAGTCAGTCACCTCATTTATTTTTGCGATTCGTGATTTTGCGGTCACTACCCAACGCCCATGGCCCATGGGACCCGATTGCCGCTGCACTTGTGAAATATTGTACCTGCCTGTCTGTCAACAAATCACGGCGCTTGGGTGCTGCCTTCATTGGACCATCTTCAATGTCATCTTCGTCTATTTGAATGGGCTTGTTGCAATGATCTGTTCGCAGTTTCTTGTATTCACTTTACTCTGGGTCGTAGAGGATTACACCAAAAGTTAGCTAAGTCTCATTGTTTCATTACTGATACTGTTCGAACCAGATCTATGCCAGCGACGTCAATGGCCGGAGCCCATCTACAGACTGTTCCGGGCAGAACCTGGTTTTGTTTGCGTAGCACGCGTTAACAACCGCGAGTATCAAAGTGATACGATACATGAGAACGAACGCCTAGCTCAAGAGAATGCTGCTATGCGTGCTTATCTCATATGTCAGAACTTTTCCAAGAGCGACGGCATGTATCCAAGTGGCCACAAAGGACGGAGGGGAGGAGATGTGGTTCAAGGTCTGCCAGTCGCTATTGGAACGGAGAGGATGAGTGTCTACACGGATGATTCAAGGAGTAGCGGAAGCCGGAGCGGCGGCAGTAGCCCTACAACTGCTGAGAGTGGCCACTCTTATGGCAGCTCTTACGGAAGCCAGAGTTACGGGGGTTGCCGTAGGCTCAGTGCTGGAAGCGGTGTCGGAAGTGGTGGTGGTGGTTATGCTAGCAGGACCTCGAGACATCGGAGCGGGCGCCGTTGAGCTCCTTCATTGGCGCACCTATTCGAAATTCGGTATTGAAATCCACTCCTTTCCTTTTGGCGACTTCTTGAACTTCCCGGGATACCAATGACGGCTTTACGAGACGACTTGATGACCGACACGACCTAGACTTATTCATTGGGATAGGGGGTTGGCAGGATTAAGAGACAAAAATTATTCATAGCGAAAGCGTCGCATCTTCTTCATTCCTCTCGGAAGAGGCCATCATCACTTTGAGCATCTTGGAGCGTGCATCTGGGAGGATGGAAGGATGTTTGAACGTCGAGTTACTCCATTAACGACTTCTTGTATGCTGCATAGCGACGGTTGACGGGTTTGAGGGCCTCAAGCATTAGCCATGCGAAAACTCTAGAGATCTTAATCAAAGTCATTGAATGCACCTTTCGATCCTGTCAAGACACCAGTAAACGATGTTCTGAGCTGAAATAATGAGCAGAAATGCGTCGGCTATATTTCTGCTCATTGTTCAGGAGAACGTGGAAAAGGGGTCAGCCCTATGGTTTCGCGCTTGGTTTGCACTTGCTTCAAGCAAGTTCCATGCTTCAAACCAATTTCTCAAGATCGCTCGTTCGCGTCAAGCTTGATTTTACATATCCACCTCATCTTGTCCATTTACTTCTCCACTACTGGCTATGTCTTGCAACTCAACATCAATTGCTTTCGGCATTCCCCAGAGTACGGCAGAATGCACCAGCCACCGTCGCAGGCACTTTCCTCGCGGTTACTGTTGATACCAAAGAGCTATGCCGTTCGCAGCAGGCATCTACATCCTGCAGCTGTCAACCACTCGATACCAGTAGACCATCTGACTTTACGGAGCTCCGCAAATCGAACCTTGACGAGGAGATATCTAGGAGTTGTCACAGGAGTCTACCAGAAAAGGCAAATCAGAAGGGAGTCGACCATAGACAAAGCCATTGGCGCGGAGAAACAGAAGCAGAATAAGGCACCATGGCATCGAGAAGGCTCAGATATGCCTCCAGTCGCGCGTCAGCGCTCCGCTGGGGCCATGATCAAAGGTAGCCGAACCCCTTTGCGTGCGTCTATGTTGACTGATTTGAGGCTTAGGAAAGCTATTGACAACCCCGTCTCGCCTCCTCAAGCTCATCATACCTCTCACCACTCTTGACAAGAACTCTGACCGGAAAGACGTAG
Organism: Letharia lupina; assembly: GCF_014066315.1. Classification (NCBI taxonomy): domain Eukaryota; kingdom Fungi; phylum Ascomycota; class Lecanoromycetes; order Lecanorales; family Parmeliaceae; genus Letharia; species Letharia lupina. The sequence continues at coordinate 1,499,064 of NW_023502983.1, forward strand.
AGCCACTAGCACTTCTGGTCCATCCTCAACAGCCTTTGTCGTATCTGGAGCGCCTCATACAATCTGAGCTACCTTCAATCAAGAACGGAAAAGGAGAAGAAAAAGTCCCGGCGGTCCATTTCAGAGCGGAGGACTCTCAACAAGATGCAATTCAGCCTACAGAGAAAAAGGCAGATGAAAGTCCAGAGGACTTGTACGAGGACGCAGAGGGCGAGTTGGAGGAGACCCAATTCGAAGGTCGGACTGAAAAGACTGGAAAGCTGGGCAAGAAGTCTACGACAAACGCTGCACAGCTAGGCGAGGGAGGAGTGGAAAGTTACAGTGGTCTTGGCCATGAAGGGCCTTCCGCCAAAGATGAACCAAGGAGATTTGTTCGTTGGTCGTCCTCAACAGAGGTCGGTGACTTCATACGTGATGCCGCTCGCGGGAAGGAGTTCGCCGTGGAGATTGAAGGAGCTCCTGAGGAGATCAAGGTCGGAGTGCCTTCTTTCAATGATCGAACGCACTACTTGCGATTCAGGCTACGGAAAACTGCTAGCAAAATCATAGATCTGGCCGCGGTCAAGAAAGAATGTGATCTACAAGCACACAAAGGCGCCCAACGGGTGGCAATGGGAGGTGCAGCAGTCCTCGTCGGTTATTGGTACGTCGTCTATCAACTAACGTTTAATACATCCTGGGGCTGGGATACTATTGAACCTATCACGGTGAGCACATGGATCTGATCAATGGCACATATGATTCTAATCAGGAACAAGTACCTTGTCGGCCTATCCACCCTCATCTGCGGTTATCTTTGGTTCCTTTACCACAACCGAGAGGTATCCTACCGCTCAGCCCTCAACCTTACCATTAGCCGCCGGCAGACGAAGCTGTATCAGCAGAAAGGCTTCGATATCCAAAGGTGGGATACACTGATCGAAGAGGCGAATGGATACCGGAAAGAGATAAAGCAGATAGCAAGTGAGTACGACGTTGATTGGGATGAAACTCAAGATGAGAAGGATGAGAGGGTTACAGAGGCTATGAGGAAGGTTCGAAGTGACCAGAAATCGGACCGGAAAGAGAAGAACGTGAAGGAGGACGAGGATGACTAGACCCCTATATTCAGGCCGTTGCATGAGCAGTAATACCGACGAGACCTTCTTGAATCCACTGTACATACTTGCACAACGCGGAAGGAATCTCACGAAAGAAGCCACTTCCGCGAAAGGCTAACGGGAGCTGCTTTCCTCAGTTTGTCCCTGCCACCCGACCGAGACATCCCTAGAATGATCCTCGCGTTAAAGCAGAAGAGGCTTGTACGCCTTCTGTACTTTACTTTGGGGTCATCTTCTCTGAGACGGCACAACGGAATCAATCCTAGAGATACCTTTCACAAGCTGTGGTGACATGAACGCGGGCAAGACAGTCCAGTGCCATTATGCAATATCGAATGGCATCGTTGATCGAGATGAGCGGCAATCTCATACATTCTATTACACAATTCCGCTCGAACAGTGGGATTTCTCCCGAGACTGCGAATATGCAGACTGCCTCCTAGGGTTGTACACTCTTTTACAAGCGCCAGGTGCGAGACGGATACAAATTGAAAGGCCAAGGACGCAGCAAGTCACCCATTGATGACAGCGACACTCGCTCGACCAGGAGACATTATCAAACGGGCGTGCCAGCCCTCCAATCATCCATCTAACACGATGCCTGACCTACTTGTCATCTGTACGTATTTCTAGCTGGATCGTAAACCGGAGTGTGCCCTCTGCCCTTCCCACTGCCGGCAACTGGGCCTGTCACATGTCAGCAAATACATAGTGTTTTTGAGGCGCTGTGACTCTCAAAGCTCACCTGGTGTTGGTGGTGGTGGTGGTGGTGGTGAACGTACCGCGATATCATCATTTTCATCGTCATCGTCATGGAAGTTTTGGGATCGTGCGGCCTTCTTGTTACGGCCATCGCGGTAGCGACAGACGTGGTATAAAACCCATCGTGCAACCCAATTCGGCTGCCCTTGGGCTGCTCCTTGGTCGTATAGGCTTCGCGTTTGGGAGCATGCGTTATTCACAATGGTGTTCACTGCGTTGATGAATGCCTCTTCGGAGAATTGATTCGCTGAAAAGGGCGGAAGCTCCCTTGCGTACTGCGCCTTGAGGGCGCCACGGTTACCCATAAGTTGGGCGTCGTACACTCGGATCGCTTCACTCTGTCGGTCGTCAGTTTCTCTCTGTCAAGATGAGTCTTTCCACACATACTTTCATGATCCAATACTGGGCTTGGTGGTTACGGTTGCGCCCGTCAAGCCCCAAAGCCATCAAAAATTGCCATTTTGGGCTGCTCCGGACGACAATCTGCGGTGCCGCCATGGTACCGGTATAGTGTCAGCTTGTCGATAGGGAGCTATGTTCCCAGAAACACTGATCAGACTGATGTTTCAGAGGTTGCGGTTGTCCAATGATAGGCGAAAAGAAGGAAGAAGAAAATGAGTGAGTACTAAATGGCCTCTTCGCAAGATCGACCGCCTTTATGTACTCGAGCCCGAGTACTCGAAATTCGTGATCAGGGGCCCGGTCACATTACGGTTGTAGAGTGTCGAGTTCTGCATAAGGCGAAAAAGGCACAGTGCAACCCGCAAATGCAACAAATCTTTAAGAAACACGCCGACGCGACCCAAGTAACTTTTGATTTCCATAGGAATGGTCCCTCGGAAGCAGACTGCATGGAAAAAGGTTACGTGCATATCCCGTACGGGTAAGAAATAGGCCGGTGACAACCACAATTTCCACACCGAGACGAGTCATCGAAGCGAACGAATGTAAATTTGTGGTTTGCTGACGCAATAGAGCCGTGCAGTCTCGTTGAGGAAGTGATAGGAGCCTCTCCCTCACACCCGCCAGCGAGTCCTTTAGTGGAGATTTTCGGTATCACGGAAATCTTTTCACATGTGGTTAATGAAGTTGATGCAGCGACCCATTCGGCACGTCGAGTGCTTTGACCTTTACGTGCGGCCGTAAAAACACTTTCAAGCAACGGGAATTAATCGAGCGAATACATGGTTGTGCTACATATCCCGAATCCTCGATACACTCATCCATTGTTACTGCATGTAGTCGGAAAGGATGTGCGCTAAAGCAAGGTATTCACATTCTGATAATCCTCGAAGATGCAAAAACAATCCCAAACAATGCCGTCGGCTAGCTGCATGTACATGTTTGTTTTTTTACAAATTCAAATACTTGCCAGCTATCCCGCCGCGTTCACCGCTCTTCCTGGACTACATGTTCCCTGAGCCAGCACATCAGTGCTTGACCTGGGTCATGTACCACCTGGGTCGTGCCACCCTTCCGAAATCATATCAACTCACCTATCCATGAAGCACTGTACTCCGCTCAAGGTTGGTTTCCGTATGCGTGCTTCGATCCACACAAATCTCCGAGTTCATGGGCAGCTGTCATACTTGACTTAGATCATAGAAAGCTTCCGGTTGGCATCCAGTTCGCGTCTTGGCAAACAGCCTCACTATCCCCAAAAGCAGCTGCTATACTTGCTTTCTAGACTCTTCAACCTGGGCGGGGGAACCAATCGGTCAGCGACGGGAGTCTGCAGTTCCATCAGAAAAGCCTCGAGGAAACGGGCTAGGTCAAAGCGTTGAGCGAGGACTTGGAACCGACCACGTCCGAAGTGGTGATGCTTGGATTTGTTCGGCCGAAGGTGGACTATGTGATCTGGGGCCTCGGACAGCTCGATTCTCTTGGAGCAGCAGCAAAAGTTTAAGGGGCTGATCGCTTTTTCCGCGTTCGCCCTGCATGATCTCAGCCAAAGGCAGGATTGTCAAAACGTGGATGCATAGCACTTGCAGTATACGTCCCTGTTTCACTGGGCTTGTCTCATATTGACTGGAGGGAGCTCTGGCTATCACGCGAAATTCTTCTCCGCCCTGGGAATACAGACTCCTTGAGTGATACCTGGCCTTAAGGCGCGATAAGACCCGAGTCTCCGGAGACTGACGGAGCATACTGCAAGAGCTCGGGATGCCTCATTATGAGTTACATTGCCTGATTTTGCCTCCTGGTACTGCGTTGTCCCAAGGTATCAAGAGGGACGAGCTCAGCCAACACAAGGGCTGGTATGGCTCTGGCCGGCAGTTGTGGGCTACCAATTCATGCAGGGAGCTATCACCTGCATTGATATTGGCGCACGGGATGTTATGTATGATCAGTCCTTGGTTTAATGCTAATGCTGTTGGCAAAGGAATCGCAATGCAATGCCCAGAGTGAGTATTAAGATTACTGCATCAATCAAAGAGCCAATATCCATGCAAACGATACTGACTACTCTCAATGTCGCAAAAGCCTGGGTTTTCTCTCCCAATTGTCCCCCAAGACGACCAAAGACCATCATCTTAAGAGAGTTGTGGACGTCCAAAATTGTGAAATCCCTTGTGTACAATTAAGCGAACCGAAGCCCTAAGCGCGGTATTAGTGGCATTTAAATTGACACATTCGGATAAAATTATTTATGACAACATAAACTCTCCTCTCGACCATAGACAATAGTGTGTGTTTATATGGCTCTTTGGTGCTTCCAGCCACTATGGTACGGATTCTAGTATGTCAATGTCGGTCCCCCGGCGGTCAGTCGACCAGCGGTGACCTCGTTGCCGCCGATGACCTCGTTTCCCAACGAAACATTGGTGACCCCGACCCCAACAAGAATATGCGCCGAGACATACCCCAAGAGAAACGTGACCAAGATTCGCAACCAAAACAACTTCACCTTGTGACCAACTACTGCCTCTTCCATGATCAACACCCACAACCTCAGAAATCAAAAAAACCACAATCATGGCCACTGAAGAGTACATCTCCCCCTACGCTGTGGACAAGCGCACTCGTCAATCTGTATTGGCGGCCCTGGTGGACAACAGGTCCATCAACAACACCCACAATCGCGACTCGCGTCGCGCCACGGCCAAGTTCAGGCCGGCGTTCAACGGCGAGTCCTTCGCGAGCGCTTTGGGGATCATTACGGTGGTAGTCGAAGGACTACTCATCGAAGGGGCCGGGGTAGGAGATGGGGAGAGACGGTTAATACCGGAGCGGCCGAGGGGATCGAGCAGGGCGCCGATTTACTTGGGGACTGACAGGGCGGTATGTGATTTTTCATTCGGGATCATGTTTTCTGAGTTGGAGACATGGAGGGTTGAGCTGTGAGAATTCCGTCGTGGGGGAGAGAGTTGCTTCATACTTCTCACATCTGTCTTGGGACTGAGCTACTAAACGGAAAGGAAATCTGCTAACTTTGAATCTACATAGACCTTGTCTTTGTACGATCCGTTGGAGAACTTGAAGGAGATGTTGGACACGTTCTGCCGTGGAGTGATGGCTTGGGCCAACAAGCCCACGTGAGTCTAATTTGCTTTACAGTCGCTGTTGTGAGATAGGCTAACGGTCAACGTGAAGGTACTTCAAAGAGGTTACCCGCCCCTTCATCAGTAAGTCTGCCCCTCCTTTCGTCCATCTCGCGTCCACTCCCTCAGACCTCCCGAGCTGACAATGACTTCTAGTTCGCACAATCGAAAACTCTATCAGCGAAGCGTCTACCGCAAGGAAGCTTCGCAAGTCTTTAGAGTACGTCGGCCCGATCGATACAGGTTACGTTAATAGCTTTGAGGGCTTTCGTTGCTCGATGGAAGACCCTATCCTTGAGCTACGACATTTGGGTGAATTCATCGAGTCAATTATCGCGGAGGGGGATGAGATCTCCGCTCACCCCGCAAAGATTCTCAACCCGGCTGTCGAAGCTTCTGACAATCGTCGATCCTCATCTCCTTACTTCAACACAATCCTGAACCCTGAGCCGGCCACGCAGGCTTCTACCGGTAGACGTGTGAAGACGGAGAGTACGGCCAATGAGCGTGGCGGAGCGTTTAGTGGCTTCGAAGACCTATTGGAAGCTGCTGGATACGGGTCCGGCATGCACAGAAAGTCACAGTCTCCCGCCAATAAGCCAGAGCGTGAAGCAAAGCCCGAGCTCCAGTACCCGGGCTCGCCCAGTTACTCGCCACCCCCTTCGCCATCGGTCTCCATCGATGCTCTCCTCCAGCCTTTCTCCGTCTCATCAATACAAGCCGAAGAACAGTTTCCGGACGTCTCATCGTCCATATTACTCCAACCCAGCGACCTTTATCGGATCAAACCATGTCCAGCTCCCCCTGGGACTCCCAGATGGAAGATAGACCTCAGCGCTCGCAAAGGTCACCCGATCCGTATCCTCCACGTCGGCCCCCGCGAACTCGCCAACCTGGCCAAATGCCTGCCGCTCGTCCACAAAGCCACGCTGAAAGGCGAAGAGTGCATGCGTGTCATCGTCGAGAAGGAGGACCTGGCAATCGAGATGAAAGCCGAGTACAAGCAATGGGACGACTTCTGCTCCGATCTGGAAGACAACGTCAGCATCGACGCGAAAGAGGCTGGAGGGAAGACGAAGCAGGACTCCGGAGACACAAAGGTCGATGACACAAAGGGCAAGGCCAAGGGCGAAGCCAAAGATCCTTCCGTCTACGGAGCCCTCCCCTACGGAGGCAAGGACTGGTTCGGCTCGGCGGACCCCAGCGCCTACGGCCGCGTCGGTCCCGGCGACGACCCCGACACCGCCTGGGGCTACCGCAAACTCGACCCCCCCACCTTCAAACCGGCCAAGACCAAGACCCCGCGCCGCACCGCCCCCGCCGCCGACCCGGACGACACCGAAGACGACGAAGACGACGACGACGCAGGCTCCCCGCGGGACTTCGGCTTGGGTTCCCGGTCCCCGACGGAGCGCGCTGTCGGCACCGCGTCGCCCATGTCGGTGGCCCGGCGCGGCGACTCTTCGGGCTCGGAGAGCGGGCGGGAGGTGATGCGGTTCGAAGAGGCGGTCGGGGGGGTGGAGGACGGGTTGGATCGGGAGATGGTGGATGTGGGGGGGTTGGAGGAGGGGGAGGTTGTTGAGGAGGAGGAGGGGGAGGATGGGGAGGGTGGGGGGAGGAGGGCTGAGGGGAAGAGAGGGTGGAGGAGTGGGGAGCGGGTGTTGGGGTTGTTTGGGGAGGAGTTGTGATGTTGGTGATGAGGCCGAGGGGGGGGGGGATGGTGTGCTTTGAAAGAGACGACTCGACTCGACTCAATCATGGTTGGGTGCTTGTGGGCTGCATCATGAGGCGGTTGGGGATACGATAGGCTGGATACGAAAGTTGTGGATACGATAGGCTCGATACGGAAGTTGTGGACAGCGAGTGCTGATGAGGAAAGCCTGGATACGGACATAGATCTAGCCAGCTGGTTAGATGCCTTTATTCAGGCGTACATCTAGCCAGCTGGTTAGATGCCTTCAGTCATGCGAGAAATGTCACCTTTTCAAGGATTCGTGCCCGGCTAGAAAGTCTAATAGGGTGAGAGGGATCGAGCGATAGTCTTGCATAGAGGGGGGGATTATTGTGGCGGAGATCCTGAGTGAGTTCCACTGAGTGGACATGGACAGTCGATTCGTTCTGGTTGATGACTAGGAAAGTAGGCACAAATGATGTTTGGGAGCTCTTAGAATTGCCGCTTTTTCTGCCAAATTTGCCTGTGCGGATTTGGGATCTTGATTTTCTTTGTGCATGGCTTTTGCTACGTTGTCTCACATGTTTGGGGGTAAATGTGCTCTCATTGGATCTAATCTGCGTTCTAGCTAATGTTGCTGGGGTTGGAGATGGAGTTACACTGTCTGTAACAGGTAGCCTCGAGTCGCATTAGCTTATGGCGGTGAGAATCTAACATGTAAGCTGCCGTGGAAAATGCTGCTTTGGACAACTTCTGCTCCTTGATGGCGGTAAGAGTTGAAGATGTGAGCTTTCTGGGAGATGTTGCTGTGAAAAGGTGCTGATTGTGGGTGGTGGAGCATGCTGATTTGGGTGGTGAAGCTGGAGAATGGAGTATGTAATGTAAAGCTCATCGTAGTCTGTCAGCTTACCATGAATCGCCTGGAGTACAACACTAATGGATTCGTATTCGCCACAAAGTTGTTGATGCTATACATTGTCTGTTGGAATAGATGACGACCATGTGTGGATTGCAAACTGCAAGCGAGCTTAGCCAAAGCAGTCCAGTCCAAAGTATCGTGGTGCTATGGAACAAAAATGGTCTGTTGACTAAGATCCTTGGCTTCGAAGTCTGATTTTGTAGGAAGTAAAGATGCTTGTGGTTGAGAGCTTGTGTCCTTTGGGAGAGAATGAGGACCCCGTGTGAGTTGTAAATCTTTAGAACCAGGAGTCATTGCGTGTCGAGTCTGCCGTATAATGTTGGTAGCGAGTCTATCAGGAGGAGACTTCGTCGTCTTCATCGGGATCTTCTTCTCCTGGGCTAGATGCCAGCGGTTCATCGTCGTCTGACTGAACAATCCCGTGGGCCTGAGCCACATTAACCCCCCCAACGTCGGTGTAAGAACTACTTGACCCCTCTAGAAGCCTCTCAGCTTCTTCCTCGTCTTCGATTTCCTCCGGGGTCGCCCCCAAGTTAGCCATCGCCCGCTTGTATTTCTCCCTCGCGTTGGCTACTTGCTCTTGCCAAGTCTTCTCTGTCTCGACTGCGCCATCTGCCGCGTTTCTCGCTCTAATCACATGTTCCTTCTGTCTCTCAGCATCTTGCTGTAACCTCGCGGCCTTTTTTGAACGCTTGTTTGATACTTGATCTGCCTTTTGTGCGGCCAACCGCGCCTTGGCTTCTTCACGGCTTGCCCATAATGCAACTCTGACCACGTCGGCTTGCTTGTTTTTCAAAATTGATTTATAGCTCTTAACTCTGGCCACCGCGTTGTCTCTGACTACGGTCTTTCTTGCCAGATTTTCGGCTTCAGCTTCCTTCTTCACAAGCTCTGCACCACTGGGATCCACCAGCTGTACACGAATACTCTCCGCGTACTCTTTTTTCTTTATCGCGGTCCACCTATGAGCGCTCTTACCATCTCTCTCCAACTTTGTGGTATCGTCACTCACTATGACCGTGACATGCTTTACCGAAAGAGCACGCAGGCGTAGGATGGATTCCATGTCTGCTTGCTGGGTATTGGCAATCTGCTGTTCTGCTGAGTCGTTGGTGTTGCCGTATCCCCGAAAGACGCACTCGAATCCTTGATTTATGCATAAATGAAGGACTTGAACCCCTCGTATCACATTCAAATTGGACATCTTCAGGGCTTTCCCCCAGTAACTGGTGTCCCAACGTGCTCGCTGGTAGCCGCTGTTATAATAGTACGAGCCAAGGCCACCGATGGTTGCGGAGATGTGGATGCTGGTAAGTTTGCGTTTCTGTGCTGGGTTCAGGCTGCAGAGGAATTTTTCGAGTGTTTTGGGATCCTCGAATGAGAAAGTGTTGGTAGCCCACAGAAGGTGATTCGCTTCTTCGTATAACTGGCGGCAAACACCAAGCACATTCAAGTCAACCCTGAGAGCTTGCCGATCCTCTTCGCGTAGGAACATGGGTCCGCTTCCACACATGTTACAGGTCGCGTGACGCTCTTGACAGGAGGCAACATAGAATTCCGGCGACTCGCCCTCTGGGACGACCGCATGACCGGAAACAGCTTCCTCATAAGCAGACTGCTCTGACAGATTGGCAACACAGATAGCATGGCGGAAGGCCGGTTGACTGGCTTGCTCCCATACAGACGGAGTCGCTCGACCTGCAGCAGACGAAGCAAGCCTAGCTACGCGGGCTGCGATTGCACCATCGTCATCATCGTCGTCATCTTCGCCATCGTTGCAATCGTCATCGTCAGTATCGAACGGAAAATAATGTCGCTTTTCACCGGATCCACCGTCTTCACTAGCACCAATATCAAGAGGTTCCTTCTTCTCTCTGATCGCAAGCGAAAGCTCATAAACATCAAGATACTTGACATGAATGAGGTTCTCACCCACGAGGTGGATCAGAATGTTCTCTCGGATCTCTGAAGGTAGTAGGAGTAGTGGTGAGGTAGCCGCATTCTTGCGAATCCTGTGATGATTAGATTACTTAGGTAGCTTAGCAGGAAGAGGGTTGGTGTGGACTTACAGGGCTTTGGTTGCGGCACTGTTGGTCTTGGTCACGGCTTGCTTCTTGCGTGGACGTGGCTTCGCACGTGGCGCCACCTCGTCATTGGAGACCTCATCAAGAACGGCTTTGCGCTTCCTCCTCGTCATCTTGAGTGAGTGCTTAGCGGTCAAGACGGATACGTTTTAAAGAGTATTGTGGGCGTAGTAACAAGGAGAGTCAAGGAGAATGGCAATTTCTTGAGGAAGAAGCACGAATTATGGAAGGATAGAAGGGGAATGGGACGTGGTATGTAGTTGAAAAGAAGTGGGAAGGTGCGAAGTCAAGAAAAGGTAGAAGATTTATACTTGTCGTCACTGCGGTGTTGACGAAGTGAGTTTCACTAGCACAAACTTCACATCATTTCATGGCTTCTACGCGAGCATTTTGTGTATCTTGCAATCAATACTTTGACAACGACGTTTGACACTGGAGATATGTGTTGGAAGCTGCTTGCCCTACAAATTGTCCTCTTCAATTTCAGAGCTTTGGCGCAGTGCTCTGGATCAATTTTCATCACTTTTAGCGCTTGAGTGCAATCTTAATACTCAAAGCCTAGTATCATTACTGTCAGTTTCCTGGGAATGAAGGAATAGATTTTCCGAACGATTGGACTAGGGCAAGACTGTAGCAATGGGAAGACGTGAAGTTATACGCCATGATTACTTGTATTTACCCGGTAATGCCTCTAAATTCCGATAAATCCGAAACCAAGAAATTGTGGGGGACCTCGCGGGGGTTTCGGGCATGACCTGGTAGATACGAGTACTAGTACCGTAGTCAGCGCAGTCCCGCGGTTCTAATTTCACATCTTGATGCTACCTCCTTTTACCAAGCATTGTTGGGCCTTCTCGTCCATCTCTGTATATATTCCATGTCTAATCCTGACCACCTGAGACCTGTACCGCCTCGCCTGCCCACTCCCTACAATTCATCGAGTATAGACAAGTCGCCAACATGCCCCTCACAGTCCTTTCCAACGCAGACATCCACTCCCTACTCCTCACCCTCACCCGAGATGACATTGCCGAACTCCAGTACGTATTTTCGGAGCTCATCTTTCCTCTCAAGGACCACATCTTGAGTCATGAAACATGTCTGGGGATCTGCACTCTCGAAACAAATCCAACGCTCGATATGCCTTCTCAAATAAGCAATACTGACTGTGAACTCGTGATCCAGGCACAATCTCGCGGAAGCCCTCCATGAATATTCGACAGGAACGCAAGAAAGCACGGTTGGATGCAGCGCCAACCAGCCCCAACGCATTGCTGTCCCCGCTGCCAATAAGCAAACTACTCTCTTCATGCCCGCCAGCACAAGTACGAGCAGAGGCATCAAAATCATAACCCTAGCCACAGCGCCTATCCCTTCGTCTACGCCTAGCCTTGGCAAATTAAGCATCGATTCTCCACGAAGTGGTTCTCCCGTTCCCAAATCACCTTCGATCGCTAGCTCAAGATCTTCTACAACCTTAGCCTCGCAAACATCCTCAAAATCGAGCGCCCCATCTACAGACCTTTCAGTGTTTTCCTCCCACACCACTACACCTCGTGGCTCCCTAACGCTCCTAACATCCACTGGCATTCCCTACGCCTTCCTCGACGCCGAAGAACTGACAGCTTTCCGTACTGCGCTCGCATCTACCATCATCTTTAACCGCCGCTCCCATGTCCATTCCATTACGGTCTTCGGGGCAGGCATGCAAGCAAAATGGCACATACGCCTCGCTCTCATGCTGCGTGGGTCCGAAATTCATCACGTCGACATCATAAACCGCTCATTTGCCCGGGCAAAAGAACTCATGCATGAATTCTACACCTCACCCGATTGGGAAGGCTTACGCAACGCGAATTCGAAATTGGCATTTAGCATTGTCTCCTCCGAGTACGGCGAATATCAACGGCTATTGAAGGAACACATCCGCAAAGCAGATGCCATCTTCCTTTGCACGCCTAGCACCGCCCCTCTTTTCCCAGCCGAACACCTTACCAGCACCGAAGGCAGAAAGAAAGGGAGATACATAAGCGCAATAGGCAGCTACCGCCCTCACATGTGTGAGATCCATCCCGACATTCTGAGTCAAGCCGTCGCACCAGACCATAAACGCCACCATCATAAGCACGCAGACAAAGGAGGCGTCATTGTAGTCGATTCGCTTGAAGCCTGCTTGAAGGAAGCGGGCGAAATCATCCAGGCAGGAATAACGGCGGAGCAGCTCGTGGAGATTGGAGAGCTCTTGATGGTCAAGAAAGCGAGCATGAGGGAAATTGAAATGGGAACTGGAGAGGGCGAGAAGGGTCTCCGGAGGTGGTTAGAGAGTGGAAATGTTATCTACAAGAGCGTAGGAATCGGGCTTATGGATATCTGTGTTGGCGAAGATTTAGTAGCGTTGGCGATGCAAAGGGGAATTGGGACTCGCGTGGAGGGGTTTTGAAAGGCCTGGACCTGCTCTTGAATTGCAAGTCGGAAAGGCTATCTACTGTTTTGCATAACAATGGTAAGCTTTACGAAGCAAGCGTCGGCGCTGGGGGGTTTGGGTGGCTTTACATCACAAAGCTTGGGGGTGATTAGATGTTGACACGCATAAATGGCAGCCGCAAAGGCCTGATCATTAATGATATTGTACGCCTTTGAAACGATTGGACTTATATGTAAAGATTACAGTGTGGATATCAAAACCCGAAACAAGAAATCCCAGCAGTGAAGAGAAGCCACCGAAGAGACCCGACTTATGTTTCCAGGCCAAGCCACCGAGCTTCCTTACCAAACCGCCAATATGTTGTAGTATTTAGACAGCCTAAAAATAAATCATCCGAGGTACATTTACTCGTTCGCCGGAGGAGCACCGCCCAGTGGAGCGTTACGACCAGCTGCCCTACGCTGTGCCTCCTGTTGCTGGACTGCTGGATTGGGGCCATTCCTCCTCGCACTACCCTCAATTAGTACCGTCCGCCCGTTGACCAAAAACAAGGGAATGTACTCACATAATCGTCCTTGACAACATACTGACCACAATCATAAACGCCCAGCTCGGAACCAAGCCGATGCCGAAAAGGGCATATCCAATCGCCTTGTTCACGCCCAGTTTCGCCAACTGCCCGTCGAACGGATCGAACCAGCCGTCGTACAGAACGCCCTCCTCGTACTTCTTCCCCGTGTGCAGCGCGACCATGTCCCCCGCCGTCGACCGGGTCACGTTGAAGTAGTTGACGTGGATCGTGCTGGCGGGAGTCGACTGGTCCGCCCGCGCGACGGGACGCCGAATGTGCCAGATCGTGGGCGGCTTGGCCATCCACGTCGAGCAGAGCACGCCCTGCTTGTCGCAGTCGACGTAGGCGAGGTTCGGCGCCGTCGGGTCCGCGGCGAGCACGGCCGCCGTCTCGTTCCATTCCCGCTCGAGCCGGTCGCAGAAGCCGCCGCAGGTCTTGTTGCCGCCCGTGACGAAGACCATCCACTCCTGCGGCGATTGCGCCGAGTTCGGGTCCGGGGTGAGCTCGGATTCGTAGTTGGCCATGGTCAGGGGGACGACCTTTGCGGCCGCGATCTTCGCCGCCGAGGCGGCGACGGGAGACTTGACGGCGGCGGGGACGGAGGGGACGGTGGTGGGGATGTAGCCGCGCAGGGAGTTGAACCAGTCTCCGGCTTGTTCGATGAGTGGTTTTTGGATGTCCTGGGCGGCTGCGAGAGCTGGCAGGGCGAGGGCGAGGGAGTGAGTGAGATGCATCTTTGCGGTCTTTCTATTTGGGGGGAGGGGAAAATCCGTGTGAGATAGGGTTGGATGGCAGCGGGAAGATGCTGGCAGAGGTAGCAAAAGGAGAGGGATTGATGAAGAGACGTTGCAGAGAGATAGAGGCTCGGGAGAAAGTTAGCGGTCGAGTCGCGCAATTGATGGTTTGCGCGCCAAGGCGACAGATAAGATTAACACTTGTCCTTCAGTAAAGTACTTTAAGACCGTTGCGCCTAAACCTCTAACCCGGCAACAATTGCCTTCCCTTTGTCTTGCCAAAGTGTAGCATTTCCATCCCCCCGTCTTTTCTTACACCAATCGCCTTCTCTGTTATATCAATTCCATGTAAGCAACTTCTATTCCTTAGCATCTCTTATCCTTGATTAAGTTGCCTCCCAAAGATGGCTTTTCCCGATACCCTTCACTAAGTCCTTGATGTCAGCCGCGAATCCATCGAGATAGATGTTGACCAGCATGACGATAATGAGGGCAAGCTTGGAGTCGCAGAAAGCGACGAGGATATAGCGTACGACGAGGATGACTATAGCAGAATAGATAACGAGGACGAAGACGATAACGACGTCGAAGGTGACGGGAATAAAGAAGACCAAGACAAAGAAGATGAACGTCATTTACTAACCCTGAATTAATAGAAGGTTGTAATTAAGGTACGTACTTAATCTTGGTATTTGATGAGCTTTCGGCGCTGATCAACTCTAGAAATCCTTCATGACGGCGTCCCTACGAGGTCCTGCCTCTGAGATAGTGGATGACCGCAGTCATCGCTTCTTTGGCAATCTGTACTAGAAGAACCGTCGGGATATCTTGCTCAAGCCAACCTTGACAATTATCTCCAGCTTCGCAAAGCGATCGAACCGCCCGAAAAGCGGGCCTGTGAAGGTATATTCCTAGGAGCTTAAGCCGTACTCGGCTCACTCTTCACAGCACACAATATTCCTTTCGACCAAGAAGAAGCGTTCGCACGCTTTCAAGATGCCAAGACTGGTACTTGGCGGCAGAAGTTTATTCAAAGAAGGCCAGAGGAGATGGTCCATACAGTTGGTGACATTAAGATGGCAGAGATCGCTCATCGACTCCATGATTCATCTTTAACCACTACCAAAGCAGGGAACGGAACATTGCTGATACTACGAATCTTTGCACGGCGCTCGTGATGGCGAACGCTTACAATGGGAACGGTATCCTCTTCGACCGTTGTTTGCGTAGAGAAAACGTGGATCCATTTGTTTACAATACCAAGGACATTCTTGCCCGCCACGAAGAATATTTGTCTCAGATTCGCAAAAGTATGCAGGCTCTTGTGTAGATCGTTTATGGTATCCCAACCTAGCAACGAATGAAACTTTTAGTTGAAGATAAGCTCCAAGCCCTTGATCTGTGGGGTAACTACGAAGGGATCACGATATACCTGGAAGAGGAAAAAGTCCAGGAGAAGCTTAGCGAAACTTCGCGCCTTTTACAAAGATTTCTAACGTCTGCGTTCCATCCACAGAACATGATGAAGGCATGGTCAAAGAGCCGTGCTGCTGGTCAACATAATTTGCTCGAAATCGGATATCGACTGGCTGGTGTTGGTTCATTGAACGTTTCTACGAAACACAGTTTTGGCGCAAGCAGGTAAAATTCTTGCCCTATGCTCAACCCAGCGTTAACAAAGCCATCAGAATTGAGTCGATAGAAGCCCTTCAGAAAGTGCGTAGTCAGAGACTGGATCACGAAAACTCGGCGACAAAAGCAGAGGTAGGAAAACTGTTGCGGAACTCAGTTTCTGCGTGAGAGAAAGAGAGAAGGGAGAGTACAGAAGCATTTCGCTCTGACGGATCTACTGAGAATGTGCATAGCGGGCCCATGCATTCGTCTCCGACAAAAAAGATCATCCTCGTTCCTAGATGGAGCAAGTGTACCTTCTCACATCCCCTAAAAGATGAAAAGGATGTTAGCGATCTACCACTTGAGGTCAAGTGCACATGTATCGTATGCCTAGACACCTCGAAATATGGAAAAAACAATTGCACTACCGTCATCGATCAGCAGCCATCGTGGGCCAGAACAACGCCGCCGGACTATGTCGAGAAACGCCTACAACATAAGAAGCAACAAATCTGGAAAACTCAGGCTGTTTCTGCCATTCAATGCAGATTTGGAGTCGTGGCCTCATGTGACAACTCAGACGATTTACAGGTATTATTACCACGGCCTTTCAGAGGGCGATCAGCTTCTGACGTTACAGCAGCCACCCTCTCTGCAGCGCGAAACCAGAGATGGCGGGTTCCCATCGGCCGAATAAATTAGAACGAACAGAATTCACCATCATCGCGACCGTGACTCAAAAGTGGACCCTGTGGATCAGAGGGTCACTCAGGGGCGGTATGCTTCCTCACGGTATTACGTAGCCCATGAATCAGAGAGCATGCAACATGAATCCGCTAGCGTGTAATCTTGTAATGAAAAACTTACGGGAGACTATCAAACCTAAAGGCTAGATCCGCGATGGGCTGCAGGATTTACAGTGGCATTCGCGTCGCTAAGGTACTCGTACGGAGGAAAAAGAGGTACGGTGAGTGATAAGAAGCATGTAATTTACGTCCAAAAATTGGGTTGTCAATATCATAACCTGGGACGGATTCTTCTCCGCTTGGACTTCATCTTTGAGATAATCATCATACTGCTTCGCCGTTGACGTGTGTCTGGTAGAGTACCGCGAGACCGGGGACATTTGCTCGCTTCTACATTTACAACATAGGTACCGGAGGTTACAAAGCAATCAGTTGGGGAAGCCGCGAAGATGGAAGTATTGGTCCTCGGACTCTGTCGGACTGGAACCACTAGTGCGTACCTGAGCGCCATCGAGGCAAGACATACTGACTGGGTGATGTAGCTATGACGATAGCACTACAAGACTTGGGATACGGAGAGGTGTACCACATGAGATCCGCTTATGCCAGCGAAAGGGATGTTGAGCTATGGATACAAGCCTTGGAAGCGAAGTACGAAGGCAAAGGATCCCCTTTGGGCAGGGAGCAATGGGACTCAATCCTCGGTCATTGCGAGGTATTGTCACCGACGTGTGAGTCTGTTGACGGTAAATAACTAAAGCCCAGGCTACCACCGACATCCCTGGTGCGTTCTTTGCCACAGAGCTGGTTGAGGCGTATCCCGAGGCCAAAGTCATCCTGACTACACGAACGCCGGAAAGCTGGCACGCGTCGATGATGCAGACTACCTGGGCAGTCTACCAAGACCGAGTGCGATGGATTGCTGCCAAGTTGGACGGTCCAACTTCACGACGCCGCCGCATGAGCGACTTGTTTTTCCAGCATTTCTTCGGTCACAATTTTCCCCGTACTGGTAAAGAGGTCTTCATTGAGCACAATGTTGCTGTCCGGCGTCTTGTACCGGCCGAGCATTTCCTGGAACATCGGGCAACGGACGGCTGGGAGCCTTTATGCAAATTCCTTGGTAAAGCTGTTCCGCAAGACAAGGCATACCCAAACACAAACGATGTGAAGTCCTTCCGTTCGAGGTTCCAAGCAATGAACAAAGGAATTTTCATCCAAGTCCTGACGTCGTTGGCCCCGAAGGCGGTACCGATCGTAGCCATCACTAGCATATTGTGCTGGATGTTCTGGGCAAGTATTTAGTATTTTTTGGGTCTTTGAGTGGATATTCTGGTCTATGTATGTTGTACTGAGGAACCATATAGTCTCAACTCATCTGTCCAGGAACTGCAGATATCTGGGTCACCTGAACGAGATCAGCTGAATAGCTTGGTTTGCCTGAGGATTTTGTTCAGGAATCCTATAGAGGTCTTCTTCCAATGACTGTGACTCTGTCTTGGTTAATGGCAACACCTTTCCGACACTCCAGGTCCGCTTTGATGAGGCTCTCGCGGAGAGCTTGTCCTTTGCCATCACCTAGACGGTCCAAAGCACGATAGCTCATCTCCTCAAGTGCCAACAGAATGACATCATTGTGTAGCAGTAGATGCGTGAGATCTGTTCCTTTCCGGTGTTCGAAGACATCTATCAATCCACCTTCGCGAAACGTCCTGGGCAGATCGGCAACCCACCTATAAGTGTTATCTTTATAACCTCAGATGTTTTAGCACAGCACATGGTATTCTCACTTTGGATGCATTCTAGTATCATTCTGTCTAGTAGGTGCGTCGATTGCGGCGGCGAGGTTTGCGGAAGAGTTGGAGGATTGGGCATGAACAATACTGGCAACGATCTGTCAGGACATACACTTTCGCGACGGTGTTTGACCGTTTCTGGTACATACTACCTTGAAGCCAGATCGTATTCGGCCCATTGGATGTAGCCTCCAGGCTCTATCAACGTCGCTGTCCATAAGCGAAATATTATCCAATAGGTTCATGATTCACCAATCGAAGGGTAAAAGGTAGAAATTGTACGCACTGAGCATTTGAATGAACGTCTTCAAGAGCGGCATCGGGTCATTGTTCTGGACAATTAAGAGAAAAAGGCGGATGTGGAGGATGTCGTATTTCCCGATAAGGTGTTCGGGAAGGTCGGCAAACGCATGCCAATCTTATATATTGACATTATTAGATAGCCATTCATTGGGTGGGCAGTGAGAAAGGTTGTTGTCGAAGCCGTCCAGTTGGGCGGAAGATGGTAACGTTCGAGCCACCTCAAGCAGCCAAATTCTGGTATCCGGACGTTATCGTCAGTCCTGACGGCTCTCTCTATGGCGTGGAACCATCAAACAGGTGGGACGCAGACCCTGTGCCGGTGCCAATATCGGCGATCTTCAATTCCGAACTCGATGTTGGAATACTTGGGTGCAGATTGTACCCCATTTGATCTTTCCAAAAGGAATGTTGTAAATTCAGCCTACATGCCACGGTCAGAGTCCAGTCTATTGGCACAAGTTAAGAGCGAACTTACCTCGCAGTTCCTTGGTAGCCAGTACCTAGCATATATTCATGGGAATACTGATCTGAGCTACTGCCTGCCATTCTGGCAACGAGGAACAACAAGACCAATGCTTCAAGACAGTCTGGAGTCGAAGGGCAGCTGCGAGGTACAGTCGAGTTGAAAATTGGGATGCTTCAATGTGTGGCGTTCGAGGATGTGACTGTTTAATCTTTCCGCACTAATGGTACTCTACTGAGATCCGCCGCCTCTACAGCATTTTTCTCCCCGTAATGATTTCCATAATGGGGCTCGGAAGACTTGGGGCTGGGCTGCAATATCATTTGCGTTACATACTAAGAGAGTATGGCAAATTCATGCATAGAAGGAATCTACAAATGCGGGCAGCCTTCTAGAAAAGGTGACAATTATAAACAAACCAACCATAACTTACCGTCCTTGTTAGTGAAGGGAGTTTTCTTCCAGCTGCCTTTGTCCAAAATCTCTTCAGGTAAACAGTCAACATAGTCTGGCTCATAACCACAAAAGTATGCGAAAAACAGAAAGAAGAAAGCCACCAAGATTTGACGTTGTCCACTTTAACAACTTGCTGACTGTAGAGCTTTGATACATTTTCAGCTTCCACCTCCGTGAATCCTCGGATTCTCGCACACCTAATTTTCCCCTCTATGCACGACTCCTGCTGGACCCTCTTACGAGCTCCGGGCACCTTTGTGGTCAACTTCTCCGCTCTGCAGTGCGTTCATGTATGCATCAACTACGTTGTGGGATGCTTTGTTGGACATCCAGTCAAAGTGTCTGTGGTTATGAACGTTTATCGGTTTGCATTGGGGCTTTTTATTCCGTTCTCTTTCGAACAATGGATCGAAGCTGGTAGTAGTGGCTGGGTTTTCGGCATGGTGTCGTTTTTTTTGTTGTTTGCGATGATTCTTATGTTTTTTTGCTGAGCTGGAAAAGGAAGACGTTGCGCGGACTAGTCCTCCTGCAAAGAAATTGTGGAGACTGGGGAGGGGGAAGACACAATTATCTGGGATCTTGGATCAGCTTGGCAGGAAAAGACTGAGTACAGTATTCAAGAGCAAGATGGTTTCCAGGTCACGCGACTGTTCTATCGAAAGTCCTCGCCGTTAGCGGTCGAGTCGCGAGATTGATATAGCTATTGCGCCAAGATCAGCCCTACCGTCAATACTTGCCTTATCTTTTCGCGGTACCTCGGTGCGAAGGTTTATCTTTCCTCGTTGGCTTGGCGTACATGAAGCTCAACCTCTGTCTCCAGCCTCCTCGAGAGCTGGAGGTCTGCGTTATCTGAAGGTGTCCACTATTTTACATCGGCCCTCAGAATTACAGTCAGACTGCCTGTGCTTCTCCAAGCTAATTGAGCTCATAGCGAATAGCGATACTCTTCCCTAGCGTTCGCTGCAGTTGTTCGTGCGGAGCTTGTGCAACAGTCATGGAGGGTAGAAGGAGTTGGACTGGACGAGGCAATTGGGTCTCAATGCTCTTCTGTATATATATGGCGCTGTCGTTGGGAGGGTTTGTCTCTGCAGCTTCGCTCAATCAGCGGCAGGCTGGTATGTACCCACTGACCAGACTGTCGTTGCTTCAATTACATGTTTGATGCTAACAAACCGCTTCGCAGATGACTTCTCAGCGGAGAATCCCGACGACTCAGACACTTCTGGCCTGCCAACAGGTGTTGCAGCTAGTGCGCCAGTGCCAATTGCGAATACGACCGCAGCTTCGAATGGAACTGTGAAGGCTTCGTCCCTCTCTTCTGCTGCTGCGGTAGCCACCACCGCGTCCAGTCCTCTCAACAACACGAATGATCCGAACATGTGCCATAGGACATACACAACGGACCCAGAAGGTGCCACGGATATCGCTAATCCCTTTTGCAAGCCAGGTGATGGACAAGACGTATACCCAAATATCCCGTATCAAGGTAGGTCTCAGCTTGAATGTCCTGTGGAGAGCACATGCTAACACCTCGCAGTGACTTGGGACCCCTCCCTCTTCGAAGACGGCGCAAATAATACAGTACAAGTCTACAACGTCGACGCCACCGGCCTCAACTCTCCAGCCACCGCAGACATACTCGCATCGGGCAACGCCACCAACTTTGAGGGTTCCGTCTTCCTCAACATGTCTTCCGTTTGGCTCAACGGCCAACCAACCGCCAATCTCACCCTCTCCCTCATAGTCGACAAGGGAGACGACGATCCCAAAGTCTTTGGCGGCCCCATCTTCACCCTGCTTTCCACCTCCGATTCCGACTCTACGCACTCCGCGCCGTCGTCCGCCTCTTCGAGCAGCAACAAGCTCGGCGAAAAAGTCGGCCTGCCCGTCGGCCTTGTCTTCCTCATCGTTGCTGCCATCGCGGTGGCGCTGTTTGTCTGCTTCCGCAAGCGGAGAGGCCAGGGTTATGGCACGGGGAAATCGCTTCGTCAAAGAGTCGGTAGTGGTACCGCCAGGGGACATAGAAGGGACGCGAGCTTCCACGACGAACCCACCAGGGGAGTGGAGTTGAAGGATAGGAATAAAGGGCTTACCGGGGAATCGCCAGAGGACAATTGGGACTGGGGAAGCCCCGTCAGCAGTCCGTCGAATGCCGGTGGTGCGGGCAACGCGTTTCGGGATGAGATTCAGAGGCAGAGGAGTGGGCGGTGAGGCGGGGCGAGATCCGGTTCGAATCTGAACGGATGAGTGCGGAAAATTTAGACCGATGAGTGCTTATACCTTGACGTATATAACGACTCTTTTCTTGTCATCAGTTGCGCGAGTACGTAACTGCCTTTGAGCCTTACGAAGATATTGACATGAATTCTATTTCGATCTGGATGTGTGATCTATGCTTTGCTGTTGGCTGCGATCTAAGTCATTGTGACTACCTCGGGGAATGCATCGACTGTGGATGTAATCTTTCATGCCATCTCAAAAACGCGTGGCATTCCCCCATGATAATTTCCTCCGATTTAAGTTTTGCACCTTCCATACCGAGTCTTCATCACTCCATCTCAATCCACGAACTTGACCCCCTTTCCCCCGCTAACGTCAATCGCTCCGCCCCTGTAACTCCCCCTCTTCTTCTTATTCTTCTCCTTCGTAAAGCCTTTTCCCTTCGTCACACTCAGATCCTGATGTGCCCTATCCGCGTAGTCGTAAGAGCGGTACGCATTCGAAGCCATCTTAGGGTCTACGGGGGTGTCTTGAGGAACGCGCTGGAAGGGCGTGTTCTGCTTCTTCGTGAACTTGGAGGCTTTAGGCGTGGGAGAGGATGAGCGCTTGCGTTTTGTGCTGGTAGTCGTAGTGGTGACGGTGGTAACAGCCTGTTGGTCGGCTGAGGTCAAGGAGTCGGAAGAAGAGGTCGATGACAGGCTCGTGTTGGCTGCGGAGGGTTTTTGCGCCGAGCTTGCCTGGAGAGTTACGCTGGAGTCACTGGATACTTGGGTAGGCTTGGCGGTCACGACTTTGGTTGTTTTGGTGACTGTTGGTTTCGGAGGCTTGGAGAAATCGACTTCTGAAGACTCGCCATCTGATGAGATTGACTCCGAAGAGGATGATGATGAGGATGCTTCTGCCTTCGTGGTAGTTGTCGTGGTCAGTGTTGATTTGGGAGCCCCATTATCAAACTCGCTGTCCGATGATGAGCTATCTGAGGAAGGTCCTGACTCCGCTTTGGCGATCGCTGTGGTAGCTGCGGCAGGTTTGGCAGGTTTGGCAGGTTTGGCAGCAGACCCGCTGTCTGATGACGAGGTATCCGAAGAAGAGGAGGACTCGGCAGATGGTTCGGAAATTGGGACGCTATTTTGAGGCTGCGGGATGACATTGAAGATAGAGCTGGATGCGTCTTTTTTCCCTGATACTGCCTGGAGACCTGCAGAGGAAGAAGTGTCGGAGTCTGATTCTGATTCGGAGCTTGAAGAGATACCGGGGCTTGCTTTGCGCTTGAGGCTGTTCACTAATCCGTTGACTGTCGGCTTGGGTGAAGCTGTATGTAGAACTAGCTGTGCGCCAGCATTTTCTTTCTCGTCGTCGGCATCGCTGTCCGAACTTGAGTGTGATGTAGATATCGATGATGACTTTATCTTCGACAATTCGCTAGACTTCTTGGTGGGCTTCTGAGCTGGAGTCGCATCCTTCATCTCTACATCCTCGTCACTGCTCCCACTACCACTGCTACTCGTGATGTCTTTGGCAATGACCTTGGCCGCTGCAGCTTCACTGGCCTTGGCTTCCGCTTTCACTTCCTTTTTTGCCTTTTTGGCCTTTTTCGACTTCTTGACTGCCTTGGCGTCGTCGCTATCGTCACTATCGCTGCTACTGGTCTCTTCCACTTGTAGCTTTTCCTGGTAACCCTTGTACCATTCTTTGAAGATCTTGACCAGGTCTGGGAACCCTTTCGGCAGCTTGGCCCCTAGCTCAATCTTCCATGCATCTAGCTTCTTCCTTGATTGTAATTGAGTGGTGTAAAGGCGCGAAGTGTGGTGGAAACCGTAAGAACTTAGAAATGCCCCCACAAGGCTGAGCAGTAGATCCGGAGGTGGAGCCTTCATTGGTGCGGTGACTGATGTGTACTGCAAGAATCTGATAGCCTGGTCTCTTTCCTTCTCATCTTTGCTTATATGGGCCTCTGACTTTGGCTTCGGATTTATGACTGGATTCTCTTCATCTGGAGGAAACATCCATTCTGGTTGTGGTTTGTCTGGTGCATTCTTCTTTTTCTTCTTTCGAGGAGGCTCTGAGCCTTGTGCGGGCAGCTCGAACTCTGGCTTGATCTCCACAGACGGTTTCTTTGATTTGGTTGGCATTTCGATTGTTGAATGAGTCGTGCATTGTGATAAATTGGTGATTGCGGAGCCCAAAGAAAATAGAAATCTTGACAAGCCGGCTCGTGCGCGGGTAGACCCGCTAGCGTGGGCGGTGTTAGCGTATAATGGACTGTCTCGCCCTGAGATGGAAGGAACCACCTTCCAAAGATCGAGTACTTGACTTGGCAACGCCTCGTCTTCAGCACAAGCCTTTGCCTTCCGAAAATCTACCTATGTGTGGCATGCGATTCAACCAAAGCCGTCCAAATGAGCCCCGCGCGGCGAGCATCTGCCCTCGATGAATGTCAGTACTGCCGGGCAACGCCCGCGCGGTCCTCCGAATGGGCTAGGCCCTGGTGGGAGACCAGTCCAAGATCATCGCAATGGCAGTAACATCAGTGCAATGAGTTCGGCCTCCGCAAATGATTCTCGGAATCGTTCAGGCTCAGAGATGAGCCGGGCGGAAACATTCGAGGACGAGAAGAAACGCATTATCGAGAGCTCTTTCGCCAAGAAGGAGGCAGATGGATCGGGTCAGCCGTTCAACGTGTGGCCGAAGTGTTTCGTGAACTGACAACGTCATAGCATCCGAGTCATACATAACGCACATTCGTATTGTGGAAGATGCAGCATACCCGTCCAGCCCCCCGCCTCTTGAATCTCCACCGGACAACAAAAAAACACGAGTGATCATTGTCGCCGTAAAGAGATCGGGACGCGTGCGAATGCACAAGGCGAGGGAGAACGCCAATGGAACCTTCTCGATTGGAAAGACTTGGGTATTGGACGACTTGGAAGTGATCGAGTCCTTTACCAATGCAGTCCCGCAGACTGCTGAGCAGCAGCAGAACAAATCTAGGGCAGGGCCGACTGGGTTCATCGTGACTGTACAGAAGCCATACTATTGGAAAGCAAATACTGCGAAGGAGAAAGACTTCTTCATCTTCAGCCTCATCAAGATATATAGGAAGTATACCGGGGGAAAGCTACCGCAGCTCATTGGCTTCAGTTCGCAGGAACTTGATCAATTAAGTGGAACTTCGGGACCGCAGAATGGTGCACCAACGGCAGCGCGGCCCAATGCACCCGCAGGAGAAAGTGTCAGAGTGCCCAGTCAAGAGCCTTCAGTCATACGAGAACCACCAGTAGAGACAAGTCGAGAAAGGAGGCAACGTCCATCTCAAGAACGCCCGTCTCAGGAGCGCCCATCTCAGGAACGCCCATCTCAAGAGCGCCCTCCCGAGGAGCGCGTGCTTCACAGTGCCGTTGCGCAAACTCGCTCTGTGCGGTCAGCAGGCAGTAACGAGCGCATTCATATGCCTGGCGCATTTCCCTCCACAGACTCTATACAAGACCCATCGCCCCAATCATCACAGCATCAGCTGAAGACCAACCGATCCGAGTCGCCAGCTCTGCGTAATGCTGTCCCACAACCTAAATTCTCCAGACCTTCTGCAGGACAGAGTACAGATTCATTCCAAAGTGGCCGTGAAACTCAACCCGCTCCTCTGCAGCCAAGTGGTCGATCAAGCAATGAGAGAGTAGGCCAAAACGGAACATATGCAACAGGGGTTACCCCGGGCCCCGACCGCCCGACAATAGCACCAGATAGGCCAGTGAATGCTGTAAAGGACATCCCGACTCCAGTACCACATGCTAAAGAATCCACGCCCGCCAAGCAGGCAATAGCTCTAAACTTCAATCCAGGCTTGAACGACAACTCCCCGGACCAAGCAACCACTCCCAAGGGATCTCTTGACCTGCGGAATGGCAATATGCGAGACCATTCAATCCCAGGGAGAGACTCCAGCCAAGGCACTCGTGGGCTGCCATCTTTAAATCAATCAGAATCGAGTGAAGACAACTTTCCAAACGAGACGCGATCAACAACAGCGTCAAGTCATGTTGCTCAAAGTAGTCAAACTACAAACCAAGAAGTCAAATCATTAGAGCCAGCAGCCCATGATGATGGTATCTCAACCCCTCAGCCATCTGTCACAAAATTCCCACCAACCCCCCCTCCAGAAACTCCAACAGAAGAGGAGCACCGACCTGGGCTTGGGCCGATGATAAAGAAGAAGAAGTCGACCACGGAGGTTGCGTCAAAATTTCGAAAAGCCGCCACCGCCTACAATGCTTTCAAACCTCGCGCTGGTGGTGCCGCGGAAAAGGTAGCCAATGACAAGACGGCCGGTGGTGATGGCATCACAGGTGTTTTTCAAGCACCATCTCTTCTCAAGGGTATCAGCCAGGACGACGTTAGACCGGCGACACCCAAGCAGAGCCTGGAGAATCGACCATCGACGCCCGATGTTAAAAGGGAGATTCCAACAGTGCAGATCACCACTTCTCCCGCGAAACCCGTCACGCCAGTGCCTCCAGAGCCTGTGCCACAGAAGCCTTCGGAACTTGTCTTGCAGAAGAGTTCCGAGAACGAACAGCGGCCACCAATCGCAGAAAAAGCTCAAGAGGATCGTCGTAAGAAGCATCGTTCTGACCATTCCGCCAAATACGCCAAAACATTGGGCATTAATGCTGGTCTATTAGAAGGCCGGACTTTCGAGATCGAAGAGGTACTGAATGATTTCGGTTGGGGAGAAGAGGGAAGCGGACGGGCGACATTCGAGGAGCTTGAAAAGGGTATCCGCAAAGAGATTGCCCGAGTGGAGGCCGGCAGCTGGCTAAGTGCTGTGGAAAACAATGACGAACGTGTCGTGGCAGTAGCTGAAATGATGGACCGAGTTGTAGCAGAGTGCGATGAGCTCGACAACCTGCTTACTTTGTACAACGTCGAGCTGGGGGTATGTTTGATCTACTGCTATTTTGGAGAGCACTGCTGACTACAGGCAGACACTGAGCGAGGACGTCGCATACATTGAGGCTCAGTCACAGGGCCTGCAGGTTCAGACAGCTAACCAAAAGCTCCTCCAAAACGAGCTGAAGAATCTACTGGACACAGTATCTATTTCAACTGCGGACCTGAGCAAATTGAAGAACAACTCTTTGAGCACCACTCGCGAGGTTCAGGAAGTCGAATACACTCTCGCACAACTTTATGCTGCGATGTTGACAATTGACCCCAAGCTTCGTCACAATGATAGCAAGTCAGTGACTGTCGATCAAGCCAGCCTGCATCGAAGCAGCAGCACTGGACATGGAAGCACGGAGCTCAGCTCCATGCACGCCGTCCGCGAGAAGAAGGAGACATTCCGCCGAGAGAGCGTTGATTTTATACAACGGCTAAAACGGCATATGTCAAAGATGTTCCAAGATGTGGAGCAGCAAACGAAAGACGCTTTGGATAGCAATCGAAACAACAAGGTCTCAGCAAATCCTACCAAGCTCGACCATCATTTACGGGATGCGCCAAAACAAGACTTGTGGCTGTATTCACCGTTGATACTTTTCGCACGTGAGATGGAGATGTCTGAGTGGGAGGATCTTTTGCGTATTTATGAAAGCCGGATCAAGACCCAATACCAGGGAGAGTTCGGCGATAATTTCTCCGCTTGGAAACGGGCCACCAGAAAGCAGTTAGGAGATGAGCAAGATGTTCTTTTTACGACCCAAGAGAAGGAGAATGAGAGCCTGGTTGGACGCAAACTGACCGTGAAACGATCCAAGACCGTACGCGCAGGAGACCGAATATCAAGTGGCGACAAGACGAGAGACGGCAAGGTCACCGCATACGAAGCCTTTGCGGGTGCTTTGACGGAGACGGCTAGAGTCATCTTCGTGGAACAGAACTTTGTGGTCGACCTCTTCCATGCATCGTCACTTGATACCCAGGATTTCATCGACGCACATGCTATCGAACCCGCGCAGCGAAAAACTGGAGACCTGATGGTCAAAAAGCCCTTTGACCCTGATCGCAACGTGGCCAAGACTGTGTCGGGGGTCATGGAAGAGATCTATTCGTTCTGGCCGACTGAGCTGCAGAGTCTTGCTGACTGGACCATCAAGCAGGATGCTATGAATGGCGTTGGCGTCCTCTTCGCCCTCGAGTCTCAGCTTCTCGAGGTCGAAGAAACCAATCAAGAGTTCCTGACCCAAGCTGTCACTAGAATCCGCGACCGTCTGGTCACTAAATTTGCTCACTTCATCAATGAGCAAATCCGTGGCATCGAAGACACTAAAGTCAAAATCAAGAAGCGAAAGGGTGTCATCGCATTCATAAAGACATTCCCCAACTTTTCTATCGCTCTTGAAAACATGCTTCCGCCAACTCGCTCTCTCGACCACCTTCCTGTACGCGCCACGGTCAATGACGCCTACAATAGAATCAACAAAGCCATGTTCGAAAGCCTGAAATTCATTGCAAAGGAAAGCCCGACGGCGACGCAAGCTGCTGCGACTGCAGGTGATCCTGAGGATAAGGAAGCCCTCAACTACCATATCCTCCTCATTGAGAACATGAACCACTATATCGAGGAAGTAGCCGTCCGGAAAAACCCCATCCTCGAAGACTGGAACTTCCGCGCGCGCGCCGAGTTGAACGAGCACATGGAGCTGTATCTCGCTGCCGTCATACGTCGACCTCTGGGCAAGCTTCTAGACTTCCTGGAGTCCACCGAATCACTTATACGCAACAATCCTGGCTCTCCAACCTCAATAGCCACACGTGCCTCCCATTCGCGCTCCACCTTCAAGAAGATCCTCTCTAGCTACGACGCAAAGGAAATCAAACGAGGTATCGACACCCTGAAGAAGAGAGTAGACAAACACTTCGGTGACGGTGACGACACGGCTGGCTTGTCTAGAGAACTGGTCACCAAAGTTTTCAGAGAGTGTGAAGGCAGATACCTTCAGATTGGAGAGAGAGTTAGCAAAGTGGTCAAGGATGTGTACGAAAGCAGTCTCGAGGTCGAGTGGAGAAGGGAAGACGTCGTTTCGGCTTTCAGACGGTAAAGGGAGGGTAGAGTGGTTATGTATATATTGACGGCCAATTGCAGGCGTAGCGTGGTTGTCTTGTTCTGTCTTCGATGGGACTGATACAGGGTGTCATTATTTTTCACCGATATAGGGATGCATTACCGGTGGATCTCGCTTCGGAGATGTCCGGGCGGCATAGGGTTGAGGGATCTCGTCCAACGTTTCACAGCATATTACGGCCGTCGCATAACGAGGGGTGCTGTGGTCTTCCAGCCCTTGATGGGATTACTGCGTTGTATATACTTTTCCATTGAGCGAGATACCGAGCCAGACCCGACCGAGGCTAACCTCACACCTTTCCAGCTCACCACACATCAATGTAGACATTACCAATGCAGTCGGGCATGCCGTATCGCTGTTCTGCTGAATGTAACCAGCTTTCCCACTTGCCTCCTGCTCTATTTGTACATCACCGTCTCCCAAAGAGTCCCTTTATCTTAGCCAACACCCCCCCTTCCTTTTCTTTCTTCTTCTCCTCCGCAGCCCCAGCTCCGGCCTTCACCCGCTCAAGCTCCTCACCAGCACTCCTCAGCCTCTCCGTCGCCACCTCCAACCTCTCCCTCCCCCCTCCCCCCGCTTCCTCCGCTTCCTCAATCTCGGCTTCCACCACCTCTTCTATCCTCGCCACTTCGGCCAACATCGCCGACGACTCCGCCTCCCGATCCGAGTCTCGAGCGAGCCCCTTCACAGCCTGCTCTGCTCGCCGCGCCCGTTTTTCGCCCTTGGTGTAGTGACGAACGGGGGGTTCGGTAAGGGTGCCTGCTTGGTTCTCATCGTCGGGCTGGGAAGGGAGAGCGTCGGCGACGAGGGAAGGTTTCGTTTTTTGGGCTTGACGGGCGGCTTCGGCTACGGTTTCGGCTTCGATGGCCTCGGTGGTGCGGTTGATGTGGTCTTCCAGTGCTGTAGGTTCGGGTGACGGAGGGTCGATGGAGGTTTCCACATGTACTGCTTCTTCTTTTTCCTCTTCTTCTTCTTCTGCTTCTGAGGGACCTGCTTTGGCGCCTTGGATTCGCCCGACGACCTCCCCACTCGCCCTCTCGACTTCGTCTTCCAACGTGTCCGCCCTCCTCCCTTCCCCCTCCAGCGCCGTCGCCACTCCCCGCCCCACCAACCCCAACGCCGCCCTCTGCTCCTTCACCCTCCTCCTCACCTTCCCCGTCCGCATGACCAACCACCGCAACCTCCACCCTTCCACCCCCAACTCCTTGATCCGCCCCGCCTTCTCCCCCAACAGGTACTCGTCCAGGCCCCCGCACTTGTCGATCGTCCGCAGCACCCGCGCCTGCACCTTGACCTGCACGAACCGCGCCAGCCCGTCGCTCCAGAGCCGCTTGTTGTGCATGTTGGGCCGCCAGGCGCGGCGCGTCTTCACGGCGTTCTTGTCGGACACTTTGTTGCCGAAATGGATTTTCGCGCCGCCGTAGAGGCCCGAGTCGGATTGTTTGTAGTGCAGGGCGGGGCCGTAGGGGTAGGGGGGTGGGCCTTTGGTGTAGCCGGGGGCCGGGGATTGAGTGGCGGGCTTGGGGACGTGGAGGGTGGTGGAGAAGGGGCGGAGGCAGCGGAGAGATGGATGTTTGGGGAGGGCCATGGTGGTGAGGAGCATTTTGTGGGGGGTGGGGGAGGTTTGGGTGGTGGTTGAGAAGAAAGGCGTGGACGAAGTTCCTGCGTGAAGAGGCTCTGTGTTTTGGGAGTCGGCTATAGGATGCGAGATATTATAGGTTAGTGATAGACTTGTAAATGGCAAGATACATCTCCACCGGCAGAAAAAGGGCAACGATTGACAATTGGAGTTGGCATGTCATGAAGCTCGATGGCAGCTCAGCCGTCGTTGAAATGGCAGAAACAACGCCAAGGAAATCTCAGCCCTATCAAAGTCTCAATCTCAACTTCCATCTCTCGTCCTGAACCAATCCAGTCGACACAATCCATCACCACAGCAAATCCCACCTCCCACCACCACCACCACCAAACCCCAAATGACCACCCTCCCCGACCGCCCCCTCCCCTCCACCGCCTCCTACATCCTCGCCACCTTCATCCTCGCCGCCTGCGCCGGCTACTTCCTCGGCCAAGCCTCCTCCCTCGGTCTCTTCTCCCCCCGTCCCAGCCTCCCCGCCGCCGCAAAGTCCACCAAGAACCCGAGCTGGCCCAACAGCTACGATGTCGCCGTGCACCCGGACAGCTCGGACGAGGAGCTCATGACGCGTCTGAGGGGGGGGAAGGAGGGTGCCGGGGCTGGGGTGCGGCGGGTTGGGGATGGCGAGGAGGAGGATGGGAGTGGGAGTGGGAGCGATGAGAGTGAGGATGGGAGCGAGGGTGCGCGGGAAGAGCGGGGCGCGCTGAAGTCGTTTGAAGAGAATGAGGGGGAGGAGTGCAAATTGGTGTTGGTCGTGAGGACGGATTTGGGTATGGGTAAAGGTATGATACGGATAAATCTGTTTTCACCTCCCTGCTTTCAAATCTCGTTTTGATTCGAACATTACCTTTCCGAACGCATGGGCTTCTCCGCCTCTTCTCCTCTTCTCAATTCTCCTCAAACCAACCCCCCAAACAAACCCAAATCTAACCCCCCCCCTCCCCCCCCACAGGCAAAATCGCCGCCCAATGCGCCCACGCCACCCTCGCCTGCTACAAACACCTCCTCTCCTCCTCTTCCTCCTCTTCCTCCTCTTCCTCTTCCTCCTCTTCCCATCCCTCCCTCCTCCGCCGCTGGGAATCGACCGGCCAGGCGAAAATCGCCCTCCAGGTGCCGAGCGCGGACCAGCTCGAGCTGCTGCGCGCCCGGGCCCGGGACCGCGGCCTGTGCGCCCGGGTCGTGCGCGACGCGGGCCGGACGCAGGTGGCGAGCGGGAGCGCGACGGTGCTGGGGGTGGGGCCGGGGCCGAGGAGCGTGGTGGATGGGGTCACGGGGGGGTTGAGGTTGTTGTAGGAAAGCGGGGGAGGGGGGGTTTGGGGTGAGATGAGATGAGATGGTACGAACGCGGAGAAGCTGTAGAAGCTGGCGATGTGAAAATGAGAAAGAAAAAAAGATACCCAAGATCGGAGTGGTTATGGTACTGGTGGTGGATATTGAATGTATACCGCTCTTCTGGTTCTATCAATGCCAGCAGGGCCACAGTGGAAAGCTTCGTTACCCCCAAAGAGTCCACAAAGCACATACATCAGGCCAATCTCACACCAGCCTGCCTGTTCTTCTTCTGCGTAGTCCCCATCGCATTGTTCATCCCCGTCGCCTGGCTGCTGTCCAGCGTACTCTGCGCTTCCCTCTTCTTGTCATCCTCGATCTTCTTCAAATGCTTCTCCGTCTTCTGCTTCCCGCTCCCCTTGCCGTGGAACTGATGGCTCAGATGCTTGAAGGCCTCCTTCTGGTTCATGCCCCGTCCGAACTCGTCCACGTACTTCAGCTGCACGTCGGGCTTGTACTCGCGGTTGAAGATCTCCGTCATCTGCCGAGACTCGAGTTGGTCGCGCATCTTGTTCTCTTGCCGTGCATACTCTTCCCGCTCACGAGCGGACATGCGGTCAAGTTTGCCGGTGGCTCGGTCCCGCTCTCGTTGCTGGCGGGCTTTGGCTTCCACGGCTGCTTCGCGCTTTTGTTTCTCCGTGAGGAATTTTTGGCGGTCGCGGTGCAGGGCGTTGATGTCGGTTTCCTTGTTCTGCTTGATGAGGCCACGTTGTGAGAGCATGGAAAGTGTGGCACCGAGGCCTTGATTTAGGGTTGCGTCATCTTCGAGCCCGGTGTCGGTCATACCAGGTGCAGCGGACGTTGAGGTTTCGCGCTTGACGCGTGCTTCGAGGTCTTCGCCGTCTTCGATGTCGTTGTAGGATCGACCCATGTCCACGTCTCCGTCTTCGTCTTCAGGAGACGCCTCTTTTTTGGCTGGCGTGGCACTGCGGGCTTTGACGATTTGAGGGCGAGCTTTCCCCTCTTCCTTAGATCGTGCTAGATTGGCTACGAACTCTGTAGTCTCATCAATGATCATACCACCCTCTTCTGGTTGGGCTTCTTCTTCAGGCGTAGCTGCTTCCTCTCTGATCCTTTGCGCAAGATCCTCCGGCTTTTCTCTTTTCCGCTTCTTGAGGGCCGCTCGTCTTTGCACAGCTAGGACGGCCTGGAGATCTTCGTCGTCAGCAAAAGAAGTACTTTCAGTCGCCTTTGACTGAGCCTCTGGAATCTGTGAGTTGCCGGCATCAACAACCATGGCGTCCCCATTTGTTTGAGTGCCGTTGCTTGTCTCTACCGGAAATATGTCATCCTCATCAACAGCCCTTTGCCGCGTAGTTCTGGCCTTTTTCTTCTTCGGTTTCTTGATCTTGGCTTCTGTTGCCTCTGTATAATCTGATATCGGCGCGTCTTTGAGAATATCAAGGCTAATGGCTGTGGATTTTAACTTCCTCCCAACCGCTTGCTTCATCGCTTCACGCTCCTCCAATGATGCTCCCTGCCCATCCAAGGTAAAGCGCTTACGCTTTTTGCCATCGATCGTCTCGTCATAATGCTTCAGAATCGTCGAGCCGCCTTCTTCAATTTCAGCATGGGGGTCGTAGACGGGCTTCTTGATCTTCGAGCTCAGCCTCTCGGTCAGTGCCTCTCGCTCTTTCAGGTCCAAGTTCTCCAGTTCATCCCCTTCCTCTTCGTTCTGATCGATCGTGGAATCTTTGAGTGTCAGGACCTGCTCCTCACCACCCTCGAAATCTTCCAGCTCGTGGGCGACTTTCACACCGGCGAGATCCTCAGCCGTATGCTCCGGTGCATTCTCCCGTTCCGCCAACTCCTTCTCCAGCTTCGCCAATCTCTCCTTCTCAAGCCTCTTCCTTCTTTTCTTCTGCTGAAGCAACCAAGTCTTGGTATCGAGGTCTTCCTTCTCATCAGCCTCGCCCAATCCCTTTCCTTCCAGTTTGGAAAACTTCTTGGCGGCATCTCGAGCTTTCTTGATGGCCTCATTCTTCGCTTCTCGTTGCGCTTTAGCATCTGCTTCTTTCTGCAGCTGGTTCCAATTGTCGTACCCTTGTGCTTGCCTTGTTTCTAGCGTACTGCCCTTCTCCTCTTCCTCCTCCGATGAGCTCCCGGCGCCTTTGGAGGCTTTGAATCGGGGTCCGCCGCCTGGGACGGGGAGGAGGGCCATCCCGAGGGATGCCCGGATGCGGTTCGTCTCTTCGATATCCATGATGGTAAATGAATGGACTCGTAAGGAACAAGAGGATGAGAGATGGGTCAGTAATGACGACGAGTATCCGTGGTGTGAGTCAGTTGACAGTCAGAGGAGCAGCAAGAGTGAAGTTCGATGAGGCGGCAAAAGTTCCGTAGCCGCCTAGCGCAAAAAAGTCTTGGCGCACATATAAGAAAGATATTTTTTTCTTCTCTTTCCGCTCCCGCTTCCTTCCAAAACAACATGAGATCTGTGTCAGCCTCCCGCAGCCCTCTTCCCCTCGGGGACCTGGTGTCGTTCGGTCGAGACTGACAACTCGACGTCAAGGAGCCGCTTTTCCTCCACGGAGGAAAACCCCATAGCGTCAATCTTCCGGTCGACAGGTCTCAAATCGAATCGGTTTTGCCTTTCTTCGAAGCCTGAGCTCCCGTCCGGTGAGCTCGGTGGAGGGGGGGGGCTTGCCGAGGACGTCATATTCCACCACGTTCCTGATGGGGCGTCGTCTGATGAGGGTTGGGTAAAACGTGCGTGTTTGTCAATCCTTCTGTGTTGGTTGCTTGCTGACGTTCTTTGTAGCATGACTGTCTACATGATTCGGTAAATAGTTTCGAGTTTGTCTTGCGGTCGTGGGAAGACTTGGGCGGGATGTTTTCTGCGTCATTCCTCCGGGATCATACGAGTTTGGGAGATTGAACGGTTATTTGTCCTGTATTGTCCGCTCTTGTATCTTAACTGTACTTTCATTCGTGGAGCATGGGCAGCATTTATGAGCCTGCCTTCATAACAATTACGCAACGTCCATCTGACCACAGCAATGCCGTCGTCAACAAATTGCCCCATTCCCGTCCTCGCAGCATCCCCTTCCTGCGCTTCTACGTGGTCTCGAAACCCTCGCCCTGCCCCTAACACGTCCTATTGAGCAAGCGATGGCATTTCGCGCCGAGCCGACATCCGACCGTTCTGAAGCGCGGGACAGACGATAAAAATCCCTTGATGCATATCTCTCGCCGATCGCGTGGCAGGCATGATTCACCGTCGTCGTCTCCGTCAGATCCCCATACTCACACACACACACTCTCTCTCTCTCCACATCTCTCTTGCGAAAAACACAAGTTTGATTCTCTCGCCATGACTCCGAACCACCCTCTCCTCCTCTCCCCATCCCTCCTCACCCTCACCCTCCTCTTCGCCCTCCCCGCCCACCCGGCCTCCCTAACCCCCCCCCCACCCATCTCAAACCCCTCCCCCCCAACCGCCGACCGCTCCATCGAATGCTTCAACCTCACCACCCCAAAAGCCTACCCCGTCGACCCGAACGACTGCCCCCCCGCCATCGACGCCCTCTACCACGACCCCTCCGGCGTCATGGCCCTCCAGCGGTTCTCCCGCGACCCCGCCCTCGCCGCCTCCACCTTCCAGGTGCCCTTCGCCTGGCAGTACGGCTCCTGCCAGGTC
Source organism: Letharia lupina (assembly GCF_014066315.1). Lineage (NCBI taxonomy): Eukaryota > Fungi > Ascomycota > Lecanoromycetes > Lecanorales > Parmeliaceae > Letharia > Letharia lupina. The sequence goes on from NW_023502983.1 coordinate 1,534,140, forward strand.
CTGCTGACCAGCGGGCTCCCGGGCGCGCTCGACACGTTCCGGCTCGCCGACGTCATCGTGCAGGCGCTGCGCATCATCGAGGAGTGTCCGCCCCTGAGCAAGAAGGCGTTGGGGGGGCTGGGGCTGGTGGGGCGCGGGCAGGCGTTTTTTGTGGCGGTCAATGGGCCCGATTTGTCGCCGGATGGGGAGGGGGAGGGGGAGGGGGAGGGGGATGGCGATGGGGGTGGAGAGGTGGAGGGGGGTGGGGATGTGACGGGGCTGGGTTTCCGCGGTGGAAGTGACGGGTCAGGCGTTGATGTTGTGGATCCGGATTGGGCGAGTGAAGGGCTGATGGCATCATGAGGACTGGGGGCATCGTGGCGGAGAAGATAGGCAGAGTCTTTGTGAGCCTCATGGCTGCTTTCCGGACGGGCTTTCCAAGTGGTGGAGCCTGAGTACAAGTCTTCCTATGTTTTATGAGCACACGGCAATGCAATGTGGATGCTGTACCGTCCTGCGAAGGAGAGTGTTCAGTAGATGCAGAAAGTTAGGAAAGCGTTGGATATCATTGGGGAGAGGAATTATGAGGGTCCCCAAACCCAGATGTGTGCGATTCTAGCAGCTCTTTAGCAGGCCAGTGTACATTTGCCAATGTCTTCGGCCACAGCTTCTATGGGCACAGACATAGATGTCACCCCGTGAAGCCGGTATGATCGCTCGCTATTAGCATAACATGGACTTTGCTGAAATCATGGGAGTAGAGAAAATGACGGGGTATGTACAATGAAGCGAGACAGTGTCGAGCCCCGCTTGCTGTTGAACGATTGAGTCTGCCGATGAAATGAGGTGTGAGAAGCCATCCGTCTGCCCTTGCTCTAAACACCCTTCGAATTTCGCGAGAGCTTGGAGAGTCTGTTCGCAGGCTCAAAGTTGCTGTACAATAAATTCGCGAGGCGCATTTTAATTCTCGATGGATTGGTCTTCGCTGACAGGCTCGTCGTCAGTGTCATCGTCGTAGTTCCTAGCGCCAAACCTGAGTCCCCAAAGATTTTCGCCTCTACTCCAGCCGAAGAAATTCGTGACAATCTCGGCAGGCCGTGAATCTGCAATGTTCGCAGCGAAGGATGTATATCCAGGCAGGATACTCACAGACCTCACAGCGCCCTGGATTTTGTTCAGATTTGCCTCCCTCGTAGTTGAAGTTGTTGTGGTCACAGTCGACCTGCAATCTCTGCTGGAGCTCTGCCAGCTGCTGCTCGCGAGGGCGTAGATCAGGAGGAAGACCTCAGGCGACGCGGCGAGCTGCACGGATGTCTATGCCTCTGGCAGCACGTGTTTGAAGTTGAGGCTCGTCATAGTCTCCACATTCGCAATTCCTCCATTTCGTTCCGCAGCGATAGCAGAATTCTGCTTCACAGCGACATCTATGTTATTATGCTTAGCGGCGTACGTGAAAAGAAGAAAGCTTTGCAGAACTCACCGCATGTGATGACAGCCAAAGTTCAAGGCTACCATGTGACCGCATTGGTAACAAGTCTGCCAGCCTTCTTTCTTCGCGAGTGCTAGCACTTCCTCGTGTGCTTTGTCCTTCTTGCAGACGTGGCCGACGTTCCTACCATTCACATTTTGAGGGAATTCGGCGCGGCATTGTGTACAAGTATCTCTCCAACATGTCACGCAGGTGGCTCTGACTCCTTCGATTCTACCCTTTTCGATCCTTACTCCGCATCCCTGAATGCCGCAGTAGAGTGCTGTTGCGTTCTTGATCTCGGCTTGTCGTGAGCTGTAGCGGCTAAAGACCACAGCGGAGACGTTATCAGCGACTGTAACGAAGGCAATTGGGATCTTGCAGCATTTGGGCGGGAAGCCGTCATGTGTTTGGAGGCTAGCTTCGATGAAATGACCGAAGCAGTCCTTGCAGTAATAATGCTTGCAGGAAGCCTTAACGAGCTCGTCAACGGCTAAGTGGTCGCTGCAGCTTGCACAATCTCCAGTGGTTGGAGAGGTCTCGAAGGCCGTTGTAGGTGCTGCCGTCTCCTTTACCACTTGGGCGCCACTGGCCTCTGCTGTAGAGGGTTGCGGATCTTGGACTGAATATATCCCACTACCCTCGACCTGAATCCTCGGGTGATCTCCATTGGTGATCTGCTGGCACTTGACCTTCTTGTGAGAATGCCCCACATGATCTAATGCTGCGTGAGAAGGACAGCGAAGCTCGGCTTCTTTTGGGTTGACCGATACCGATGAAGGGTCGCCCTCTGGTGTTAGTGACCTTGCTCGCTTCTGGCTCGTCGCCTTGGAAGGCAATGTTTGATTAGCGCTATTGGCTGGCGCTAGCTTACTATGATTCGATACCGTAGAAGGTGCGTGGTTCAGCAGGGCCAAGCGGTCGAAAGTCGTGTCGTCAATCTGCGGCAATGGCGTCGACCGGGCCAATAGAGCTGAGTCGTCCTCCACAGCCTTGGCCATACTCAGAGCGAGGCGTCGACTCGCCTCGAAAGTAACAGCATCGAACCCGGAATCGATCTCAAGTTGCTGTCGTTGTAGGCGGATGACAAGCTTGTCGGCGGTGCCTGAGACCTCAAGCTCATCGAGATCATGGAGCTGCAGCGCAATGGCGAGCTGGGCGGACGCGTTGTCCATTGTTGACATGGCCATCCTTGCGAGCGGAACGTGCTACGTGGACTAAAACCTCTATCAGAGTAGGTTCTTAGGTATACAGAACTTGGACTTACCTTGTGCTTCACATTAGGATCTGGCGCGGGTTCAAGGACACTCACGTTGGAGCGAGTATATTGAAACGTTGAGCTGCGTAATACGTCAGAGTTGCTTCTTTGCCTTCTAAGGATGCTTTTATCCTACGTACCTCTCTTCAAGGCGTTGAGACTGGCATTGGTAGTGTCGCAGATTGATGATTTTCTGCTGAGGTTGCAAAATGTTGAACTGAAATCAATTCCGAATGATCAGACACTGATGAATTAGGATAAATCTGTAACGATTAGACGTCGTGTGTGTCCGTTCCTGGAATCATTCTGGTCAATATTCGCTGTAATCTAGTGAGCTCTAATACGGGTGGCTATTGTTGTTGGTGAGAGTGAGGAAAAGGGAAGGAAGTGAGGTTAAATCTTAAACTCACATACACGAGTGAACGAATGAAGCTCCTGGGGCGGAAATAATCTAGCAAGGAGCAGAGTCCAGATCGATGTATGCGAAATCTCGATCACGCTACGCATATGAAAGCAGTCTTCTGGATTTCAAGCATGCTCAATTGAACCCCTCGCAGGCAATGCGGTTGTCTGTTGTAGTCTTATAGGTCATCTGCGGTCTCTTACATCTCTCCGGCCACATTGCACCTGTCGTTGCGCGTCTCAGTGTGCTATAGGAAGATTGCTCCCATTTACAATGCCATCAGTGCTCAGGATCATGGTAGAATTGCTTGAGTATTCGTTCCGCCTCCTTGTACTCCACCTTGACCGTCGCCACGGTGGCCTTGATTTTCTTCAGCAGCACCGTATCCTCCATGTCTGTAGATTGTCCGGCATCGTCTTTATGTGCGCCGTAGTGCTGGATCTTCTCACAAGAGTCCTTCACTTTGGTCATGCCCAGCGTCGCGGAGGAACCCTTCAGAAAGTGGCCGAGGGACGAGAGAGTCGCCAATTCTTGTTCTCGCCTAGTGAAGATTAGCGGTTGCAATGATACTTCTGACCAGACAGGGGGGCGCGGCAGATGCGAAGCTGGCTACCACTTACTGAAGTTTCTGGCTTTCGGCGGTCGACCTAGTGCCATGTCAGGATTGTGTTCACTAGAGTGGATGATGATGATGAAGGGAAGCAGAGGGACAGAGACTATGCTGGTGATATGAAGCCGGTGTTAACGTACAGGGAAGCAATCATCTTCTCAAAGGTTGCCTCGGCCTGCTCGAAGAATCCGTAGACAATGCTCTTGGAGAATTCCCGCTCATCTTCGTCATCGTCCATCTCCAAAATCTGTTCGAATGTAGGGAGATCGATGGAGTCGCCACAATCAGGAAGGCCAGTCGAGCCAGTCTCGGACTTTGGGGGACGAGTCAGCATGCGGGTCTATGGCCATAGAACAGCAGGCAAACCCGGGCCCGGGACGTACAGGATCTTCCGTCGAATGACTGGCCATGTCGTCTTCTTCTTCTCCTTCGGACCCCTCTTCTGGTTGGCTGTGGGTGGAGGGAAAAGCGGTCTTCGGGATGGAGCTGACTTTAGTCATGATGAGCGTTGTCCTGCAAACTGACCAATGTCGGAGCGGGCGCTAAGGGGCTCCTGCTATTGGCTGCGAAGCGAAAGAGACAAAAGGAAGGTAACAACGTGCTTGGTATGAAGTGGGTGGGGAAAGGTTGGAAGGTCACACCTGCAGACAGGGAAAGCTCTGCTTGTTATCAGCATATGTGGCACCAATTACTCCAGGGCAAGGGAACCCACAAGAAGAAAATGCAGCTTTGGCTTCTATGAGATTTCTGAGCAGGCTGGTAGATATATGTAGACGGATGAAGAGTAAGAGTAATTGCGGTCGTGGTGGAGGAGGAACTCGGATTGGAAGGCTACAGCATAAGTTCGGACACAAGATGTAGAAGCTCGGTCGTTCCTTAGTGGTATGTGTCAATGTTGACAGGAAGTAGTAAGGTATTATGGATTACTGCGATCCAAAGTTTGAAGGAGGAATATTAGTAGATCATGCCCGAAGATGAATGCAGGGAGCTAGCATATGAGTTTAGGCGGATATAGGATATACGTAGCACAAGGTAGTACTGAAATTGGGTCTATCAGTGGAATGGATGATTCTGGTCTGTCTATCATCATGCTCCCACTCTCTACTACCTTACCTTACTAAATTCATGACTCGCCAGTGGACACTAATTATTGCTTCAAGCTGAAATGAAAAGATGAGATCATACGTTATCATACTCTACGCTATTGTATCCTCGTCAGGGGAATTCTTTATTGGTGGATACTTCTAATGCCCTTGATGGCTTCCGGATCATCGCTTTGCCTACACCATTCAGGGAAAGTGACTCCTTCCTTTGCGACTATTAAATTACCCGCTCTACTCACAACTGTATAACTAATCAAAGTGACCAACGACACATGGCCACCATTTCAGCATTTCTCGCTAACTCCTCTATCTCGGCAGATCCTATGCGAATGCGCCTTTCTCACGAGGCGCTTCCCAGACAACAGAGATGGAAGCGGTGGGACGAGCGCACGGATCCTGGGGAAGCTTACCCTGTCAGCTGGTCTACTTACTTACACAGTATGTCAAGGTACAAGAGATATGGGTAAGCGAAAGGATGAAACGAGCAGGCAAACTGCGTCACCGATGACGCCTGTGCGCATTAGAGCACGAGGACCCCCGCTCTCCGGGTAAGCCTTACCCGCAAAATGGACCCGGGTCTAGATCTCTCGTAATGTACTTTTATGCCGTGACAGCGGAGGACAACGTTTCGTTCTTTGATGAAATGATTCTCCGATTGCTCCCTCCTCACTAAAAGTATCCTTAGTCCTCGGTCTTGCACACTTGCTACCCTGACCGACGGTGAGATGATGACAGAAAGGTGGAGCCATGGCGAAGCGATACGTCAGATATGACCGAGTGGGCTGATCGATAGATTCGTCTGGAATCTGCACATGAATGGTGGTGCATATCATCGGTTGGCGCTTCAGACTTCAGCTGCAAAGACCCCCCCTCGTACTAGTACCCGCCAAACGCCGTGATGCAGGGCCATAAGGCCAATGCCGATCCTTGACTCCATTGTACATATGCATGACCTCGTAAAGAGCCGCAAAGACGTTCGAGACCCATAAAGCTGGCCTATCTTTCGCTTCTGCTCCCGCGTCTGGGTCAAGACTGAGACCGAGGATCCATCCGTGCAGAAATCACTCATCAACATCGTCATCAACTCCACCAGTCCATGCATCTGTCCGTATCTATGACGCAAGCAATTGATATTGCTCAGACTGAAAGGAAGACAGCAACACCAACATGAGAACGTGAGAATGAGGCGCTGGGTCTGCGGATATAATGCGCCGAACAGATACCCGCTATTACAATAATCGAATCAAGCTATCATACAGTTTTTCTCCGGCGCTAGATGCAAGGGAATTGTTGAAAATCTTCGGTTCGGATGATGAAACAAGATGAAAGATAGAGTAAGCAGGTTAGAAGTAGGACGGCAACTACGGCGACGCCTTCCCAGTATCCAATTTAACCCGTCACTTTGTGAATGGACTCCGCAAGGCGCTTGACATTGCCCGTCGTGATCCCGGCTACGGATATCCTGCCGTCTTTGGTGGCGTATACCGAGTGCTGTCATGTGTAAGCACCGTAATTGAATCGTTGGTTCAGCTCCAACTCACCTCCTTCGCCAGCTTGTCCATTTGCTCGGGCGTCATCCCAGTATAAGCAAACATGCCGATCTAGACCGCGTCAGACCCTGGGCTCGTGCGTTGTGCACAGAACATCATTACCTGCGAGGTGATGTGGCTCCAATCGTGCTTGCTACCTAGGTCTTCTAGATTCTTCTTCAGGAGCGCCCTCATGCTGATGATACGATCAGCCATTCCCTTGACCTCCTCAAGCCATTGTTGGTTGAGCTCGGGGTTATTCAATATCTCGGCGGCAATACGAGCACCGTGAACGGGAGGATTCGAGTAAAGAGGCCGGACGAGGATCTTCACTTGTGAGTCAACTCGCTTCTTTTCTTCAGCCGACTCGCAGCAAATGGAGAAAGCCCCAACACGCTCGCCGTAAAGTCCCTACCAATCATCAGCAAAATACAGGCGAGATCGTATTCAGCAAGAGCATACCATGTTCTTGGCAAAGCTCTGGGCTAGACAGAAGTGATGGCCCTCAGACTGAAAGTGCCTGACAGGGAAAGCATCCTTGTTGGTATCCCCGCTGGCAAACCCTTGGTAGGCCATGTCAAAGAACGGGTAATGCTTCTTCTCCTTGACAACATTGCTTATCTGCCTCCATTGCTGTTCCGAAGGGTCAATCCCAGTTGGGTTGTGTGCGCAGGCGTGAAGAAGAACAATGCTGCCCTCTGGGGCGGCCTTGAGATCCTCTACCATACCGTCAAAGTCCAGACCAATGGTGTCCTTGTTATAGTATCTGTACTTTACCACCTCCAAGCCAGAGTCCTTGAAAACAGCATTGTGGTTTGCCCAACTAGGTGTTGGTATGTAGATCTTCTTGCTCGAAGGATAGTGACGCGCCAGGAACTCGCCACCAATCCTAAGGGCGCCAGTGCCGGAAATAGATTGGGTTATTGCGATCCGGTCATTCTTGATTGCGTCGGAGGAGGAACCGTAGGCGAGTACAGCTGCAGCTTTGGTGAAAGAAGGTACACCTGTGATTCCCGCATATTCCTTGTCGAGTGCCGAATCAACGACCTTTTTTTCAGCGGTCCGCACAGATGGCAGGACATAAGGTTTGCCCTTGTCATCGCCTGAGAAGTGTCAGCGTGGGGCTTTGGAATCACATCGCCCTACTTACGGTACGCCCCTACTCCTAGATTGATCTTCTCCTGGAAGTTGTCCGCCTTGAAGGCCTCTGTGATACCCAAGATAGCCTGGGAAATGGTAGCGTGTTAGGGGAGCTTATCACTTGGCACAACCTCTCGCTTACATCCTGCGGCCATGTCAGTTACCTAGCAAGAGTCAATGGCTCGTAAACGTACTGGAGGACCTTGAGGAACGTTGGCCCACGTAGAGGCAGACCTCAATGCTGTTATCCTCGGCAATGAGGATCTTATAGCAACTGGGCGGGCGATCAAGCGGCAAGCAGATAGCATTGTGGATGATGTCAAACACAAAAAGGAGGAAGTAGGAGGAAAGAAGACGTTGATGGAGGAAGCTTTATTTGACACGGTACCTGAGACCAACAGAAAAACTTTCGAATTCAATGCCAAGAGCATAAGGGTCCCTCGGTCCGGTTGGTCCAATAGCTTCTCGGGAACTAAAGACGGAAGGTCTAACTGCATTGTCCATCGAACTTCTTTCCACCTTTCCCAGACCGAGGAATCTCAAATTGATTCCACGAGGACAATGTCTGTCCTCTCGCGACTCTACCATATACAACAACATATCTATAACCACACTCAGCTCGAGGCTTACTGCACGTTGTGATTTTCCAGAGCATCACCTTGTCATCAATCAGCGCGGTGGGGGTCCGCTCACTGGGCTCTGTAGGCCTGCTGGCCTCGGCCTTTGAATTCAGAGAGAATCTCAAGTGGGACACCTCTCGACCTAAACCATGCATTTTGCAATGCCTCCTCGAAAGACCTCTCAACCTCCTCCCTATGCCAGAGCGTCTCGGTCGTCGCCGATACGGCGGAAACAGCTCCAATTCGTCGCACTCATAGGATGCACCCTACTCTTACTCGTCTACTTTGCTATACGTTTGTTTGGCTCATCGGCAGAAAAGGCTCCTCCAGGCACACCTGAAGTGGTGGTGGTGACCCTGCTCGATGAGGCGACCATGAGCGATGAATACCGGGCACGGATTATGGAGAACAGAAAATACTACGCCGACAAGAATGGTACGTTGTATACATTTTTACCCTCGAGATTACCCTTGTCTGACAACCGACGTCTACAGGATACGCTACCTTCTTCCCAGATGTCGCAGACTACGACTATGGCAATTCCCCTAGAAGCTGGGCTATGGTGCCTGCTCTACGGCATGCCATGACCAAGTACCCACATTCAACCTACTTCTTCAATCTGTCGCCACATAGCCTAATAATGAACCCGAAGATCTCCCTCACCTCCCACGTCATGGATAAAAAGCGCCTTGAGTCGATAATGCTTAGGGATAAGCCTGTGGTGCCACCGGACAGTGTCATCAGGACCTTTACACACCTTAAGGGCGACAAGGTCGATCTGGTACTCACACAAGATGCCGAGGGTCTATGTCAAGGTAGCTTTGTTCTACGGCGAGGTGAATGGGCGAAATTCTTCCTGGACACGTGGTTTGACCCTTTGTATCGCAGCTACAACTTTCAAAAGGCCGAAGCCCACGCATTGGTAGGCCTCCTCCATTTCCTCTTACCGCTCGCTGTTTCCCACTGACGTTCTCCGTACAGGAACATGTGGTCCAATGGCACCCGACTATCCTGACAAAGTTGGCACTCGTCCCTCAAACGCTCATCAACTCCTACGGTGTCGACATCGCCAGCCGTGGCGGCAAAGAAGTGTTGTACAAGGAGGGCGAATTTGTCGTCAGACTCGTCGGTTGTGAGTTGGACGCGACCCGGTACTGCGAGAAGGAATTCGACATGTACTACCAGCAATGGAAAAGCTACCTCAACAAGGGCACCATATGATCGCTTGATTTCGACTTACCTTGGTGTTCTATAATGCGGGTCGAGATACCTTGGGTTTTCATCTGTCGCGTGTATTATAATTTGACATTCACGCGGAAACGGGACATCTGTCGATACACCAGCTATCATGAGTCACAGGACGGGCAGTACCCCGGATGGTACTTAGGGTCACGGCGTAAGATCTATATCTTTATTATCTACGAAGATCCAGGAACGATTCATTTCAGTGCTCTTCTCTGTGCATATTGTTCCTTACGCGTGGCAGTGTCCAGCCCCACCTGGTGCGACTGCAATACCAGCGAAACAGATTTTCTCCACCTGCTGGGGTCTGCACCTCCACACGTTGAATACTTGGCAGCAGCGAACCTGATAAAGGCCCCACGGTGCAGACTCTACTCCACACCTTCTCCATTGCTGTCCATAACCCATGCTTCCATCCTCCGACTGCGCACCTAGGCCCTTTTACCCCCGCGATGTGCCTTGATACGTCAGAGTTGGGCTGTTTGCACCAAGCGCCTGTTGTTAGCCTGAGATCAATTGCGGCGTATCGTCGTGGCCGATCGAATCGGGCTTTTGAAAGGCGGCGTAAGATGTACGGTGAGTTGGCTATGTGTCCACAAGAGTACTAAGGCGCTGCTGCCTCGCTTCTTGAAAAGGGTCGGTGTTCCGCGTTGTTTCTCTACAGGGGCTCTCGTTCTTTCGCGTCGCTTGCGTCGTGGAATGATATCTACGGGCGTCAGTTGGCCGCTAGGCACTGTCCGGTCGGGTACTTGGGGAGCTTTCTGAGGATTCTTCGAACCAGCAACTCTGTGGAAAGTTGTGTGTCTGGAGTTGAATGGAGCGGGAGGGTTACAGCCTCTGATGAGCCTGGATGAAGGTAGTGCACTGGCGATGATGGGGTTTGTGCCCGCGTGGCAGCGTTCCGACGGCAGAGAAAAGTATTGATCTTGGGGCACTCGTGGTTCTTGGCGAGTTTGGGTTCTTCATGGTAGGTGATGGGCGTTTTAAGTATGTTGGTCGTGAGACTGTTGTATAAGTAAAACCGAAGGGGTTGGGACGCCAGGACTCGTGTGCCAAGCATGGGCCGGAACAGATCCGCTCTGATGAGAAATACTTGGCTTCTGCTCCCAAGTTTGAGAGTCCAGACTGATGTCACACTCATCCTTCGGAGCTGAGGTAGTCAAGAGTTCCCTTGACTCATGCACACTTTGCCATCAATGGAGGCGAAGGTGTCTTTGTCTCTGAGACGGTCTATCAGCTTCCTTGATATTCCACTGGAAATTCGTTGATGACCTTTGCGTCGATGGATATAGCCTTTTCGAACAGTGGATCGCGACAATGGGAAGGGTCTTTTACTTGCATCGAAAAGGGTCGGTTTGAGGTCTGAGGAGTTCTTTCTGGGGAGAACGTCTTCCAGGTTCATCTTCATGGAGAGGGAGGGTACTAGTACTCCCTTGAAAGATATTTTACGGAAGCCAACATACGAGAAATACGAGTAATGCATGTCATAATGCAACCTCAGGGTTTGTTTTACGGTGACATGCGGGACTCCACGGTTTGGTCAGAACATTTTTTGTGCCAAAGATCCAAAGAACCAGGTTCTGAGGGTCTCAGTGAGAGGGAAGGGTTGAAGGATCAAAGATTGAAAAGGGTAGGTAGCAAAGGGGTTGACGGTGAACCAGAGCAGCTGGGATGATCAGCGGCGAATTGTCTTGGAACATGCGATGAAAAGAAAGATCGAATACAACATATCGGCCAATGGCGGGGCGGTATGAACGGATGTATCCTGTTTGGTAGCAGTGGGAATTTGTACACTATCCACACTGACTAGCAACAAGCCCAACATATCGTGCCCTTCCTACCAATCTAATCCGCCAGGGCTGTCGGAGATTCACCAACAGATAGTTATGGAAGAACAAAATAAAAGAACTCGCGGAACCATCAGTGCCTCGGCGTCGTTTCTTCTGTAGGTCGAGCATCAGATCACCTTTGCATCTTGCCCACACATTGCTAGCAGAATCAATAACTCTTGCCCTTCCCATGCTCCGACTGCGGTTTACCACCGTCCAACAACCCAGATGGCTGATCATGCCTCCCCTCTTTGCGAAACCGTTCCATGGGAGTCAACCCTTGGTCATTGCTGCTTCTGGGCTGTGATTGGGGACCCAATTCTCTTGCATTTCGTTGGTGAGAAATATCACCGCCGATGGCCGAATCAGTGGTTGCTCCTGCGTTTGGCCCGGGGGGATCTGCCCAGGCGCCTATGCCACGCAGCAACGTATTTCCGGACGGTCCAGTGAGCCGTTGGGACAAGGCTTGATTAGGGTCTTGTGCAGCGGGCTGATGACGAAGAGTGGTGCCAGGGGTGCCGGAGGTGGCTTTGGTCGAGGCGGCGTTGCTTGATGTTGATCTGGGGGTTGAGGCCTTGGAGGTCTGGGCTACCTTTGCGGGCCTGGATTTGTCTCAACGTTAGTCGGCATGATGTGCTGAGCTGAGGATGCAGTGGGAAACACAGGGTGGGGTAAGGATACGGACATTTCTTTAGATGTATTGGCTGACATGGTTCCCGATAGGCTTGAGAGTAGATTTGCTTTAGAGGGGAAGATGCTTCACCGCAGCGGATCACATATACTGCAAGAGAACACCGAATGCCATGGTCATGGTCTTGCTTTATATACACCTTTGTATGTGCGATATGGGAGTGACGAGGGATTCCTAGAATCAATGCACGGACAAGACTCGGCATGTCTTTTGACACATTCCGGCTCTCCATAGCTGAAAAAGATTTGCTCGATTCTTAGATGACATGAGTAAAGGACAAACACCTGGTCGAGACGCGTTCCCCAAGCCCACAATTGGACGAGGACTCCCTGAATCCCTGGAACCGACACTAGATTTTTCATCACATCTAAGTCAACCCATGTAATCAAGCAATACCCGCAGATTCCTACAAAAGGGCAGTTAGGTGGTACGCATGATTTCCAGTATCCTTTCCCGGGTTTGAATGTTTGCGATACGATTGTCAATTTCTAAAAACAATGCAGGGGGATCGAATAGGCGCGTTCGCCCTAAAACGCTAGCATTACTAGTTTGCATGCAGGACCGTTGACATGAGGTCCAATCAGGTAGATGGGTTTGCACATAGAGCCATGCATGATGCAGATTCCTGATGTAGGAATCTTGTCAAGGTGGTGTCACAAGTGTGGTCGATTGCCGCATTGGGCAAAGCTCATTGTTTAGCGCTAGGTCGACATGCAGTAAGCGGTTTGCATGAACTCGCCGGGCTTTTTAGGAATCGGTAGCCTTGTGAGGGAAAATGATAAGTTCCTTACCTTGCCTACAATCTTTCACTCTATTCCAACTACCCTACTTCCACCCAAATTGCAGTTTACGCTCACGCTTGACGGCTTTGTTGGTTGCCAGCCAAGAACCCTTTTGCAATATCTATGATTACAAGATTGATCATCGGACAATGGATACAGGTCCTGTGGACGTCACAGGTAGTTCGTTTGACCCAGGATGCCCATACCATCCGGAAAGCCTGTTCCATCCTTTGGAGCGAGGCTATCATCCTATCTTCCGTTTTATCGAACATTTCAGCGAGTAAGTCACTGCGGTAAGATGCAAGAGAATTACAGCCACTGACCTTGGCAATAGTGGCTCGGACTATGTGGCGGATTCTTTCGGAGAGCACACCTACATCACCAAGTCCGAGGACCAGTCTTGCTCAGGTGACTGTCGCTGTCGGCGTCTCGATGAGCGAATCGGCGGGAACTCGCCTTCATAGTCCGCAAGACCGTCTCCACAATCGATGTCGAGCTCTCATCCATTGTCCTTCAATCGCGGATTTCCGATATCTTAGGACTAGCTGGTCAAGATCCACCTAGCAATATTTTTGACGGTTTCCAGCTTCTGGAGAATTCCGGCTTCTTGGAGGTTGATCTTCGGCAATTGCGAGCCGAGACGCAAGGTCACAATCCTATGGGAGTTGTGGCGGACCCAGTATATGTGCAGGGAACGATCCTTGAGGCCGAACTGGCTCTTCTTGTGGAGGGCCTCATTGGGGATCACCAAATATTCGAAAGCTTCGGTTACGAAAATCTTCATGAAAGGGGTTACTTGACTTATGAACGTTGGATGGCCTGGAACAACTCCAAGATAATCGAGGCCCAAGATCATCTTGACAGGATTTTTCACGCCACTGGTCATTCTGAGGGTGTCAATGATTTCGATACCGCCGTTAATGATAATCTCGCAGAGGAGCCACTTGCACATCCGTCTATGTTATCCGGGCCTTCTTGGAAGCCTCATTTCGTGGGACCCGAAGATCAAGATTCTCGGTCTCGCAGCTTAGCAGCTAGCAGTGGTCTGGTAGCGGAGACCCAACGGCTGTTGGACAAAGGAATCAATCCGGGCGAATTACATTTTCATACCCCAAACTATGGGATTCTTACAAATTCATACCCCATCTTACATTTTCATACCCCAATGGGGTATGAATTTGTAAGATGCCACTAATAGGGGTATGATTTTGTAAGATACCATTAATAGGGGTATGATTTTGTAAGTTGCCATCTATAGGGCGGGTTGGTGTTAGGAATTATTCCTCCGGGGGCCCCTGCGAGGCCTCTTAGGGGTGTCTGCAGCGTGAAATGCAAACACCCCTATTTTACCCTTTAGCGGTAACTCGGGTTACTAACGATTGGGGTAGGTAGCCTGGAACACCCTAAATACCCTTCTAATGATTTACAGGTATAGGGATAACTACATCTACAAGTTGATGGTATCTTACATTTTCATACCCCAAGAAATGGTAACTTACAAATTCATACCCCAAAGACTGGCAACTTACAAATTCATACCCCATTTTTTTGGTGAGGGGTATGAAAATGTAAGATGGGGTATGAATTTGTAAGAATCCCATAGTTTGGGGTATGAATTTGTAATTTGCCCAATCAATCCCAACGAACCTCCTTCACTTTCAACGAACGGTTCCACCACAATATTAGTGGAAGCGATCAGGAATGGCCATCAACAGGTCGTGAGTCTACTCATAGCTTACGGAGCCAATGTCGACGGAGCAAGCCAAGAAGGGCTCTTACACAGGGCTGGCAACGGTGGAAATAGTTGGTTTTGGAGGGCAAACTGCACTAACTACTAGATTTGGAAATCGAAACTGCACCAACTACCATATATTGAAAACCAACTACCCCACTATCAGTGCACTGATAGTGGAGCAGTTGTAATAAAAGCTAAAATATCGCTCAGTGGGGGGAATGGGGTAATACCTATCAGCCCTATTAGCCCTACTTCAACCCTATAAATATTAGCCTATTAGCTCTTTTAACTCAAAAAACCGACTTTTTAAAAAGATTATTATAAACTACTCCACTATCAGTTGAACCAGTTGGTTTTGCGGTTAGAACTGCATCAACTATCAACCGGTAGACCCCAAACTACACCATCAACTACGAGAAACTAACGGTTCCACTGGTAGTGGACCAGTTAGTTGGTCCACCATTGCCAGCCCTGCTCTTACACGAGAGTAACTCGCCATTGATCGCCGCAATCTACAAAGGCGAGAGCGAGATCATTACTCAACTGTTGGATCATGGGGCGAATCCTACGATCCTCTCACACATCAAGCAAGAAGACCAATGGCTGGTCGCTCGATCGCTCATAGACCATGGAGCCGACGGCACATTACTTCTTCTATCATTACAAGGTCAAAAGCTTGCAGACCCTCGACTTCTCTATGTACTCCAGGACGGCGGTGCGAATATCTACTTAACTCGGCCAACTCCAACTCAAGATCACGATTTAAGCCTCCGCCTCTCAGATTACGGTGTCGCGTACATGCATAAAATATGTGTCCGTACCAGACAGATGATCAGCGCGATTGAAAGAAGTGATCTGGCATGTGTTGAGGCAGAGATCAGCTGCGATGCAGATCCAACTTTTGGCGTTGATGCCGCGATATCGAAGCTTGAACCCAAGGCTTTGCGATTACTGCTTCACAAAGGAGCTGATCTCAGATACCTGGAGTTCGGGAAAAGGCAGGCGTCTCTCCTGGAAGCGATTACAGCCGATGCTTGTCTGACAATGGTGGCTGAGGAGGGATTTACTTCCGCTGTGGGATCTATCTTGCGCTTGAGAAGCTCTGCCAACACTATCGAAGGACGCGATGGCAAGATTTCTCTAACAAACCTTATTCGACAGAGAAGGACGCCAATTTTGAAGATGCTGCTCAACAAGGGGTTTTTTTCTCGAGACTTTGTCGCTGACAGTAGCGAGTGGTCCCTCCCAGTAGCGGCCAGGAGCTCAATGGATCTATACACACTGCTTCTAGACTTTGGCGCTCGTTTCTACACGGCGCTATTCGGTGCCGTTACCGCTACCAATCTGACCGATCTGAAATCATTGGAAATTGCGGAAAGGCCCGTGAAGTATCGCGTATATCCTGAAATCCATACTGAACGTGGTGACCTTTTCACCACGGCCGAAGAGAACATGTACTCAGTGTTCACGAAAGCAACAAGCCCCTGCAACCCTGGTGTCCTCGTACCTGCCAATCACTGGTTTTGTCGCTACCTGAGCTTAGTTGCCAAAGATACTCCACTTGAAACATATGTTTCAGAGGGCGGCAGTCTCACAGCATTACCGTCGCACTGGAATTTGTCATCACTTGAACCACATTATCAACCTATTTCACCTGTAATCAAGGGCGCTTCCGTGCCTATCCAGACAAAACCCAAGATGACAGATTTCAATCTGCCCGAGCCGGACGAAAAATCACTCAATGAAATAAGACTTCTCTGTCTACACCGAGAGTTTCAGAAGGAGCATGCCCATATTCTCGCGTGTGCCCAATCATCAGTCGCCGGGAATCCTAGAGCATGGGGTCAGTATGGATTCATGCGCAACTACTCGTTTGCGTGGAGAAGCGGTATGGCCACCGTGCATGTACTTCGTAGACGCGAAACCACTTCAAATCTTAACAGCGCGATATGGTTTTTGGCTATTGCAAAAGCTAGACTCGTCACGGATAAAAGTAGTCCTACGGGTTGGCAAGTGCAATTTATGTCAGATCTAAACCGCTATCGGGGACTTTTCAGTCAATCGGATGGGAGTCTAGATGCTTTTCGTTCGGCGGCGCAGGATATTTGGGGAGCCAGCCTGACATACCCTCCACATCATGACGGTGTTGATCAGACAACTCTAATGTACTTCCAGTCACTGGCCGGTAGCCTACTTGACGGCTCGGAATCACCTTTGAGACATCGAGGAAATAGCGACCACGGACTTCTAACAAGCCAAAGGAGATGGCGGATGCATCAGCCTTCAAAGCTAGGGAAGAAAGATGGATACCCCAACCCCTTTCACAAACGGTTGCCTGAGAGTCTTGTCGAACGAGGAGATCCTGCGGACTACTACGCTTCAGGCTCAACAGATTTCCATGAAGGCGGCACTGGGCAGGAGTATGCATCTGACAGTCCATTCAGAGATACAAGAAATGGTCGACCATATGTCTCAGCTCATTACACCGTAGCGTTAACGATGACGGCGGGTTTCAACTTCGGCGTTGTTCTCGCTTTGTTGCTGGGTAAGATCTTGATTTCCTCAATGGCTTATTTACGCTGAGCACCACTGATATATATCTACAGCTCTGGGACAAAGCTTGGTCCAATCAACGTTGAATCTCAATTCATCAGCGCTCAGCGAAGAGGGCCTCAGAGACACAGTTACCCATCTCTGCAGTAGCACCGAGTTCCATCTTAGCCATAGCACTCATGGATCATTGGACTTGGTCAAAACCGACATCAACTGTGCCATATCATGCGGTATTCTCAACAGATTTTCCGATCTTCCCAAGTACGTAGAAGAGGCAGATTTTGTGCAGGTACGTGAAGGCCGCATCGAATACCTTTCTGGTCTTCAACACTAACTCATTCAGACGACTTCGATAAACCCATTTGAGGCCATCACCATCAAGCAAAGCCTTGTACGTGCCTGCAACATCTGGGATGCATCATATGCTCTTCAAGAAAGGTATCACGTCCTTCGAGCGTTCGTGGGATTACGAGGCTACAAGCGGATTGTCCCACACACAACACGCCCAACCACTTCGGCTGAAGAGCCCCAAAGCGCCTCTCTCGGGTTTGGTGTTCCAATCGACCACGGTGATGGCATCATCGAGTCCTCGCGCCTGTGTCAGTCGCTGCAAACCAGCCTTCCAGTTTCACCATCGATTATTTCAAGTGATGTGGAAATGCAAACACAATCGCCTCCCGGGTATGGCAGACTCCAAGCCTTGAAAGAAGCACTCCGCTAACCGTTGGATAGTCCATCATTTCGTCCTGACTCGCCGACAGTTGCGCCTGCAAGTAACTCATCTAATGGTTCCAAAACCTGCGAAGAGTGCGGTCGAAAGTTTGTAGGCGGCAAGATTGTCAGCAGGTATAACAGACACCGGCAGGAGATTCACGGGGCGCTAGGGGGAAAGGTTCGCTTCCCATGTCAATATCCGCCTTGCCGGAAACACTTCTCCAGAAAATATGCTCTTGACAATCATGAAAGAAATATGCATGGGAGGGTGCTGTCTAGTCGTGCTCGAGCCACTAAATAGAAAGGTGTCGGTTTGCTGTACTGCTAGTTCTAGGCGCGTACCTCATTCTCACAATGGCGTTTCCTATCCCTCAACTGGTATCAATCCACCATTAGCTTCAGCACGCATGTATTCCCTCTTCAGCAAAGAGTTAAATGTATCCACGTCCCTTCAAATCTATTCTACACAGTGTAATGCAACAATCCACACTCTTACGATAGCGCGTCTTGTTGATTTCTGAACACATTCAACAGATTTTCCTACACCTGCCTACTCTCAGGTCAATAACAGTGATGATAACATCCGAAGCAGATCCTCCGACGGCGCGGTCCTGCGGTTCCTCCAACCACTTTCGTCGTCTCGTGGGCAGCCTATGTCATGCCACAAGGAAGACAGGCTCGCGCGGTGTAGCGTGGGGGCGAAGTTGATGACGATGGTCTAGGAGATGGCCGGAGCGCAGCGGAGATGATTGGATCTGGGCGTTACTGGATCATCTGGAGTACTCATCTTGTGGAATTAGCATATTACTACATTAGATACCGAAAGGGCAGATGATTCGTTCCATCTTGATCCTCAATGATTTGATGAGATCATACTGGGTGATGGAGGGAGATGTTGGATGTTTGAACAACAGTGACAAAAATCCCGCGGGGCCACTAGCAATAACGCTAAGCCCGAACCGCAGAGTACAGTACTCGTACCGCTGCCGCGCGCTTCACGCCTTGGCAATATCAAAATCTTCAAAAATTGCTCCAGTCAGCCCGATCAATAGCTGAGAGTACTACCATTGCACCTCAGACTCTTGAAATCCTTCCGCAAAATCCCGTCCGCCCCTCCCCCCCACACGTCTCCTCCATCCCCATGGACCCTCACCCGCAACCATGCCCCCAAAACCGAAACCCCAACTAACCCACTTCCTCCTCCTCCCCCTCGTGACACCCACATCGCGCCCACAGCTACAAGCCTCGCTCCAACGCTTCGCCGCCGAAGTCACCACGCCCAACGAATCCGGCGAAGCCAAACTCCCCGCCAAAGCCATCCGCCCAGTCGGCGCCATCCACCTCACCATCGGCGTCATGAGCCTGCTGACCCCCGAGCGCGTGGCCGCCGCATGCGCCTACCTCCAGAACCTCGACATCCCCGGCATGCTCGCCGCCGCTTCCGTGCCCCCCGTCGTGACGTGGAAACCCCTCAACCCGGACTCCGCAGCCTCCCCGTCCGAACCCACGGACGCGGCACCGCCGCCGTCGCCGCCGCCGCAGCCGCAGGCGTTGGTGACCACCCTCTCAGGCCTCCACACCCACCGCGCCCCCACCGACTCCTCCTCCCTCCACGCCCTCCCCACCCCCTCATCGCCCCCGCTCCACCCCTTCGCCACCGCCCTCCGCGCCGCCTTCACCGCCGCCGGCTTCCTCGTCCCCGAACCCAGACCCCTGTCCCTGCACGCCACGCTCGTCAACACGATCCACGCGCGCAGCGCCCGGAGCGGGAAGATGCGCTGGCGGAAAGGCAGCGCCCGGTTCGACGCCTCGGGCCTGATCGCCCGGTACGCGGGCGCGCGCTGGGCGACGGACGTCAGGGTCGAGAGGGTGGCGATTTGCGAAATGGGCGCGAGGGATGTGGGGGTGGGGGTGGGGGGGGAAGAGGAGGTGTTGGATCAGGCGTACAAGGAGGTGGCGAGCGTGGAGTTGCCCTGAAGATGATTTGGAGGGGTAGAGAGCTGCAGATGGCGGATGCGCTTGGCTTGGCCGGATGCTTCGGAGAGGGTGGGGGGATGCTGGCTGGAGCTTTGAGGGAGGCCGGGCACGGATACCCGCTCGGAAAGGTTCGTGGTGGATACGGTCGCTGCTTGGCCCCACCCTTCGAGATGGTATTCTGGTCTCCGAAACCGGAGTTGCTACTGGAAGGTCCTTGGGGACAGAACCTAGGAAGGGACGACGAGCCAGCGCTCTGATATCGTAGCGTTACACAGCCTTGTAAGATTCCAAATTTTGACTGAGGCGACTGACTACAGACTCGGAGATCGTTCGTCAAAGGCAAGGAGTGCCCGGAAAAAATAGACTGTTACTTTGAATCGCTGACAACATGGTTATATATGTGTATCATGCTCATTAAAAGACATGTCCAGGCGTAAAGACACGAAAAGATCAATCTTCTAGACGGGGGAATATTAATGCACGCTGAAGCCACGCCAATCAATCATCGCGACTTCTCCGTCTTCATCCCTTTGCATTATACTTATCATTGAACGCATTTACTGCAATCCCAATCTGCTTGTACAGCCAATTCCTACTGCTCTCTTCTGACACTGGAATAAAAGGTCCGTTGGTTCCTCCCTTCAAGGTGACTGACATGCCCGTCCTCTCCTTACTGATCGTCTGGATATCATTCAGCTTGATATCCCACTCGCTCTTTAGCTTCTTCGTCGTGACCAGCATGATGCGGTTGTACGTAAGCATGACGAGCATGTCTTTGCCTGGGAGTTCGAGATGCGCGATGTAGTCTTCGTGGAAGTATTTGCCGTCATCCAGCGTCTTCAGCCAGAATTGGCCTAGTGCTTCGCGCTGAGCATATGGACGCACGATGCCATCCATACCGATAAAGCGGGTAAGGCGAACGCGGTCGAGGCCTTCTTGGTCGAAAACAGTGGTGGTATTGCGGACACCTTCGGCCATATCTGCGATTCCAATCAGCATCATTCCTGACAGGCGTGGGGCAGTCGGTACTTACTTGAGGCAAGGTCGAAAGCCCCAATGGCTGGCTTAGTAGCCAGACCCAGAAAACCCTTCCCAACACCTTTAACAAATCCCTGTAGGCCTTCTTTCTCAGCGCCTTGCAATGGGTGCCGTGCAAGACCACCGATACCACTAGCCATGCTGCTTGCGAAAGCGTTTCCTCCAGATGTGACACCGTAAAGTGCATGCTTCGGTCGGTTTCTCGATTTCGACATTCGACGCTGGTCTTGGTACTCCTTGTCTAGTGTGGCAGCAGCCAAGCCCTTTGACATGCTGCCGGTGAATTTGGCCATACTATCAGAGAATCCGAAGACAGACTTCTTGACAAAACTAGATGCGCCCTTTGCTATGCCAATACCCAGCTCTTGCGGCCTGTCAGTCATGACCAAGCCTTGATATGGTTCGTAGAAGATGTCGGCCACTCCAGAGCTGACATTGTTGAAGAGTCCAACGGGATTGCCCAAGAAGTCCGCCGATCCGAGGATAATATGCATCTGGCGGATACTCTCTTGAGTGTAATGACTCTGCACGTTGGTCATCAGGTTTGGGACAGAGATACGCGCATTCTCCAACATGAGAGCATTGAATCTCAAAGGCGCATCGTTGACATTGCCGACGGACATTGTCATGATGTTGACGAAGAACATTAAAGGGTTCGATGACGCCTGCGTATCTTCAGCATTGATGCGCTCTGTCCGAACAAAGGACAAGTCCAGCTGCATGGGCTGCAGATGCAGAAACTCGAAGTAGATGTCTTGGCCTTGCTCTTCTTGCTGCGGCTCAGGTATGTCTAAGTCTTCGTCACAGAGCTTACCTTCAGCCTCTTCGGACCAGGAAGCACCTGGGACTTTGGCGAAGTCCAGCATTGTAAAAATGAAATCCTCGTCCAGCTCGATGGTCATTTGTTGCAGAAGAAGGGTGAAGTACTTTATGTAAAGGACACCATACGAGTCGTCCTTGACGCGAGTGACCATAGCGTGGAATATCGGATGTGCTTCCATCTCTTTGCCGGTCTTTGGCACCACGCTGGGGTATAGCAACATAGGGAAAATGCCACCATAGAGCTGGTTATCGATCTGAATCCATTTGGTAGTCCAATTCAACGTCTGGTACAGCTTCGAGTCGCCATACTTGACTTCGATCTCGCGGAACGTCATGTAAAGCAGCTCTTTCAATTTGGTATTGACCAGCGAGATGCCGATACCAGCAAGACGGAGCTGAGCCTTGAACGTAACCTCGGACTCCATTTCTTTGACCTCGAACCCTGTGTTCACGCTGCTCTGTGACTCGTGGGCCTTTGCAGACTTCTGCTTGTACAAGCTCTTGGATGGCTTATAGTTGGAGAGTACCAGTGTCTGCGTTGGACCATCTGCCGCAATATTGAGGTCGATTATCCTTGGAGGCTTGCCTTGCGCTCCAGGGACCTTCAGAGGAACGAGGTTGCCAATTTCAGCAAGCTTGACACGCCTTTCTTTGCCGTTGGAAGTGATGACTAGCTCTGAGTTCTTAGCTGCAGGATAGTCCCAGGCGTATGGCATGATGCTCTTCGGCGGAAGACGATAGCGTATTGGCTTCCACCCCGAGCCCTGGTCTTCCTCGTCTTCCTCAATGTGAGGATTAGCTTGGAAAAACATGAACTCCAGGTCGCTTTCGTTGCGCATAGAGAAAGGCCAGTGTTTGGTTTCGATGCTTATGTGGAGGAAGATCGTAGCTGCTTCCATGATCACTTCCACGCGGATGAGCTGTTGGCGTTGCCCGGCTTTGGCAAGCTTCACATGAACGGTTCCCAGGTTTGCTATGTTGAAAGGCGAAGACCACTGATTGTTCACACCAGGGAAGCATAAGCATAGCTGCTTTTCGGGCGCCTGTCGCAGAAAATGGAGCGGCAGTCGCTCGCCGTGCTTCATTTTCATGACGTTGGAAGACCCGGAACCAGGTTCGCGGATGTGGACCTCCTCTTTCAATTTGTTGTTCAAAACAAAACGGGGAGCCACAGAAACAATTTTGGTCAGGTTATACTTGCCCTCGCCTTCCGTTACAGAGATACCAACATGCAGCTCAGACTTGGCATTTGAAGATGGCAGAACAGCATCAAAAGCACTACCAATAGCGTCGAAACTTTGCGGCTTGCTCCAAGTCGACTCGCCGACTTTAATATTCGCACGGTTCTTGCGGTCTTCGCTCGGATATGAAAACATGTAAGGAAGAGCTTTTTTACTTCCTCGATCTGAGTCCATGCGCATGCCTTGACCAGCCGCTGACTTGGCTGATGAGAACATTGTCTTGCTTTGGATATTAATGTCGAGACCTGTCTTATTGAGAACCAAGTATGGACTGTATACCGAGACCTTGAAAGCACCACCGCTATCAGGCATGTTGAAGTAGTGAAGCTTGAGATTGAGCTGTATGCCTTGCGGATCTTTTACAGCTAAGGACTTCTCACGGCGGAAGTCTTCTTGCTGGTTGGAATTGATCACAGCAAATTCGCTTTGTTTGAAGACAGTGTCCTGCATGTCAACACTGAGTAAGAGCAGATGAGATAGTTCGACCACATGCACTGGACTGACTCCCCCTTTCCTAAGGAAGTTGGTCCAGTCTTTCTTCGTGTTCTTATCATAGATCCGGTATTTGAAGTCGTATGGTAGCAGGTTCTGAAGCTCGATCGGCGCATGAAGCTTGATTCTCATGTAAGGATACACGCTGGTCATAGGATCTTTCTTGTCGTAGGATGCATTCATCTGGAAATAGAATGGTGGTGATTGCTCACTGCTCTCACCTTTACACGTGATGGTTTTGGTAGGCCGCTTGAGCAGGTCCTTCCAAAACAGCCGTTCGTTTGACCAAGAATAGCCAAAACCCTGATCAGGCCGGACGACCAATGAATGCATGAAGGCAGCACCAATAGGAGCCGGTCGAGCATCGCCAGGAGCAATCTTCTCAATTTTGAGTAGATGCCCTTCTTCAGGGCTGAAGACGCCGATCTCCACCGGTATTTGGGTGTTATTCTCAACGACCAAGGGGGACCGAAAAGTGATGTACTTGACGTTGTCGCTGCCAAGCTTGACCTCGACCAACAGCCGATGCAGAACCTTGTCTTTCCGTGGCTTGAGGTTGTACAGCGTCTCGCCCTCCCGGTTCACGGCGATGCGCTCAACGCTATCGAAGCCGCTTCCTTCAAGCTTTATTCCCACGATGCCGGTGTTGCCTTCCGGTGATAAATTCTCACGCATTGACGTTGGATCTTCGAACCGCCATCCTGACTCCTCGCCATCGCTGAGCTTGGCAGCGGATCCCTGGTCTTCTTCATGAGTAGCTGCCCAGACACTGAGGTCGAATCCTGTGTAATTGCGAATCTTGTACGGCGCGTCTGATGCCCGTGGCTTCGAGAGGACATCCTCGTCTGTGGACAAGAATTGGGCAGACTTGGAGGCAAGTGCAATGGTTGCGGAGGTTACTGTGAGCTCCATCATCTTATGCGAGTAGACCTCAACCGAAAGACATTCCGGATTTGTTTCCTTTGACATATGAAAGCCTAGATTCCACGGCTCGATCAGCGGTTCCCAGGCAGACTTGGAGAAGTTGTAGACATTTATGTATGTGTCAAAGCTAGTATCCCCTGTCATCGCGCTGGACCAATCGCGCACATCCACGTTGAACTTCTTGACGCTCCAGTCGAGGAGGGGCAATTCATGTAGATCTCCAATAAGGATGACTCGGATTCCATCAACTGTAGCGGTCATCTCTTCACGCTTCATCACTATCGAGCTTTGCGGTGGTTTTGCGGGTTTCTCTGCGGATTTCTTATTTGCGACAGACTTGGATGTCTTCTTCGCCACCGTGGAAGTTGGCTTTCCAGCAATTGACTTGCGCTTCGTTGATGCTGCTGCCGTCCGAGTGATCTCCTTGATCTTGGCTGGTTCCGTGTCCTCCTCTTTTTTATCAGCGCCACTTATATTGTTGGCCATTTCGGATGCCTTATTAACAATTTGTAGCGCAAGCAAGATGTCGCGAAGAGAAAGTCTCAACACTAGAGGCTCAAGCTCTACCGAGATGCTCGTCAACGAGGAGTTTTTACCTTGGGAGCGACTGTCCATTGACATGGTGATCGAGAAGTCATCGAGGATCCGTAGACGGGTAGTTTCAAATTTGTCCATACGGCACAGGAACATGCCAACTTTAGTGATCTGGAGCGTAGAAGCATTCTGTTGGGAGACGAGGACTTGCTTCGTTCCAAGCACAATCGCCTCGGAATTGGAAATTGTAGGGTTTGCGATCAAGATGACCTGCGCGTCCACAATGTTGACGCGGAAAGACATACCCATGGAGCTCTGTGCCGCGGGCTCAGCTTCAGGTTTTTCCTCCAAAGCCCTCCCTTCACCATCAACTGGCGTACTGACACCGCTATCGGTATCGTTGACCATCAGAGCTTCTTGTGAAGCGTCCTCGACCTCCAGCTTTTCCTCAGTTGGAAATGCACTGTTGGCGAAAGCTTGCACTGCCAGAAGATAGTCTATGGCCATGATGACCCGCGGACTGTCAACCGTGAGCATAGCAATCATGTGTTTGTCGTTGCCGCCAGATATCGTTACACTGGCCATGAACTGCTGCTTTACGTCATCATTGATCAAAGACATGATCTTACGGAACTTGTTGGTTTCGTGCTTTCTGCTGTCTGTGATGGTAAAGGAGTTGATCAGAAGCTCAGACTCTAGCGAGTCATCCGTCTTCATGCGTAACTTGACCTTGGTGTCATTCAGGGCAAATTTAGTCAGACTTGCAGCTTCGATGTCTCCAACAGGCTCGCCTTCCTTGGCCAGAATGAGCTCCAGAGCGATTGTAGGCGCGTCGAACACAAAATCGAGCTTCGTCCAATTGTCGGGGCTTGCATCGAGCTCGGGCCCTTGGTGGGTAGGCGATGAAGGCTTCTTTTCTTGACCGACGGTGTTTTCAGTCATCTTCTTTGCCGGCTCCACAGTTGATTTGGGAAGCTCTTCCATAACTTCCTCTTCATTTTGGTCAGGGTCCGCAGCAAATGCAGCCGGTACAGTCTTTGAGAGCTCCAGGAGAAATTTCAGCTCCGTTTGTGCGACGCGCAAATTGATAGGAGACATCTTGCCTTCTATTTCCATATCTGGGCGCTTTGAGCCTTTTTGGTGCTCGGCGGAAGTTACCTTAAAGTCAAGGTCTACTTTATCGATCATTTCCAGCTCCTCAGATTGCTCGTTGTCATAGTGGAATTTGGAAGTCAAGCGCACATTCCTGATACCGGCAGATATCGTGTTTCCTTCGATCGTTTTGTCAAGTGTCACGAATTCGTTGCTGGCATAGATTTCGCCAAGGTAGGCTGTCAGCAGGTCGCGAGGCTTGTCTGCCTGCATAACCCGAGGGAAAACGAGAATTGGAGTCTTTATCAGAACGTCGAAATGCATCTTGCTTGTGCTCTCCTGCATTTGGCTTGCCCGATTGGCCGCGGCCTCTCTTGCGGCATTGAAGATCGCTTGCATTTTGCCAAATTTGACAAGGAAGTTGATGATCTTGCGGAAAGGTTCTTCAAGGAAGTTGACTTTGATTGAACCAGATCTGAGATAGATTTTGGTATCGTAGCCCGGGTAGTCTTTGTCCTTTGTATCAAAAGTCTGATACTTGAAGTCGGCGAGCTCATTGCCTTCGATTGCCACCAGTTGACGCAGAGGGGAATCCTCTGAAGCCCCCTGATTTATGTCGTCCACCAATGACAGATTTCCTAGTCGGGCTCCGACACGCATCGAGCCGCCACTCAAGAATAGGCCAACGTCGGCTGTGTGCAAAGTGAGTGTTGCCAGGCGTATCCCATCGTTGTTCAGAATGAGGGCGACGCTTTCTAGATCAATCTTGATGCGAATCTTGTCTGAGCCAGGAGACTGCGCTGTAGTAGAAGCCTGAACCTTCTTGGTCGAATCTTCAGTGTCCTCGATGACCTTTTGCGACTGCGCTGACTCATCGGGAGCAGCAAACGTGGTGAGGACAAAGTCCAACAACGTCAACAGCGTTTTACGCGTTACCACCAAGTTCAACGTTGAGATCGATACATCCAAGTTTGTGGCGATGCTCTCATACGTGGAGTCAAATTCTGGGGAGTCATTGTTGACCTTGACAAATTTGACATTGAAGAGATCTTTCTCCTCTTCGGCACCAAACCCTTGGCTCGAGATGATCTTCTTAAATTCAGGGCTGGGATCTTGATCAATATAGTCCTCCACGTTTAGCGACTTCAAGAGTACTTCTGCGACCATGTCGTAGGGCCTAAGGTAGAACTGGAGTTGGAAATTTTCCGCGACAAGCTCCACAAGCAGCTCATCTGGCTTGCGGTCTTCTGGATCGGATCTATACAAGGATCCCTGTAATTTATCTACCGTGAACTTGAACTCGAAATTCCGCTGGTGGAGATTGATCTCTTCACCTTCGGGTTGTTTAGAGGTATGTGCAGATTTCTTGTCGCTCTCTTCGTCCGACTCATCCTCAACATCGAGATCGTGTTGGTTTGTTGAGACTGATTTTGATCGCTCTCTACCCATGACAGCCTCGGCTCTAGACTCCTCCGTGGAGGAGCCTTTGTTATCTGTAGGTGCCTTCGTCCGACCATCCAGTGATTCGTCGGTCTCAAATTTAGGAATTGCAATATCGATCAGCTTCATCAAATTCTTGTATTTTTTATCGGATATCGAGGCATGTAGGATTGGCAGGTGGCCTGAGATCCTCGTTTTCGTCAGATCTGTAGCTTTCGGAATAATCGACGTCTCGAGTGTGAAGTCCATGTTGATACGATCGATGATATGCATATTCTTGGGATCGTGTTTAGCATCCAATTGGTCCTTGGTAGCTTGGATACCCGGACCGATGAGAAGCTGCGTTGAATCAAGCTTCAGCAAGAATTTGTCGTACATCAGACCCTCCAATCGCCGAAAGTCTTCGTCGCTGTACTGCTTCTTCTGTTTTGACTGGATGTCTCGCATGGTCTCCTTGTCCACAAGCTGGCTGTTGAGGCTGACATGTCCTGCATCAAGAATCAAGCACAAAGCACTTTCTTCAGTGATACTCTCGGGAATGATGATTAAGGGAGCTTGAATGTCGAGATTTGCGTTCAGTGTCTTATGTTCCTCGAGTGCGAACTCTAGACCGGCCCTTGTCTGCTGTCTGATGCCCTCAACTGTTGCACCTGCGGTTTCCATCAGAGCCCCAATAGATTCCATATGCCGCTCCGGTGGTTTGAAGAAGTTCGCCACTTCCACAATGAACCGAGGATTGTAGATGACTTCTATGCTCTTAAGATTCATCGTGAGAGCATTATCGGCGCTTTCATCCAGAGGATTCTGCTCGAAGATCATGTGGAACAAGGCCTCCTCGACTGCTTTCGTCTTGGCCTTTTGCAGGTCTGGGTGTGCATCCTCAGCAGCGACATCTTCGATTGAACCCTTGACGCTTCCGGCTGTGGGATCCTTGAAATTGACGATTTGGGGGAATAGGCTTCCTTCCGTTGTTCCATCGTTGATACGCAAGCCTCCGAGACTCAGATCAGCCAAGAAAGAGTCTGGACGTTGTATTGCTTTGGCTTGGAAGTTATCGAACATCAGGCTCAGAATTTCAGTCGCTTTGCCATGAGGATCTCGTTTGAGCGTGAAGCTGCCTGTCTTGAGGGAAGACTCAACTTGCAATTTAACGCTTTCTCTGGGAAGATCTACACTATCGGCGATTGCCTTCTTCTCGTCCCAATCTATTGCACTGTAGAGTTCTTTGCGTTGCTCCTCAGTCATGGTTGAGTCGTCGTCCTTGTGTTGGTCTTCCGGTTTCTTGCCCCAAGCCCATTGAGTCCAGCTCTGTTTTGGAGCAGGTTTCTTGACACCGGCATTCTCTTTACGAAGCTCATTACGAGCCAGGGAACGCCAGAAACGGAGGTCCTCGTAGCTTAGCTTCTTCTCAAGCTTGGCCAGCTCTTCCGTTTCGGCAGGGGTCGTCTTCTCTTCCTTCTTTTTCTTCTTGAACAACTCAATGTAGCGTACACGATCATCCCGTCGCTCCTTGATGTAACCCCAGGAACACCTTCGATTTCGTTCCTGAATTTTGGTGTAGACGGCTTGGAATGCGAAGTGAAGCCAAGCCTTGGGGTCCTCCTTTGGCGTGCTTTTGGGCTGAAGTTTCTTATACTCTTGATGGCGAATGAAGGAGTGGAAGAGATCAACCATCATCAATGCATCTCTGTATTGATCGTCGTCTAGTACGAAGCCTAGCTCGTTGAACAGTAGGCGCGCCTTGATCTTTGGCTTGTCGACCTTGCCTGACTTATCCAACTCGACCGCAGCGCGACCAGTGACCGGCTTCAGCATGTACTGGTGCTTTTCACTCTCGCCCGTGTGTTTTCGGAATTTCTCGATTATGCCCGCATGATCATCACCTTGTGCCTCAGCGCCCACTTCCTGGCCGTTGCCAGTGCCAAACAGTGTTGCATCCGTATTCCAGTAGAAGGCCAGTGCATTGAGAACAGCCAATTTGTTCGTGGTACCAGATGTAGACTGTACATAACTCGGCCTCCAGTTCCCGTCTGTGCTCACTGCACTGAATTCTTGTAGCGTCAGACCCAACGCAAACGGATGGCCTGGTGCAGCAATGGAGTCCTCGTATCGAATGTGTATATTCTTTATGCTGACTTGAAGGTTGTCGACAATGGCGGTAGTGACGCTCTCTGTAAAGCTTTGGCTTTTCTGTTGCTCCTCTTGACTCTGACCCTCAGTGTTCTTCGCCTTCAAAAGCTCCGCATTCTCTAACTTCTCAAGCTTGACGGCGTTGGTCCTCTCCAACTCTTCCTCTTCGTTGTACTCTGCGTCTTCTTTCGGGGCAGCGAGGAGGAAGACATCTTCGATGTTGACTCGGACTGGTTTGCCTCGTAGATTTGTCCATGGTATCGTCATGGTCAGCTGGCCCAGATGACCTTCGACAACGTTGACGGGCAGTTTGAGCTGATCCAGAGCTTCTCGCCGCAGCTCGAGGTTCCGTAGTTTGACGTCGCCATTCCATATCCCCACGTTGAGCTGTTTGGCATCGAAGTTCTTGACGTACATGCCCAAAAACCTGTTGAGCAGGTTTGCAACAAGACCTTCCAGCATGATGGCGGTTGTGGCCTTTGCCCTGGCCAGGAACGAATTGTGGGATTTGTCTGAGGCCTTGAAGATGCCTCGGAGGGAGGATGTTGGTTTCGAAACGTTCAGTCGTTGCTTTTCGAAGTCATGGCGGACGAGGCAAAGCAAGGTGACAGTGATGCTCACGATGCTTGCTGCCGGGTCAGTGAATGCTCTGCAGTGCTCGAAAGATGGTCGCTGGCTTGGAAAGAGCGTTGTAGAGAGGTGCGGGGGGTCATTTGCTGGAGATGCGCGGTCCAGTCCGCCGCCTACAGAATCTGGGCCTCTACTAAAGATCCGCGTGCATTATGTACGTGCCCTGCGATAAACCACCCACTCTACTTCCATGGGTCTCTTGACACAATATCAGCTACAAATTCTGGACACTCTTCGGGCTGTGCATGTGAATTTACGCGCAAATTCGATGCCAAGTATTCTTCAACGATCGTTGACGATGCCATCTGGGCACAAAGTGTGACGTACTAACGTCTTGGCTTACGTAAGTAAAATCTTGGCGCTGAGCTTTGGTGGTTTTGAGGAGGAACTGCAACATCTCTTACGCTCGTTCTGCCCTCCACGTCCACCATCCCGACGACCCATTGAGAGGCTCTAATAACCTCAGTGAGCCACAGGAATTAGATCCCCGTCGTCTGAATTTAGTTGGCACGATGCTTCGATCTGGGGGTGCTACCTCCCTTAGCCGGGCGTCCCTCCGTTGTGTATCGTCTACCAGTGCCCGCACCACATCGAGCCTCGCACACGCGTCGGCTTTCCGAAAACAAGCTTCTCGCTTCATCGGTGCCCAGAATCGAGCTCCATTAGCATTGGTACCCCACAAGCCTTTCGGCACATCACTCCAGCGATACGCTACCCATCCAGGGAATCCTTTCGACAAGATCGATAAGAAGCATGAGGAGGTAGTGGAACACGAGAAGATAGAACCGCATCCTGAGGAGGTGTCGGCGACTTCCACCGTTCATCAAGTCTTTAGTGAGAAGGGGGTTGAAGAGGAAGAGAAGGATGAGGACATGCTAGCTGGTGTGAAGGCTGATTTTGTGAGTTTCCCTCGTTTGGCTAGGACAACGCACTTATGACTGGGCCTGCAGAAAACCATAAAGGATACCTTCGCTCTAGATGAGGTTCCTAGAGAAGCTCTCGTCATTGGAATGGCTGGCGTGCTTCCCTACCTTGCCACCTCGCTCTCGACTGTCTATCTCGCCTTTGACATTAATCATGCCTCTGAAACTGGCTCGGGCTTCTTGTTCTCTCCACATGTTGCCGAGCAACTCCTACATATTATCGAGCCGTTGCAGGTTGGGTATGGTGCAGTGGTGAGTACTCGGTAGTCATATCACCCCGATGGCTCACGCGCTAACATGCACAGATCCTGTCTTTCTTGGGGGCCATCCATTGGGGTCTAGAGTGGGCCAAATACGGCGGTGTGCATGGCTACCCACGTTATGCCTACGGAGTCATTGCCCCAGCAGTCGCATGGCCTACGATCTTACTGCCCATCGAATACGCTCTGATTTCTCAGTTCTGCGCTTTCACATTCCTCTACTTCGCAGACGCAAGGGCTGTGGTTAGAGGATGGGCACCGCATTGGTACTCGACCTACCGCTTTGTGCTTACGTTCATCGTAGGCGCCAGCATCGTGGCCAGCTTGATTGGCAGGGGACAGATCGCAGACCAGATCAACAAGCTTCCTAGCCCAGCTGACAGGGTCAAGGCCCTCAGAGATATGCAATTGGATGCCATGGAGGCTGAAGAGAGGGAGAAAATGGCAAGAATCGCTGCGGAGGACGAAGAGGGAGGAGACGATGACGAGGAGGAGGATGGAGATGATGACGAGGAGTAGAGACAGGAATATCACATGCTGCCCGCCTTCTGTAAATACTGGGTTTATAAGGCAAGAATTAGTTTCAGTATATTCACATGCAGGACGTGTGCCAAGGAAAGTATTCTTGTGCAGATCCGTACCCCAGTTTTAAGTCCAGAGGAAAGAGCAATCTGCAGCAGGTATGACTCTCCCTGCATGATGTTTCCTTACTATTTTTACTTCAGCATCAGTGACGACTGAGATATCGCCTACCGACTCTCATGCAATCTTTCATTTTGTCCATGAGACGGGCTGTCAAATTTGAGCCGATAGATCAGCGTCCCGCTGGTCTCCCACCGGCTTTTCGATACTCCAACACTAATCATCAATGACTTGAGGGGCTCCTGAATCTTGACACGTGGCGATACGTCGATGATGAGGTGCCCGAATGTTATGAGGCTTTCGCGAGGAGCAGGAAAGAGGCCGCAGCTTTGTTGTGAAAGACTACAAGCTGTGTGTCAAAGGGCTCGTCTTCTGGAGGAAGGATGGGGAGAGGTGAAGGTCACTGACGGCGCTCCTGAGACGTTTGGGATCATCGGTCGATGCCGGTTGCATTCTTCGCTGGTTGAAAAGGCAATAACTTTCTTGGGGAGTATCACCAGACGACCGTATAATATCTTCTGCGGCCTGCATAGTCGCATGAGAATATGTATTGGAGTTGCTTTTGCTAGGACACTTGCGCTGTACTAGGACCAGTACTGGCTCAGCTGGCTGTCACTATCCTTGACCTCTTCTTCTTCAGGCGTGTAGTGTGACTGTAGAATATCTCGGAATCAACAACCACCAAATCGTGAAACTGTAGAGGTCTGTTCGTCATCCGAAGGCGTTCAAAGTGAGGCCGTTTCTCGCTTCGGTACATTCATCCTCTTTCTTTTTGGTTTGATCATCACACTGGAGACCTTTTATAGGAGTCTAGTCTGCGGGTATGGCCAAGGTCTGTCGCCCAAAAACTTCGAGGCTGGCGGCTTCCGGGGACCGGCTAGAGTATTGAGATGACATCAATGTGAGCAGCCAGGTAACGTACCTTAGGGAGGGCGTCTCGTTACTATATATTTTCCGTGCTTTGATGTCTTCTCCCCTTCATCACTACCAAGGATACTCATAATGTCTGCTAAATCTGCAAGACCCACTTATGATGCGGATCAGATTTCAAAGTATCTCAAGCACATTTCTCTGCCTGAAGATTCCAAAGATCTATTTCATGCACCGGGCAAATTGCATCATTGCAATAATGCCCTCAAGTTCCTCACTCAATTGCAAAGACATCAGATAGCTACCGTCCCGTTTGAAAACTTAAGCTTACATTATTCTCAAGATCATACGATTTCTCTAGACCCAGGCTACTTATTTAACAAAGTGGTTGACCGAGGCCATGGAGGCTACTGTATGGAAAATAACTGCTTCTTCGGTACCGTACTGCGGAGTTTGGGCTTCAACGTGTTCAGTGCTGGTGCCCGAGTGAATACAGGGGCCAATGGGACCGGAGAGGATGGGTGGGAAGGCTGGTCCCATATGGTTAATATAGTCACGCTTTCCTCCGGCCAAAAGTACATGCTCGACGTGGGCTTTGGCGGCAATGGTCCAATCCAGCCGCTGCTGCTCAACCCGTCTGCTGCTCCCACTCAGCACATAGCGCCAGCGGAGGCGAGGCTCGTCCACGAGAATATTCCTCACAACACCGACCCAAATCAGAAACTTTGGCAATATCAACACCGCATCGACCCGCAGTCAGAGTGGCAGATAATGTACTGCTTCACCGAACTCGAGTTCCTCCCCAAGGACTACGAGGTTATGAACTTTTGGACAAGTCAAAGCCGGAAGAGCTGGTTCACGTATAGTGTTGTAGCTGTGAAGATGATTTTGGAGGGGGAAGATGTGGTGGGGACATTAATTTTGAGTGGGGGTGACGTGAAGAGAAGGGTGCAGGGGAAGACGGAGCATTTGAGGACGTGTAAGACGGAGAAGGAGAGGGTACAGGCTTTGCAGGATGTGTTTGGGTTGAGATTGACGGATGAGGAGAGAAGAGGGATCGGAGGGATGGTCACTGAGTTGAAAGAATGAAAGAGTAGATGGAGGATCTGATCGTAATGTGTTCCATGATTCGGGACCTAGTATATGCGCTTCTCCGTCTGTTTGTTGTCAACGAATGCGTGGCTTCCGCAGGGGCAAGGATGCATACCCGCCAAGGATTGTTCAGCTCGAAACCTGGAGGCGCGACCACCTTATCGGTTTGCCCTCGTAGATATCCCGTCAACCTCCTGTCCCGATCCATCACTGCCAATCGTGTAAGCTAGAGCTTATGCCGCCTATGGAGGTATGTATGCGCACTCTGCCTGTCCCATTGGTCTATCGAATGCCTTGCTCTCTTCCCTCCATTCTGCATGTGTCTGATCTTGGAAAGGCCCGCTCCTGAGATGCCGAACATCTATGAGATGTGTCAGTGCCCGTGTCTTGTTGAGGGGTTGAGAGATTCGTACGGCAAGCATGATCCCAAAAGGAAGGAGAGCTTCGAATGGGACACCCATATTGGCTACGGCTTCATCAAAAGATCGGTAGGTGACGTCCGAGAGTCCTGTAAGACTCGTGATCGCGCTACTGCATGCAGAGATACAATTTGACAATGATAAAAGCGTTCAATGAGGAGGGGTCAAAATCGCGATGAGGTGAATTTTGAGCTTAGTACGTGGTACGATTATTACCGGTATTTTATAAAGCCACCAAAAACTGATCCAGCTATATCATCTCGGCAAATCACTTTGACAAAGATATTGTGCGGGCAAATATTATCTTCTCATTGACTCGAATAAGTTTCAAGGCGACGGCATTCCTTCAAACTTATTCGTTGTGGGACTATCTCAAATCGTTGCTCTTGGAGGTAAATACGACTAGTCAGCGCGAGCTTGGCCGCCGTAGAACCTCATTTCATTGTAGGGGCGGCAGTAAAGTCGCTCTCCCCGGTCTACGATCACCTTTGCAGCTCTATCAAGGCCAATTTACGCGTCGCAAAAGCCTTACGAATCTATTGATTCAGGATCCTGCCCCAAAGCGCGGGTTCACCACCAAGAATTTGCGCGACGGCCGCGGTTGAGAGACTTGGGCAAACTCTGCTGACAGGCCATATCCACCATCGTATCCAGCATTCCTCTACTTCAACAAGCGCCCATCCTGCTACTCTAATCGCGAAGAATCCCGAGGGTGCCGACTTGGATGGTTGTGGCCAAAGACAAGGATCCTTCGCTGGCCTGAGCCCCACCGAATCCTTGAGCTTGATCCACCCTTACCCCACCTGCCTCTCTCGCTACTCCTATCGTCTACGAGTGGGGAAACATGTCATGATATGAGGCTGTGGTAGCGCAGTCAAGCTGTAGCCACGCTGGCGACTACTGTGTTGACGATGGCCGCGGTGGCAGCGCCGTTGGAGACTCGGACTCGAAGTATGGCATACGATGCGATAGGCAGCGATATGGATGCCGAGGGTGACGAGGAGTCGGCAGATGAGGTAAATGCGGAAACACCAGCCGCAGGCGCAAATGAGGAAGATGAAGAGGATGAAGAGGAAGACTCGGATCCGAATGTGGAGCCTGACAGCGATGAGGAAGAAGAAGAGGAGGAAATCGATATGAAACCCTCGGTCAGAAGTTCCGCAAGAAACAGAAAAAGAGCGAAGGATGCGGAGAGTGATGCGGAGGAACCTGCGTCAGATGTGGAGGAGAGCAGTGCTGCGGAAGATGATGACTCAGACAAGGCCTCGAGTGATGCAGAGTCGATGGTCGCCGAACAATGGGAGGCTGCGAGTGAGGGCGCATCGGGTGCCTCGGTGGAAGTTGCGAATCGCAACAACTGCGTGTAACTCTTTTCCGAGAACATCATAACCCTTTTTCTTAAGCTGATCGAAACACAGGTTCTGCGGTAACGATGAAGAAAACGACCCGAGCGAAGATTTTGAAGAATACATGGCTTGCTCTGTTTGCGGAGATAACTGTAAGTGATAAAGAATGTTTGATATCCAGAAATTCAAAACAAGCTTTACGTTGATCTCCCGGTTGTTCCTAAACCCTCGAGCTAACCACGAGCCTGCAGCCCACCGGCAATGTGCCCGAGACGCCAAATCTTTCAAGTCAACCGACGGTAAGTCAAGACTTGTCACCTTCCCCTCCGTAAATTAATGGCAACTTATATTTTCCAGATCCCTCAGAGTGGAGATGTCCGGAATGTATTGACAATGCTCTTGAACCTTCAACTCCTGGAGCTGCCTCACAGCGTAGGTCATCAGCTACCAAGTTCACCAGAGACCTATTGCCCCAAACGCGCGGAGGGTCAAGACCTGGCTCTCATAATGTCTTCAACAATCTCATTCTCGATGACGACCCTTTGGACGGCTCTCGCTCATTGCGAAAACGCAAAGCTTCATCAGAACAACAAGAGGATGAGCCCAAGAAACGATCAAGGAAGA
The DNA here is from genome assembly GCF_014066315.1 of Letharia lupina. NCBI lineage: Eukaryota > Fungi > Ascomycota > Lecanoromycetes > Lecanorales > Parmeliaceae > Letharia > Letharia lupina. Next base: position 1,570,292 of record NW_023502983.1, read on the forward strand.
ACAGCGTGTTAGCTAGAGATTTAGAATCCGCGGGCCTCATCCCAGGTGGGCTTGCTGAGGACGAGGATGAGGTCGACGAAGCTGAACATGCAGATGACGCTGATGCAAGCACCTCGGCTAGACCATCAAGGTCTTCGCGATCTTCTAAGAGACGAAAGTCAGAAGATATCGGCCGTGGGTCTGCATCGATAGTCAAGAGAAGCACAGAAAGTATCGTGGTGTCTTTTCATTTGAACCCAGCACAGCTTGCCGCTCGGCTTGAACCAAAATCCAAAAAGAAAAAACCACGCCCGCGAGAGTCGACCACTGAAGTCCAACGGGAGCGTGAGCGCCCAGCACCTGTAATCTCCACCCACTATGCAACACCCTTTTACGCCTTCCATGAACGTGAGAATGATGAGCTGAAATCCAAACCATACGGTGGTGTATTATCCGAAGCTGACGCTGACACTTCAAAAACCCTGCCCTTGCAAGCTGATCGGGCCAAATTTAATGAAGCTCGTCAAAAAGCTGAAGACGATTGGAAACAGAAGCTTGCAGCTTCTGAAGCCGAGGGCGAAACAAAGGCCCGAACACAGAAATTGGCGGGGCCGCCAAGCAAGATCAAATGCGTCAACTTTGGTGGATATGAGATAGAGACCTGGTATGCTGCGCCATATCCAGAGGAATACAGTCGAAATCGCGTGCTATACATTTGCGAGTTTTGTCTGAAGTACATGAATTCGGATTTTGTTGCATGGCGGCACAAGCTGAAATGCCCCGCGAAGCATCCTCCCGGGGATGAGATCTACCGAGACGGCTCTATATCCGTCTTCGAAGTCGACGGCCGCAAAAACCCGGTCTATTGCCAGAATCTCTGTCTGCTCGCCAAACTCTTCCTAGGATCCAAGACTCTTTACTACGACGTGGAGCCATTCCTCTTCTATGTCATGACTGAGTACGATGAATATGGTTGTCATTTTGTCGGCTACTTTTCCAAGGAAAAGCGGCCCAGCAGCCTTAACAACGTATCCTGCATCCTGACACTTCCTATACACCAGCGCAAAGGATACGGCAATCTCCTCATCAGCTTTTCTTACCTCCTCACTCTCGTGGAAGGCAAAACTGGATCTCCAGAAAAGCCTCTCTCCGACATGGGGTTGGTTTCCTACCGTAACTACTGGCGCCTCGTCCTCTCGTACGAGTTGGTCGACAAGAAGACACCAATAAGCATAGTTGAGCTTTCAAAGCGAACTGGCATGACGGCCGACGACATAGTCGCTGCATTGGAAGGTCTAAGGGCGCTCGTCCGTGATCCAACCACCCACTCGTATGCCTTGAGGCTCGACCATGACTACTTTCGGCAATGCATCGAGGATTGGGAGAGCAAGCAGTACGTTAATATTAATCGCGATGCTTTAGTTTGGACCCCATACATTATGGGCCGCAACAATCTCGCGCACTATGACACTGCACCAGCGCTTCCTACTATTGCGCCTAGAGAAGACGAAGAGGAGGATAAGGGAGTAGCGCCAGAAGAGGGCGTTCAGCAGACTGCTAAGGCTGATGCTCTGGCCGCTCACGCAGCCGCCAGCAAAGCTATTGAGAGCGCGATCGACGACGCGGACGACAGTCAACCGAAACTCAACGGAAATGCCAGCGATTCGTCCAATGCAGCCGATCAGATGGACCCAACTCTTGCACAACTACACGCCCAGCTGGGCTCAACGCCTCATTTAAATCGTTCGTCACCTAAAAATACACCCACCAAACCCATACCACCATCTCCGGGACCAAATGGCATCTCAAATACACCATCTCTGCAATCCACTCCCTCTATCCCACCCACCCGATACGAAGTGTTCCCTCCAATCCCTGGCACGGCCCGTCCGCGACGGGGTGGATGGCGAGGAGGTCCACGCAAGTCTGCACTAAACGGTGCAACTACTCCGAGTGCCACACCTACTATGAGAAGGGCTGCCACTGGCTTGGGGATCGGCAAGGGTAAATCCGCAACCCCAGGCACACTGGGCCGCCAGAATCGAGCGGCATCTGCTACGCCTCGGCGGACGAGACATAGCGACGAGGTCAAGAAAGCCCAAGAAGCTGAATCAGAAGATGAAGAGGAAGATGAAGAGGAGGAAGCCACAAAAGGTGGCGTCGAGGTTGATGCACCAGGCGACAAGGAAGTAGATGGCGAAGAAGAGGACGACGAAAAAGACGCAGAAGGTGACGAGGATATGGAAGATGCGGAAGGTGAAGAGGTGTCTCGGGCTGAAGAGGCCGAGGAGGCAGCCGCTGATGCAGACTTCGACGTCGAAGACGTAGAAGAGAGCGAGGCCGAAAGCGAGGAAGATGATGCGATGGAGGACTAAAGGACGGGCTTGTCACGATATGTTTGTCGCACGCATGATGGGATCTTAGAGGGTTCTTCCACTAGGGTGGGGCGCTTCAAGGGCAGTTTGATCTCATGAAGGTCACACGGGATTTCCCATGCACTGTAGTCTACCTAGGCGTCCGATGCTCAATTCGATTCAATTGTAATTATGATACCCTACGCTTTGATTTGACTAGGCTTGTTAAGATTCATCCTTTGCTTTCTACGGGCAGAAGAGCAATGTTATTGTGGCTGTGTACTTTCAGCCTTACGGCTACTTCCCGAAAGACCAATCGCTAGGCTTCTGGGACCACCAGCTTCTCTCTGTTCTCCATCTTCCCTTCTACCACCGTAGTCAATTATCTGGTCTCTGCGTACGCTATATACTAGCCATATCTACTGTTTTCAGTATCGTTCCCCAGCTTTTTCTGTCCCGTTGAGCCTCCGGCATAGGAAGTCGTCCGCAAACGGCGATGCTGAGACATTTCCCCGCTTCCAACATAGATCGGATACGGTTGCAGAGTTGAAGCAAGCAAGGAAAGAATGATCGATACTGAATTGGCGACAGAGTCGAATGCTGTCCGCTGGCGGCGTTCAAAGCACAACAACCACAGCCAATTCAGCGAGCCTTGGCCGACAGGGCCGATTTGGAACGTTATCATTCCCACCTTGGGTGTTGAAGGGATCCCTATCCTTGCTTTTCCCCTTTTGATTCTCTCTTATTTGCTTCTCCCAAGGAAAGCGCAGTCCAATAATTTTGAGTATTCCTTAATTTATAACATGAGCCTTGCCACAGTTGGCGCCGCTGTCCTGGTTCTTTGTATCGTGGCGTATGCTATGTCGCACGCTACGGACTCAGACGTCGACCTGCATGATCCAGAGATCTTCCAGGAACGCAAAAACTTGTACCGAAACAAGCGAGATGACTTCAGAAGGAATTTTCGGGCCATGGAGGAGCTGAGGGAGTGGAAGGCTAAGAATGACGACTATGATTATGTGGAACTGTAAGTGCCTAAATGTGCTTGGAGGAGAGCCGCTCCAGACAGTGTCAAGCTGCATGATGCCTCACAACGAGCATCAATCTTCATTAGCAAGGTTTGGAATGCTGATCGCACTATCGCTCGTCACAGTAGTTCTGGAATGATCCCTCCAAATTTGGTTGGTAAAGCGACTGGCAGCAAGCCTTTCGCAAAGAGCGACACTTGGTTCTCTGTAATTCTACCCTGCCTACTCCCTTGCTAGCCTTGTCGTATCTTATATTTACTGTGCAGGAATTCGAATCCCACAACCCTTCTTCCCTCATTCTTTCCGAGTCTCAAGACTCGTATATCATCGGTAATCTCGCTAGTTACGACAAACGCCAGTACCCAGAGTTCAAGCCTGGTGAAAACACCCCTGAAGGCCAAGGCTTCGGCCACTGCCTCGTAATTTCTCGCAAGCGCATCTTCAACGTCGTCGACCCCGACGCTACAGCCAACCACTCCGCCATGCTCAAAGAAATGAAAGAGCATTTCATCACCTTCTGGAAAACCGAAGACGGCTCACCAAAGCTTCTTAGACGCGTGCGCTCTACTTTCGACGAGCAAAACACCAAGCTGGCATCTAACGACAGGAACGCCGAGTCTTGTGAGAGCTTGCGATCTACGCTGATAAAGGACTTTGACATGCTGAGTAACAGCTTCTTGAGATGCAACCCGGATGATTTCGAGTTCGCTTTTCACGCATATCCGGCTAATTCAGTGGGGCATTTGCATATGCATGTTTTTCCGAAGAATAGCGACTTGAGGAAATTCTCGACGAAGAGCCATGATTGGAAGACTATTCCAATTGAGGCGGTGTTGGAGGTTGAGGAGGAGGATCCGAGAGCGCTAGTGGAGAGGGGCAGTGGGTGAATGATGGCCGGAGATCAGCTTTGCGAGTGTCTGGAGCAGCCCATCTCAGGCAACATTCACGTTTTAAAATGGCCTCTTACAGATCCGAAGCCCCTAGGGAGAGCCATGAGACTAGACCTTGGGCGCTCGACATGGCCATTTGAGGACCACAAGCTCCACCACGTCCATATCTTGTTGTACACCTACGAACCCCTTCAGCAGCAACCTACACCGGTTACCCCAGTAGCATTCACGCTACAGGGTTCCCAAAAATCAGGAGAAGACAAACGGACCTGGAAGACTTCCCAGGATAGCCCATCCAGGTGCTCAAACACGCCCGAACTTTAGTGTAACATATGCGATTTGCTTTCATGGCTCTGACGGTACGTTCGCAAGTTAAGGCAAGGCTCTGTGGCACTGGTGCCCGCTATGTTGTAGCATGTTGATCGAAGCTATCAGTCATTTGCTGGTCATTTGCGGTGATGACTCCGTACAACGGCCCTTGCGGTGGTGGAGCCAGCGGCTGGGAGTGTGAAATGGCGATTGGACCGCAGACCTTTTGGATGATGATGATCGATGGGATAGAAACTTGCGTGCGCACCGGGCCAACACGATTGTCTGTTGTGCATACGACTGACGACATTGTGCTGGAGTTGATCACAACAAGTCTCACAGTAGGAGCACTGCGTAAGCTTCATTCGCCAATTTCTCCAAGCGAGGTCCACCGTGTCTAGCCTCGACAAGCATCGGATAATGCACTCCATTCTTGGTCTGGTCAACTGTCATTAAAACCGCGGTACGCATCAGCCATGTGCTTCGACGCCGGCAAAGACTTTGCTGATGGGATCACGTTTGAACGGGTGCTGAATGCAGGCTAAGAACTAGGCCAGCTCACGCAACTTCTAGCACTATTGATTCCCCCACAACTTCCACGTTGCCCTATTGGCATACAATATTTCGATTTCTCGAATCACGTCGTCTACTACTCTTCCCACCTTAAATACTGGAGCACGGTCAACAGGCAAACTCAGAGGATGACATCTCAACGACGGAAACACCCTTCGCCTTGCGCCCACGTCCATCAGACGGCTCGGGATCGTCGCAATCTGTGAGAATTGACAGGTTCTACTATATAGCAAACGCCGATTTTCCATCACACGTACATCTTTCAAATCGATATGCTCGGTCTCGCGATCATCATTTCTATCAATATTACGATATATCAACTTGACCGCGCGTCGAGATCAAATTGCCAGACATCGATTGGGCGTAGAGGTTCAGCCGCACCTAACCGAGCCTTTCAAAAGCCATACCAGCTGCTGGCCGTTAGGCATCATTGTTCACAGTATTATCTGCCTCATAGGCACTGTTACGAGCGTCATGAGCACGGCTGGATATAGGTATATGTGATCGGGCTGTCTCAACCCCGGGGCTGGCAGGTCAAACAGACATGTTATCGTATTCCAGCGTCAAAAAAACTCTTATGCCTGTGCGGCACAGCTTGGAGTATGTACGGTAGCTATATACAGGCGCGGGTGGGCGAGACAAAAGAGCTCTATGGCTCTAGAAGGGACGAAGTCGAATTAAGAGCCACATGCTGATGCAGGACGAGTATGTATGTTGCTTGCTACTGACAACCTTCTCTGTTTGCCGTCCATGGAACTCATTCATGATGACGAATACGAGGCCTCGCTATGAGGCCCACTAACCCACAGTGCCACTGTGGCAAGTAGCGCACTGTGCTACCCGGTGCATCGTCGAAAGTCCTGAGCCTCGTCGCAATGGAATGGGCCGAAGTCCTAAATGCCAGTTGAAACTACTAAATGCGCCAGCCCTGTGAGCTCGTATGTAACAGCTCACTCCGGGTTCCCTATCTTGAATAATCTTCCTTCCGCGATGTATGGCTCAGTCACTCCATGCGATTCAAGAGGCGCCGCCAGAGGCTTAGGTGTGCCAGCCAGCTCGCGGGGTCCACACACAGCTGCCTCTTGACCAAGCTCTGGAATCCAGATCGTAGCACTCGGATCTGATTTGGTCTCAGCGTCCGTCTGATGGCTTGGTAGCTCGGAGACGGCTCTTTGCGTGAAACGGCGTCGGCGGCGCCAACACAGCATTACCGATGCCGTGGTCAGGAGTACGAATATAACGATGCCGACTACTATCCCCGCTATAGCACCATCACCGATATCATGCTGGAGCACTGAAATGTTTTGTCCGTCTGGTGAGGGGGGCGTACTAGCCGGAGTAGTTGCAGTAGGGCCAGCGCAGTCACTGTTGCAGTGACGGGGGCCAATGGGGAACTGTGCCCACTTGCCAATTTGCTTGATGAGCTAGTTGAGGCTGCGGCTGAGGCTTGCGTAAAGGATGCAGTGTCGGTAGACTCCGTGGAGGAAACAGCGTTGTCACCAGAAGGTGGAGCTTCGTAGGAATCCGATGGATCGCTGTTAGTCTCGCCTCCACTAAGTGTTCTATCAAGACTCATTATGCTGTCTTCGTTCTGTTGCGAGAGCTCAATCTTATAATGATCGTTCGAGAGGGAGTCACTTGGCGTCCACTTCTATGACTCGCCCGTGATGTTGCTACCGATGACAGAGACGATCGGGAACGATCTAGATCTATCTAGGCAGAGTGTCGAACTCATAGGCTGACTGATTGGGACGTTAGACTTTGCGCCCGTGAATGCGGTGGAAAAGACAAGTAGGCTCACAGATCCATTACCGAACCATTGGAGATCAATGGTTACAGGATCGAACGACTGGATCGGACAGATACTACTGTAAGTATATATTGGAGGGATCGCCTCGGAATGCGTTCGGTGTAAGACTCAATCTTCGAGTCAACAGAATGAAACCGCTATCGGCGGCTTCTGCATGTTTTACTCGTTCACCATCGGAATGGTTTCTCCTTTCATTCCGGTTGGCTGCAGGTGCATGCACGCGCCTCTTAAAGAGTCACGGATCAGTCGAAGCTCCGCCCCTTCTCTGCATTCTCTTGCTGTTTGTTCTAAAGAAGGTGTGAGGCAGTATGTGTTATCATTGGCTAGGCATTATAAGGCTTGGTGCCTGCTAGTCGAAGTATCGACATTTTTCGAGGCATAAAAGGAGAGCTGATGCGTTGATAGTTTTGTCAGTGCCTTGGATTGACAATGTCTGGATTGGGAGGGTGAGGGTTTTATACGGGACACTTACCGTCTTGGGGGTTGTACACCTAAATACAAGGGGTACATACATGTATCCACCCGCGCTGCTGCATGCGAGAGCTCGGTCTGTTATGTTTCGACTCATGGACTCTTGTCTGGGGCTATATTCCGCGCTCGCTCGCCTCGGTGACTGAGCAGTTTTTCCTTTTTCAATTCTTTCGAGCAGTTTAGCTGTTGGGATTGGGGGACGTTCTCTGCCTGTTGTGCGGAGGAAGATTCGTGAGCTTGAGGACTGTGAGGTACCATAGAACCCTACAAGGCCGGCAGCTTTTTTGTAAGTTAACGGTCCGAAACGTTACCGCCGCAATTTGATGGTTACATAGTACTCCCGTCTATTTGTGGGCTTTGACTTCTGTTCGGACAAGACTTCCAAGACGTCTGCAACTCGGATACCACCAGAGCTGTGAAAGTCCGGCCGGTTGATCCTTTGCTAGTATCGGCGACCTTGATCTTTTAGGCGTGAATCAGTGTCTATTTCGCCAACGCTTTTACCATGGGAAGTCCTACAGGCTTGACTCGGGGAACACTTGGCCTTGCGGACCAGCAAATTGTATACCTATTTGCCACATAGCTAGAGCTATGTTGGCGACTTCGGGACTTGCCAAGCCAATCGCGATTGAGGGCCTCGATACTATTGACGGCGGTTTCACAGCAAATATATCCTACAGTGAAAATTCGACAACGTGGTCCGAAGAAGGCATCACAGTAATATAGCTAGCATGATCCTAAGCATCGAAGCAGGTAAGATCGACCTTTCTCGGCTTTCCCAAGGCCCCGAGGGTAGTTGCGTTATGTGGATGGACTATCTCAGAATCGTAGCTTTCGACTTCATCAGTCTATCGACTCTTCGGTCCTGCGTTTCAAGATTGCCTTTCGATATCCGCAAAATCTTCCTCCACGCCAACTGATGCCCCATCAACCCTACCTTCAAAATCTCCGGATCGCTCTCAAACTCTCAATTCTTGTCCATCGAGTCTTGCACATCCCAATCCGCCCAAACACATCTTCCTTCCAAGAACGCATCCTCCTCGCTCGCCAGCCACACCGCAAACTGTCCTGGCTATTCCACATCATCCCAAGCCATGCTCTCTTCCTTCCTTCATCCCAAACGCCCTCACCGCATCCGTCAAAACCCCGCCCAAGTGAATGCTGTGAACCCTCACGTTCCTGTCATCCATATCGTGCTGCACGCGAGCTAGCCACTGCGTGAATTCAGCCTGTTCACACCGCCCGCGCCGATTTAGGGCATCAGGGCGTGGGCGGCCGCGGTCGAGATGTCCGGGATGACCTTGTCCTTGTCGGGCTCGGGCGCGTTCACGAAGAAGTCTCTGACGAGATTGCAGTTGTCGAGGAAGTTTGTCTCGGAGCTGACGGCGTGTACCTGGGACGGGAGATGGAGGCTGTTGGCGGCACTTGCGGCATACGCTGCACTTGTGATGACGAGGACGTCGATGTCGGATGTGATTGTGGAGCGGATCTCGGAGAAAATCTCCCGGATCTGGATGGTATTTGTGATTGAGGATGCGTAGTGGTGGGATTTGGTACTTGGGTTCTCGGTTGAGAGGTCCTGGGTGGATATGAAAGGGAAATTACAAAGATTGAAGCTTCGAGAGCACTTGCCTTTTATCCTGCATTTTCATCTCTGATCAGAGGGACTTCGACCGGCAAAAGTCATCTCCTCATCCCCAAGGCAGGGTTGACATTCCGTAATCTTTTCGAAGCAAGATCTGTAACGGGTGGTGAAGCAATTGGAGGACTTGGTGTCGGAGAGTAGACTGCTACGAGGAAAAGTGGTGATGTGCAGCGGCATTTCCATCAGTGGTTGGCCGCTTGAGTCCAAAGAAGTCTATCTGTGTTTTCGGCTTGCACCTGACCGGGTGAAGACAGGTATGTGATGTCACCGAGAAGAGGGCAACGAGTATGGGAGGAAGGATCGTTCTCAACCCCCTTCCCTCCACAAGAACATCGAGCTCCTCTTATAATTTGGGTATCATGGCAGATGCATTAGGAACTCAAAAAGACTCCACAACCATCCATTGCGGAGTATCTCTGAGATCTCTTCCATTGAGCAAGCTTTTCAACTCATACTGAGAATCAGTCATCCCTACCAAGATCTCGTATCTCACAACCCTTACAATCCTCACTCCCCTTGCTACACTGATTTCAGCGTCCATCTGATCGCTTGACAGCCCGAAGGCGTTTGACAGATTTGAGGACATTTCCCCATGACCGAAACGACTACCTCTTTGTCTCACAAATGGCGCGGATTTTGCCATTACTGCCAGGTCTGATAGAAATCCAACCAGATGCTGCTCATTCCGATCTTGCCACTCAGTTGTTTCCACGTCTCGGAGGAATGTTCCTGACTAGGGAATGGGTCCAGCTGTCCAAAATCTCAACCTATCTTGTTTCAAGCATCGGAGTCCCATCTGTGGCTAGATACACGCTCACCCGCTTCATTGGTGAATTATCCTTCAGCTTTTCGTCTTTGACGCAGGTGCTTGACGGGAGAAACATTGTCTGACGTGTCCTACCTACGAGACAATTGTCGTGAGCTTTGAGATATAAGGAGCCATGAGCGCCCGCTTGACTTTCACAACACCACGTCGCCATCTCAACCCTCACCATCTTCATCACAAAATCCCCCAACACCATCTTCTCCCCCTTTTCATTTCCCCCATAACCCTTCAAACCTACCCGACCGACATCCCAAACATGACGGAACCAACAAGACCACCCGCGCCCGGCTCCCCGGACCCCAAGATGGAGAAGGTCCTCGCCATCATCGAACCCACCCTCGGCCACTTCTTCCACCGCCCCATCTACCTCCGCCAGGCGCTCCAGACCCCCGGCTCCCCCATCCACGACCACGCCCTCAATGTCGTAGAAACGACGGACGCGCGCTCCGTCGAGGAGGGGAATAAACGCCTCGCTGTTGTGGGGAACGCGGCGTTGGAACTTACGGTCGCGGATTTTTTCTTCGCGCGTGGGGCTGAGTGGAGGGGTAGGTTTTTCGACTCCTCCTTGAACGAGCGAATGTTGGTAACGGGGTTGGAAGGGGAGGGGAGGGGAGGGGAGGGGAGGGAAGGGGAGTTTGGAGCAGCGCTGACCGTTCATTGCTGACTTGATTTTGATCCGTGTTATTAGAAATCGCCACCGAATCCAAAGCCGTCGCCACCGACGCCTCCGTCCTCCAGCTCGGCCACATGATGGAGCTCGGCCCCGTCTTCGACGGGCCCGACGCCCCGACCCATCTCGCCCGGACGGTCCGGGCGGTTCTCGGGGCCGTCTTCTGCGACGGCGGCGTCGTGGGCTTGAGGGGCGTGTTGGCGCGGTTCCGCATGTTTGATGGGGAGACGGAGAGGGCGGTTGCGGGGGCGGGCGTCGGGGCTGGGGCGGCGTAGGTTGTATGTGGTAAAAGGGGGGAGGGGGGAGTGGTAGGTGCGCTGCATCGAAACTGGACGTCTCGACATGGTGGGACGGGGGTATGGGTTGAGTGATATAATCGTGTGTTGTTCAGACATGTGTCTACGTCAGAAAACACGTATTCGCTGCGAGCTGCATACGTACACACATATACACCTACCTGTTCTGCACTAGCTAGCTTCTTTCGTTCTTTCGGTCTCTATCTTTTGCACAGCTATTGTTTTCTGACCGGCTCACTCACCCAGTCATCCTTGCCTGTCTGTACATAAATAGCTAGTATCTTCGCTCCAGACCTATGTCGTGGGCCATGGAAGGGTTCTTGGCGTTGGTGTGCGAGAATAGGCCTGTGGATTCGGGCTTCTGGGGTTGCTATGGCCGGCGTTGGAATATTCCAATTGTTTGGACTTATCTTGATGTGGCCTCTGTGTGTGTGTGTGTGATGCGTGAGAATGAGAAATGGGTTTGGCTGGGAAGCTTGTGCTTTGACAGATTTTTTTCTCTTGTTTTTTTCTTTACGGCTTGTTTGACTGGTTTTTCGTAGGTATGAGATGTGAGATGTAGTATCGGCGAGGATTCTGAGGGATCGTGAGTAGGGGAGATACGTTTGTAGACGTTTTTAACGCTTTGGTTCGTTTCTTCCTCTCTTCTGATTGACGGCTGGCTTCATATTTGACCGTCGAATTGCATCACTGATCTACCTACGGCCCTGATTCACTCGCATGTGATCGAGAGGTATGAAGGTAAGCAGGGTAGGATGCGAGGATGTGGTATAGCGAACCGTTTTTTCCTTCTTCTTCTTCGTCTGAACTTTATACCTGTAGTCCCAGTCCTTTCGAGCGAGGAAGAAGAGAAAGGGAACGCGTTCAAAGCCGCCTCTTCTTGAGTGAGGGCATCAACACTTCACTACACCGCCCTCCCTCTTCCCAAGGCTCCAGAGTCCGCTCCGGACGATGGTGTTGGACCCCGAGAGGAAGCATCATTTTGCGTACGGAAGGGAATGGGGAGTCGAGCTCTTGGGTGGATTGGAATGGATTGCCGGATCGATTGTAAGCGGATGAAGCGGTGATTCGTCGGCCTTCTGCAGGGTCATGAGGGTAAGGGATGAGGGGCTGGTTGACTGGCGGTGTGAAGTCATGTTTTGCGGGCTACCTGCTCGTTTGAGATTCTGTGGTGGGAGGTTGGGCACGGGTGCGGTTGGGTGGTAGATGGTTATGCTTTGTTTTCGCCCTTGACTTGATTTCTTCCAGGTGGTCTTATTCCTTACTGTCGCGCTCGTAGTGGGTTGAGAAGGACTGAGGGGTTTTATGCTCAGACTTTTTTCATTGTTTCTTCGCAATAGAGCAATTGTTTGGGAGGAGGGATTAGTTGCTGAGTAACTATGAGAACAACCATGGGGTGATATGTGAGGACGGAAGAGGAGACGGACGGGATGTGGATTGGGGAGAACGCGTATCGTCGAGGCCCGTGAATATGTTTAGACTAACTGCAGTCGATATCGGTCGTTGTTCTCGCACTCGCTTTCAGTTATGGGAGGCTCTGCAGGCCCCGCAATCCGTGGTGATGATGCAACTTATCTTCGGACAGTCCCCCTCCGACAGTCCCCCGTCAAACTAATGTGGCTACCGGCTATACCCGCAGCCACCCGGCTTGGTATAGGCCTTGGCATAGTGGATATCTGACTGGTGGGTGCATTGTAGTCTCAGAATTCAGATTCTACATTTTAGGGGGGGGGCCGGATTATTATAATCCCGAGCCGATTCCGTCATACCCCCCTGTAGAGTCTGAGTAGGAAACCACGGAATCGCTACATTGACCGTTATTTTGTATAGGATCCTCACCAAAATTGACCGAAATAGAAAATAAATATTTTCTTTTATATATAACTTTTTATTAAGAACTCTAATAAAAAAGAAATTATTTATAAAATAACTATTTAAATGTCGTAAAATTAGATTTTTTTTCGATTTTTAATAAAGTATCTTAATTATTTATTTTTAGAAGATTTAAATTAGAGTTTTTAAAGACTATATCTTTAACCCCTCTCTTATTCTTTAACGTAAATCGAGAAAACCTTAAAAATAATCTTAAAATACTCGTTATATTTATAAGTTTATTTAAGAATACTTTTATAAAATAAGCTCGACTAGATTTTATGAAATTATATTTATAAAAAAATATTTAAAAATATTTAAAAATATTTAATAATATTTATTTAAGCTATTATTTTAACTAATTTATTAATTAATCTATAATTTTAAAATATAATTTAATAATTTATAAGTATAAATAAAGATATATAAAGTTTTATTAAATATATTTTTTAATTTATTTAATTATTATATTATTTTAAGATATTTTAAATAAAAACTAAAAAGCTTAATAACTTTAGAGATTTCGAACTTTAAATTTAGAAAATTGGATATATTATTATTATATATATTAAGAATATATTTATTAATTCTTATAAAAAGTAATAATTCGGTTATCGAGTAATAATATATCGAAGTTATAGATTATTAAATTTCTTTAGAATAGTTTTAAGATAGCTTCGAGGTAGCTCTCTTCGAGTTAAAGCTACTTCGAAATCTATTAATACTAATATATATTTAGAGGTAAATATCTTATATTAGTTAAACCATTAAAAAAATAAGACTTAATAGAGTTTTCTACTTAGATTTACTACGTAAGACTATTAAGACTAGATATATTATCGATATTTCTTTTATTCTATAATATAAATATTTAAATAAAACGTTATATCTTAACGAGTAAGAAAGATCTTATAGTGTAGATTTCCAGCGATAACTTTTACTACAATTTTAGGAACTATAATCAATCACTATAGCAAATTTTTACGTATAAAATTAGTTCTTATATTAGTAATTTAATTAAAAAAGCTTAGTTTTAGAGATGTCTACGCTTAATAGCCCTCTATTTAAATCTAAATAAAGTCTCTATAGAGACTACTATTAATATCTTAAGATATAAAATTATAATATTCTTACTAAAAAAGACCTCGCTATTAATAAAGGTACGCTTATAGATAGCTAGAAAGATAACGAAGATACGCTTCTTCTTATCTATAATTATCGTAATATACTTAACGAGTAAAGGCCTATGAATTAAATTCATAATCATTTTTTTGATTAGAACTATCGAGTAAGTAGATAAGCGATATTTAAATTCCTTACACTTTAATAATTATAGGACTAAATTTAATAATTCTTTCTTTTTCTAAAAGCCCATATTTCGTTCTATAATTTAAAAAATAAATCTTAAAATTTTAATAGAAAATAAAAAAGTTATTCTAAAATCAAATAATGTATACCTGATTAGGGCTGTTCGGCTGTCGAGCGGACTTTGGTAAGCGAACTTTGGTGAGCGATATTTGAATTCCTTACGCTTTAATAATCATAAGATATAATTTCAAAATTCTTAAAAATTCGGAAAGCATAAACGGCGCTTTAAAATTTAAAAAAAAAATCTCAAAATTTTAATAGAAAACAAAAAAGTTATTCTATATATTAATAATATACGCCTATTTTTTTAATAAGGGAGACGCGAAAGGGCGAGATTTTAATGGTTACGGACGCTAATTTATTTACCCGCGATAACTTAGCCGGTCTAGTTAAAAGGCGTAATAACTCCGAATTAATAATTGGCTATATATATAAATTTAAGATTTTCTAGTTTAGCTCTATCTTATTCTTTTATATATATTAATAATATTTATAATATATAAATAAACGAAATAGAAGTTAGATTTAAATAGAATACGAGAATATAAGAGAAAGATAAGTATTTACCTACTTATAATATCTATTAATATCGATCTTCTTATCGATATTAGCGATTTAATTATAATAACTCTTTAGAAAGATAATAATATATTAATACTCTTATATATATTAGCGAATAATAATATATACGACTAATATTATAACTTAGCAATAGTTATATACGATATAAGCTCTTATTCTACTACTATTATACTACCTTCAATCCATTTATAATATATCCTAAGTACTACGTCGTCGCTCTAAAGAATTACTTCAAAATTAATAAAGTGAAAGGAATTCATCTAAACTTGAAGTCTTATAATCGGATGAATAGGGCTGGCGTAACCTCTTATTTAAATTAGGTGGGGCCGAAAGCTTAACGTATAGATCGTGCGCGGGAGGCTTTTTTAGTTTGACGGGGGACTGTCGGAGGGGGACTGTCCGAAGATAAGTTGGTGATGATGTTGGATAGGTCCATTTTCTTCAAGTCATATGGCGTTTCCAACGATCCTTGGGATAGGTTTCCTCTAGACAGGCTTTCTTTCTTTCTCCAAGCTGCATGGCACGCTCAGACTCCACCCAGTATGATTATTCCTCACAATAATTTCCACAACTATGGCGGCGCGACTCGAAAAAGTAACCCCCCGCATCGCCCTCACTCACAAACGTATCGAGGATATCATCTTTCAGCGGTTCTAGAAAACCTCTCTTCCGTGGGAGGCTCTGCAAGGCATCAGGACATCCGTGTCGGGCATGACCGACAACGGAACTTTCCCCGATGGTAATAAAAGTCTGACTCTTATTGGGGGATTCGCAATCGGTCTTGCGTTGGCGGAGAATGTCAAATCCGGCGCAGAGAGTGCTGAAGGTATGTACGTTTGTCGGTTTCTCGCTCGAATGCTGGATCTGGAGTTTTCAATTACTTATGATGACCTGGGATACAGATTTGGAGACTATCGTGCGCAGGTTCGGTTCGGATAATCTCCCGCGCTATATTGGTGAGAAGGTCGGCTTGGTACAAGTCCTCGTTTCCGATTACATGTGTTCGGCCAAGGTCGCTGAGGCGGAGGAGGTTACGATGATTATGTTTGTTAGGACTATCCTTGACGCACTTTATCTGGATACGGGTATGAGTGGGGTTAAATCGTCGCTGGGAAAGTGCGATGGGGTCCTTGGGAAAAGGAGCAAGAGTGAGCCTGGGGCAGATGCGGCGATGGGATATTTGGACGTGTTTGATGAACCGTATGGTGAGGATGAGGGGGAGGGAAAGCGTACGAGAGGTAGGGAGGCGGGGTGCTGTGGAAATGGTGCGTTCGTTTATGTGGTACTTCGTGTTCTCTTCAGGGTCTTTCTTGATCTGTTGGGTGTTAATCGATTTATGTAGCAGATATCGTGGAGATATGTGGCGCGGTATGAATGGCTCTGTTCATCTGCGTTTAGAGGAAGTGTTCTTTTCAATGCGCAATGAGCTGTCTCGCTGATCTTCAGTGTGTAAGTCTTGTGTCAGTGCAGCTATGTACATTTTATCCTAGCCAATCGGGAAGTATTCCATTTCTCTAAATTCCCAGCTCTCTAGGACCTCGATTGCGCCCTTATCAGCTACTAAGCGAGCATATCCCCATGGCCGGCACTCTATCACAAGAAAATGCTAACGAAGCAGTCGAGCGCAGACGATGACGCATTCGAAGACACACTCTTTCTTTCCGAGGCTCTAGATTTGTCCTTTTCTCCCGCCGACAGTAACTTGAATCTTGCTGAAGGGTTCAACGGCGGTCGGAGCAAACGAAGTCAAGCTCTTATCCATTTCATCTCTACGATTGCTGGAGATCAACAGATAGCTTCAAGACAATCCTTAGAACAAATATATAAACTGATTCAGTGATATCGGTTGACGAAAGAGATCGCGTCGGACGATAATATGGTGAGTATTGCGAATGTGAGAGAGCTAGGGGCGTGTTGGGGACCGGACACTTGTGTTGGGGCTGACTATCAAGAAGATTTTGAGGCCGGCTTATCTTGATACGGATTGGAAATTAGTCGTGACCTAATTTGGACTGCTTCTTCTACTTCTCGTCATCAGACGTGGTTAGCGTTGCAGATTGACATAAACTGGTCAGTACGAGGGTAGATCCTTTAGTAGAGCCGTCAGTCTGCAAATAAGCATGTTCCGGTTATAACATGCTAGCCGTGGTGGCAATTTCGAGTGCAAACTTCCGCTCAGCGTATCATTTGAATGGCCTGGTCGCTGTGTGTGTGATTGGTTGATCGATGTGTGAACCATGGTTGTCCCAGGCGACAATTTCGATTAGCAAGAGTGGATCTTCAAAGGCAAAGCCGACAATTCCGAGAGTATTGGATACGTAGACACTGCATTCGCGGAGCCAGTATTTATTAAGCCTTCTCCGCCCTCTCTTTCTCCTTTCGTACCTCCATCGTCATCCGGTTTTGCCAATTTTGTAATTCTTCGAACTTCCCCCTAGCATCATTTGCTCAGATCCTTCAGCACATATCAGACGTCATGTAAGCTGAGGTTCCTAAAGGGGACTCGGCTACCGAGTAAAGCCGTAGTGTGGCTAAGACTCTTAATACACGTAGACTTAAAAAAGAAGCTTAAAGGGGTCGTTTTTCTTCTTACTTCTATAAGAATTAGTCTTATTATAAAATATATATATAAATACGAGTAAAGGTCTATAAATTAAATTCATAATTTTTTTTTAATTAGAGCTATCGAGTAAATAAATAAGCGAACTTTAATAAGCGATATTTGAATTTCTTACACTTTAATAATTATAGAACTAAATTTAAAAATTCTTTTTTAATCTAAAAGCTTATATGTTAGCAACTCAGCTAAAAAAGCTGGTTCCGGGGGTGTCTGCGCTTGACAGCTAGACACCCCTATTTGGACCTAAATAGGGCCCCGTAGGGCCGTCGCAGGGCCCCCGTGGGGGCTGCTGCTAACAATGCCTCTCCCTCTAGGGGGCTCGTCCTCGAGCTCCGAAGATAGACAGTGCAAAAATCGCAATGTCCCGGGGACTCTTCCCCGAAAGATCCACGATTTTAAGGACAACATGCCCTGTGCTCCGGGGTTTACTCCCCCGAAGACTTCTAAATGCCCGCCATTGCGGGGCTTCAAATTTGCCCACGGGGCTACCAAGTGAAAGGCCTGTGGCCCCGCCTTCACGTCGGTAATGTGGGAATGGGGCTGTATTCCGGGCCTGTGACCCCGCCTTAGCGCACACAAATCAAATTCAGGCCTATTTTGGCCGGCCTCGGGGTTTCTTCCCGGGCGTCTGCTTGGGCTTTTTGCCCTGGGGCGTTCTGCCCGAAATGTCCTCATTGGAATGGGGCGTCCTGCCCGAAAATATTCGGCTTCGGGGCCCGCCTTCGGCGTGACTATTACCCGAGCGACCCTCTGAAAAAATCAAGTTTCTGATTTTTTGATGGGGGATCCCCAAGCCAGGTTACAGCTCGGCAGGGGTGAAAAAAAGTTCGACAGGGGTGAAGCTTCAGCATATGCTCGCTTTACCTCGGATAAACTCTTCGCATATATTAAACGTATTTATTTTATCTTAAATAAATTTAAATTAAATTTAAAATAATATTAATACTTTAAAAAGAGATATAGATATATATTATATATATATCTTAATCTTTATAATTTACTTTTTATTATAGACTTTATCATTAAATAATATTTAGAATAATATATATATTAATTATATAATAAAATTATATTAAAAATAAATATATAATAAATTTTAAAATTATTAAAATTAAGAGATTATAAATTTAAGAAATTAATATTATATAATAAAAGTAAAATATATATTAAATATATACTAGTAAGTTTTAATCTTTAAATAAATCTTTATTTAATAAAAAATTAATAAAAAATATATTTAATAAATAAATATTTATAATAAATAGAAAACTTCGTTTTTAATTATATCTAATTATTATTATTAATATAAATAAATAATTAATATATATAAAAGAATAAGATAGAGCTAAGTTTAAAAATCTTAAATTTATATATATAGCTAATTATTAATTTAGATTCGCTACGCTCTTTAATTAAATCGGCTAAGTTATCGCGGATAAATAAATTAGTATCCATAACTATTAAAATCTCGCCCTCTCGTATTCTCTCTTATTAAAAAAATAGGTGTATATTATTAATATATAGAATAACTTTTTTGTTTTCTATTAAAATTTTGAGATTTTTTTTTTAAATTATAGAACGAAATGTGGGCTTTCAGATAAAAAAAGAATTTCTAAATTTAGTCTTATAATTATTAAAGCGCAAGGAATTCAAATATCGCCCATCAAAGTTCGCTTACCAAAGTTCACTCGACAGCCGAATAGCCTTAATAAAAAAATAGATATATATTATTTAATTTTAGAATAACTTTTTTATTTTCTATTAAAATTTTGAGATTTTTTTTGAATTATAGAATAAAATATATGCTTTCAGAGTTTTTTTTCTTTCTTAAATTTAGTCTAATAATTATTTAAGCGTAAGAAATTTAAATATCGCTTATTAAAGTTCGCTTACTAAAGATCGCTTATCTATTTACTCGATAGCTCTAATTAAAAAAAAAAATTATAAATTTAATTTATAAATCTTTACTCGTATTTAATATTATAATAAAAAAAAAAAGAAGATTTATAAATATTTAAATTTATATTATAATTATTAAAATATTATATATATTTAATATTAGTAATATATATTTTTAACTTTATATATATATTAAATTTTATTAAATTATTAATTAAATACTTAATTTATTTACTCTAAGTTATATATATATATATATTATATTTATCTAGCGTTAACGTATTTTTTATATTTATTTTTTAAATTTCTAATATTTAATATATATATTATAAATTACGCTATCTTATCTTTTTATTATTAAATACTATATATATATTAAATATATTATTTATATAAATCGCGATTTATAATAATCTCTAGATTATTAATATAATTAATTTCTTTATATTTAAATATTATTATAATAAGTATATACTCGATATTAATAAATATTATATTAAATATATATAGTAAAACTAATAATTAATATAAATATTATTTAAATTTCGCTTTATAAATTATATATATATTAAAAAAATAGATAATATATATTAAGTTAATAATTAGCTCGCGTTATTAATATTATTATAAATAATTATAATAATAAATTTAAAATATCTTTATAATATATTTATATTAAATATATATAAATAATTAGATAATTATAATTAAAAATATATATTTATATATCTTAATTATTTATTAGATATATATTAAATATATATAATAATATTTAATCTCGAAGAGACTCTCTTAATTATTAATAATAAGATATTAGTCGTTATTACGCTTTATATATTCTAAGTATATATTAACGATATATAGCTATTATATTAGTATATATAATAGAATAAGATAGAGCTAAGCTTAGAAATCTTAAATTTATATATATAGTTAATTATAAATTCGAGTTCTATACGCTTTTTAGTTAGATCGACTAAGTTAGCTCGATAGCTCTTTCGTATTTCCCTTATTAAAAATTTATATATAGAAGTTTTATACTTTAAAGTACTTAGCTTATAATAGATATAGTTACTTTATAATTTCTTAAATTATAAAGCTCGCTTTACGCTTTCTAACGCTATAAAAATAATAAAGTTTAATTTACTATTAGTAAATTAAACTAATATTTAAATATTATAATTATATTAAACGCGTTTAGAATCGAATAATAATTCTTTTATCTATTTATATAATTATTATTCTTTTACTACTCTATTAATCTATTAATTCTATTAATATAAATATAATTATTCTCGATATCCCTCGTGAAAACGTTATTAAACGCTTTAGGTATATATACTTCTTTTACCCGCCTTTTAAAGCCTCTATTAACGCCTTTAAATTATCTCTCGACGAATTCGCTACTATTAATAATTAAGGCCGTAAGCGAGCTTAATAGCTATCTACTACTACTTATAAACGCGTTGAAAGACCCTTAAAAAGAGTCTAAACGAATATGTTTTTTTCTATATACTTCTCTTAAGCTAGCGATAGTATCTTTTAATCTAGCGATGCTATCTTCTAAGACGCGTTTTTCTCTACTTAGTCTAATACTCTATAAGAGAAGAAGTAAGAGAAGAAACTATAAGAGGTAAATACGAAGAATATTACGGAGAAATCAAGCGGTAATAAGACTACTATCGTTAAGAATACGACTTAACTCTCTAAGATTCTACGTTATATTAGTTATTTACTTAGTTAATTACTTAGCTAGCTATTTAGTCTAATACTTTATAAAAGAAGAAGTAAGAGAAGAAACTATAATAGATAAATACGGAGAATACTACGAAGAATACTACGAAGAAATTAAGCGGTAATAAGGCTATTATTATTAAGAATACGACTTAGCTCTTTAAGATCTCACATTATATACTCTTTATAATTCTATATTAAATTATTACTTAGTAAGTAGAGAATACTACTATAACTTAGTCTATTATCTCTATTATATTAATATAATATATTACTATAATAACGTTATAAGAGAAGAATCTACTATAACGATTATAGTTAATTAGATCTCTATAGAAGAAATATCAAATAATATATATTTAAATAAATTAAAATCATTCGATATCTTACTCTAATAGCTATTTTATTATTCGAAAGATTTTACTACGATAGAAGATAATATGAAATTTATATCACTAATTAATATATTATCTTTATTTCTTTTCGATATTTCGATACTTCTTATTATAAGAATATAGCCTTTCTCTATTTTTTATAAGTAATTATTACGAATTAATTCTCTATACTCGATATATCTTTCTAATTAAATCTTAGCGCGCCTCTCTCTATATATATATATCTATATATTATATAGATTAAATTAATTTTATAATAATAAAAGTAGATTAAAAACGTATAGTAAGCGATTAGAGTTCGATTTAATATAGAGCTAGAGCTAAAATTCGATTTAACTTAGAAAAATTCAACTTTATGAATTTAATTTATAGGTCTTTACTTGTTATAATTAATAGAGTATAATTATATAAGATTATATTTAATATTTATAGATAATAGCTCTTAGTAAATAAGAAATATATTAAGTATATATACGATTTAAGTTTATTTATTAATAGCTTTATTAATATATTTATAATAAGTATTACGAAGCTAATAGATATTAAGATTTAACTTAAGTTAAATATATATTAATAATATTATTAATTTAATTTAATATAATATTATTTTAATAGAGATTATTACTAATAAGAAGTAAGTTATATAAATATAAAATATATATTAAATTTATATTTAATAGCGTTTTTAAGCTTTATATTTTCTCTAAAAATTAATATAATTAAATCTATCTAATTAAATTTAAATATATTAAATATATATTAAATATATATAAAGCTAATATCTTATAGAGTTAAATCTATAAATAATTCTTTAAATAAATATATAATTAATATAGAGACTATCGTATAAATTAGAGTATATATATTATATATATTAAGCTAATACTAAATAGATATATTAATTTTAATTTTATTATAATTTATAAAACTTAATTTTTTTATTAGATAAATAGAGTATATATTAAATATAAGCTTATTATATACTATTATTTATCTATAAATACTTATATTTAACTTAAGAATTTATTTAATTTATTAAATTTTAAATATAATATAAGTTTAGTATCTATTAAATCTACTCTTATTCTCTTAAATAATTTTATAATTAATATTTAATTATATTTAGCTTATATTAAGTATATACTAATAAAAGATTCTTAATTAATTTCTTATAGAACTTTTAAATCTATATATAAGCGTAAAATAAATATATATAATCTTTATATTTTATATATAGTAATTATCTATTTAATATAATAACTTTTCTCTTTATCGTTATTATTCGAAATTATCTATTTTAAACTCTTATAAAAAAACTCGTTATTATAAGTATACTTATTTTATATTTAATATATACTTAATATATATTAATAGCTAAAAAGTCTAAAGAGCTATCTAATAAGTAAAATTAGATATATATTTAATATATATATTACTAACGCTAAGATTAAAATTTCGTTACTTCTCTTATCTTATCTCTATTATTTAAATAAAGTATATACTATTAATAATATTAAAATATTATATATCTATCTTATATATATATAAAGCTTTTATTTAATATATACTATCTAATATAAATTTAACTTTTATTAAATAATATCTTTATATATAATTTTATTTATTTTTTATTTATTTTAATATATATATAGCTTATTCTCTATCTTTATATTAAGATATTATATTAAGATACTTAATATCTACTACTTTTTTATATTAGACTTTAATTTAATATATATTAAGTAATATTACTACTAAAAAAAATTTATTAATATATATTAAATAAAATTTATTATTTACTTATATCTAATATATATTTCTATTATAAATAATTAATTTTTATATTTAACTAATTTTTAATATTAAGATATAAAATAGCTATTATTTTTAGCTAAGTCTAACTTATATCTTATATATATTAATTTTATACTTTATATTTATATTTATCTAATTTTTCTAATATATAAATAATTATTATTTCTCTAAATTCTTAAATTTAAATAAAAGTTTAATAATAATTAAAAAAATTTCTTTATTATAAAATATAATATATATTTTATTCTCTTTTTATATTATTAAGAAATTATTAGAAATTTTAAGAATATTAATAAATATTTAAAAATTAATAATTAATAATATCTAAATAGATTTTTAATAAGAATACTTACTCTCTATAATTATTTAAATCTAATAAATAAAAAATTTGATAGAAGATTTCTAGATAAGTCTATTAGGGTTATATTAAGCGTATTTTAAAGTAATATTTTTTTAATCTTATATAATAGAGGTAAATTAAGCTATAATCTTAGATAAAGTAATTAACTAATATTAAGCGTACGCTAATTTCATATTAGTTATATAAATTATATTTTAAATCTTTAGATTCTATAGCTTTTAATCTAGCTCATATTCTTCTCTTTATCGCTTAAGTTTAATAATTCTTTAACGCTTAATCTATATACGCTATATATACGCCTTATCATTAATTATCTAAATCGAAGACGTATATATATATCTTCGATTTTTATTATTAGATATATTTTTTTATAATAAAAATAGCGATAATAATATACGTCTAATAGAAGTTAAGATTATATATTTTTTTATTAAGATTAATTAAAAAGATAAAGTAATTTTTATAGATTAAGTATTAGTTAAATTTACGCTAGATTTATATTAATTATAATTAATATTAATAATTAAATTTAAACTATTATAAGAATTTCTAGAATTTTATAAAAGACTTAAATTTTAAATTCGTTAAGCGATTTATTATTAATTTTTACGATTTAAGATAAAAAGATTATTATTAGATAATTATATATAAAGTATATACTAAATTTAAGAAAATAGATTAATCTTATCTTTCTTTATTATAAATATAATTATTTATATAGTTTCGCTATTATTTCTTTAAATTTAATTAATTTCTTACTATTCTATTATATTCTTTTTAGTAAATATCTCTTATATATAACTTTTTAATTTATAATTATTAATATATATTTAGTATATATTTAATATATAATTTATTAAAGATAGATAGTAAGTTTAAATATCTAATAATTAATAAAGTTATTATTATTAAAATAATTACTCTTTTTAATTTTTATATTTTTTTAAATATAATATTACTATTTAATTTCTACTTTAAAACTTTCTAGAGTAAATTCTATAAGAATTTATAATACTCTCTTATTATTAATTTATAATTTAAGCTTAAAATAAATTATATATATACTATTTATCTTCTTTATTAAATCTTCTATATTTATTATATTTTAAATCTTATCGACTATAAAGCGAGTTAAGTATTTAGAAAATTTCTTAATAAAATTATATTTAATATATATTTAATAAAAGATTAATATATATTAAAGATACTTATTTTATTATAATTTTAAATCTAGATTATATAAAAAGTTTTTAAATTCTATATTATATAAGTTAATATATATTATATCTAAATAAAAGATATATTATATTTAATTAATTTACTTTTTATTTATATTTATTATTATAATATAAATTTTTAATTTAAAGTAATATAAGTAAAATTAATTAATCTTTAAAATACTTTTTTAAGCACTCTAAATATCTCTATAAATATTTTATAATAGATAATATATATTTCGAGATTTATAAAAACGTAGTAATAGATATTAGTTTTTATTTATAGTTAGTATATATTAATTATAAATAAAGCCTAAATTATATCTATAATTAATATTTATATTCTATTCTATAAGCGAGAAAATATTTATCTTTTCTTATATTATTTTAAAAGCTAGATTTATTTCTATATATTAAATATATTAAAAGACTTTAGCTTATATATATATATAGTATATAATTATATAATACTCTCTATTAAAGTAAATAACTAATTAAATTTATTAATCTTTACTATCTTTTAACTAATTAAAAGTATATTTATATTAAATTTCTATTAAAGTATTTATAAAGTTAAAATAAAGTTTAAAGAAGTAGTATATATTTATTATAAGCTATATATTTACTAAAGCTATATTAAATTTATATTTTAATAATCTCTACTTTCGAATTAAAGTAGAAACTTAATCTTCGATATTTAGACTTTAATAAATTATTTATAGCGAATCTTTATTATATTTCTCTTTAAAACTCGCGAGAAATAAAGAAATAATAAAGCGCTTTAAGAATAATTAGTATATATATAGCGTTTACTTAATATATATTTAACTTATATATAGTTAAATCTAGTAAATTATATTTTTTAATAATTTTAATAATATTATTCGTAATAGCGTTAGAGAGCTTAATTAAATATAGCGAATAATAAGAATATACTTCGCGTAAGATTAATATAAAAAATAAAAAGTAATCTTAATTATTTAGAATATAGAGATTAAACCGTATATTATAACTAAGTAATTTTATCTTATCTTATTTTTAGAAATAATCGAATATTATATAAACTTAATATATATTAAATAGAGAATTAGAATAATAAGATATTTACTTATTATACTATTTATATTATTATATTAAATAATCTATATAAATATAATTCTCTTATAAGAATTATAATCTAAATTAAATAAATTTTTATAGATAATTAAGATTTATATATATAGTCGTAGATAATAAATATCTTACTCGATATTATAACTTTAAATTATTATTTTATAAATAACTAATAAAGATAATCTATAGATTATAAATATATACTTAATATCTACTCTATATATATTTATTTTATTTCGCTTAAATACTATAGACAATTAATTCTAATATATTATAGTATTCGATTATAGACTTTTATAATATACGTCTTATATTTACTAATCTATAAAAAACGTATTATATTAATACTTAATATTTATTTTAAGATATTTCTTAATTAAATAAGAGTAAAATAGAGAATTAAATCTTTATTAAAGATTATTAATATCTATAATATTAACTCGATTATACGCTTAATATAAGATAATTATATCTCGATAAATATATTAATAATATTTAATCTTATCATATTTAAATATTTATTTTTATACTATTTTCTTCTTATTCTTTTTATTCTTTTTAGCTAAAAATTATATTTTAATAGACTTTATTTAAGAATAAATTATATTAATCTCTAAATAATTAAATTATATTTAAATTAAATATATATAGAATCTATTATAAATATATATTAATAAACGAGTAAAGGCCTATGAATTAAATTTATAATCTATTTTTTTAATTAAAATTATTATTAAGAAATAGTTCTTAATATTATATAATATTAATATAATATATAGTTATTCTATTAATCTATATAATCTATAGATATATATATATGAAGAGAGGCGCGCTAAGGTCTAATTAGAAAGGTATATCGAGTATAAAGAATTAATTTATAATAATTATCTATAAAAAATAGAGAAAGACTATATTCTTATAATAAGAAGTATATATATATAATTTTTTCGAATTTCGAAAAGAAATAAAGATATCGAGTTAATTAGTAATATAAATCTTATAAAATCTTTTATTATAGTAAAATCTTTTAAAATAGCTATTAAAGTAAGATATCGAGCGATTTTAATTCGTTTAAATATATATCGTTTGATATTTCTTCTATAAAGATCTAATTAATTATAATCGTTATAGTAGATTCTTCTCTTATAATATTATTATAGTAATATATTATATTAATATAATAAAGATAATAAATTAAGTTATAATAGTATTCTTCGCTTATTAAGTAATAATTTAATATAGAATCGTAGAGAGTATATAACGTGAGATCTTAGAGAGCTAAGTCGTATTCTTAATGATAATAATCTTATTATCGCTTAATTTCTTCGTAGTATTCTCCGTAGTATTCTCTATATTTATCTATTATAGTTTCTTCTTTTACTTCTTCTCTTATAAAGTATTAAATTAAGTAACTAGCTAAGTAATTAATTAAGTAAATAACTAAGTAACTAGCTAACGTAGTAGAATAATAAAAGAAGAATAATTATATAAATAGATGAAAGGATTATTATTCGATTTCGAACGCGTCTAATATAACTATTATATTTAAATATCTATTTAATTTATTAATAGTAGACTAAACTTTATAATTTTTATAGCGTTAGAAAGCGTAAAGCGAGCTCTAAAATTTAAGAAATTATAAAGTAACTATATATATCGTAAGCTGAGTACTTTAAAGTATAAAACTTCTATATATAAATTTTTAATAAAGAAACGCGAAAGAGCTATCGGGCTAATTTAGTCGATCTAATTAAAGAGCGTAGCGAATTCGAATTTATAATTAACTATATATATAAATTTAAGATTTTCAAGCTTAGCTCTATCTTATTCTTTTATATATATTAATTATCTCTTAAATACTTTTATAATTTTCTCTATTAAATTTTAATTTAATATATATAAAATAAAGAATTTTATTTATATTTATCTCGAAATATTTAAATAGAATAATATAATTTTAAATCTTATTAGTTATTACTTTACGCTAGCTATTTTAATTAATAATAATATTTATCTTCTTAACTATATTCTATATATAATTAATATATATAAGTATTAATATAATATAAGTCTTATTATAGAAGTTAAGTCTATAAAGAGAGAAATAATAAGCTCTAAATTCTTTACTTTTAAGTTATTTTATTTATTATTACTTCTATTAAAAGAATCTAATAAATTAAACTAAGTTACTTATTAATATATATATTATATATATAATATAAATATAGTATATATATAAGATATAAGTACTTTAATATTATTTAATTATTAAATAATTTTTACTATAATAGCGTTATAAATTTATTAAATAAATATATTAGATATTATAATATATATTAGATATAAGTAAAAATAAAATTTTACAATAAATAAAAGAGAAAATTTTAAATTTATAAATAAGTTATCTCGCGTAAGCTAATATCGCTAAATTAAATTAAATTTTCTTTATCTCTAATAAGATATTAATATATATTAAGTATATTTATTTTATCTTAAATAAGATATATATACTTAGTATCTACTTATCTCTATCGAATTTTTTTTTATCTTTATCGAGCTATAAGCCCGATTTAAGCGTTCTCGAACCTTCGACTCTTAATTTTTCAATGACTAAGCGTATTACCCTCGATAATAGCTAGTATCGCTTCGAAGTAGCTATTAATTAATCTTTAAACTGATCGATCTAAAATAAAGCGTAAATACTATTATTAGTAACTCAGCTAAAAAAGTTAATTTAAAAAATATCTACGCTTAATAGTTAGATATCTCTATTTAAATCTAAATAAAGTCTTTATAGAAACTACTATTAATATTATATTTCGTTTTATAATTTAAAAAAAAATCTTAAAATTTTAATAGAAAATAAAAAAGTTATTCTATATATTAATAACGTATATCTATTTTTTTAATAAGAGAGCTTAAAAGAACTAGCGAGCTAACTTAGATAGTCTAATTAAAAAATATATTAACCTCGAATTTATAATTAATTATATATATAAATTTAAGATTTTTAAACTTAACTCTATCTTATTCTTTTATATATACTAATATATATAAATATATATTTATCTATTATTAAGTTTATTAGTATATATAAAAGAATAAGATAGAGTTAATCTTAAAAATCTTAAACTTATATATATAGCTAGTTATAAATTTAGAATTATTACGCTCTTTAATTAAATCGATTAAATTATTATAAATAAATAAATTAATATTTATAATTATTAAAAAAATAGATATATATTATTAATATATAGAATAACTTTTTTATTTTCTATTAAAATTTTAAGATCTTTTTTTAAATTATAAAATAAAATATAAGCTTTTAGATAAAAGAAGAATTTTTAAATTTAGTCTTATAATTATTAAAGCGTAAGAAATTCAAATATCGCTTACTAAAGTTCGCTTACTAAAGATCGTTTATTAAAGATCGCTTATCTATTTACTCGATAATTCTAATTAAAAAAATAATTATAAATTTAATTTATAAATCTTTACTCGTACTAGTATACTTAGTTAAGATTAATATACGACTCGATAAAATCTCGAATATAATATTTTTAAACGAATTAAATTATTCGATATTCGATTACTATTACTATATCTTAATAAATCTTCTTTAATTAAGATCGATAAAAATTATAGATTTTTAAAGATATAGAGTAAGTAATTAACGTATATCTTTAATCTATTAACTATAGAAGCTATAACTATTTAAGAGAAGAAGATAATATTTTAGACATATTCTTAATATATTACTTTATTCTATAGTCTAATATCTAAACGAAGATATCTTCTATTATATTATATCTTTTATCTATTTATATAATTTAATAGTCTTATTATTATATCTATTTTATTTATATTAATATTATATCTATATTAGTTTTAATATTATATATCTTTAATCTATTAAAACTATTAACTATAGAGATTATAATTATTTAAGAGAGAAGAATAATATTATAAGCGTATTCTTAATATATTACTTAATTCTATAATTTTACTAGTCGAAAAGATATAAAAAATTTTAAACTTAGAATTTTTTAACTTTTACTTCTTTTCTTTAAAAATTTATATCTCTATAATCTATCTATAGAATCTTATAATTCTTAAAGTTCTATAACGAGACTAGTCTATTTTATACGAGATACTTTTAAAAATACGATAATTTATATATAAAATATCGAGTAAGATTAGAAATATCCTATATCTTTTAGAATAATATCTCGAAAATTACCTAGATTTCATATTAAATATTATATCTTTTCGACCTCTATCTATAATCTAATATCTTAGCGAAGATATCTTCTATTATACTATATCTTCTTTCTATTTATTTATATAATTCGATAGTCTTATTATTCTATTTATCTTATTTATATTAATATTATATCTATATTAATTCTAATACTTAGCTATTAATTAAATTTAAATTAATTATCTAAGATACGAGTAATTTAAATTCTACGAGATTTTAATTTATTTTAAAGAAAGATTATTACGAATTTAGAACTATTAAGATTATTATTAATATTAAAAGTATTAATATATCTAGATTAGCGTATAAATATAAAGAATATAATAAAGAATTTTTTATAAATTAGAGTATTAACTAGATATAAAAGTAATCGTAGAGCTTTTATTATTTATTTAATAGTAGTTGATAGAGATTGCCTAGCCAATGACACTAGTGGGCCTTGGCCATGGTAGATATTAGGCTCTACATCAGTCATACATAGCAGTTATCCTTCTACCTCTGGGACGTACATCATTGGTTCCTCTTATTTCCGGGATGGCGGTGTGCGGGCTTTTTTGCTACGCGGTTGCTCGGCTTCCGGGCGAAGCCGAAGTGTGGCCAAGACTCTTGGCATACGTAGGCTTTTGGCATAGAAGCTTAAGAGGGCGATGCCCCCGTTTTCCTTCTTGCTTCCGTAAGAATTTGTCTTACTACAAGATCCATATACGAAAATATATTTATCTACTACTAAGTCCACATTACGACATAACTCTAGACCTACTTATACTTGATTATATAAGTCTGTCTAACACGTCACTTCCTCTATCCCATTGCGACCCGATCGGCCTTCGCTATGGAAAACACATATATGGACAAAATTCGCGGGGTTGAAGAGATCATTGGCTATCAATTTAGCGATCCTTGGACGATATGGGAAGCGCTTCAAGCCGCCGGGTCGCCGGTCCAGACTATAGGCAATCGAAGACTCGTTGGTGGGAACAGACGTCTCGCGGTGCTAGGCGACCGGGTGCTTGACCTTGCGATCGCAGAAGCGTGGCACGAGGGGATGGAAGCTCGGGGTAACAAAAATACATGACGAAGGATCGCCTGAGGTCACGAGCTGACTTTATTTCAGTTCGATTTGACCAGATCCGACAGGCAGTTGGGGGTAACCTCAACTTGGATAGAATTGGCCGTGTGACTGGTCTGGTGGCATTCGTCAATCAAAACCCTTCGACGCTGGGCGTCGTGTCTCCGGTCACAATGTCTGCCACTGTTGAGGCTGTTCTAGGAGCGGTGTATTTGGACAGCGACATGAATACTGTCAAACGTGTGATGAACACGTTGGGATTGGTGCCAACTTGAAGAGTGGGCCCCAAGCGCAAGCCAGTAACGTATACCCTTTCTCCCCCACCCCACCTCTGGTGAAACGCTATGCGAGTTAATGTGACTTTGTAAATATAGCCTTTGCATGGGGGATCCTCGGAGCTTCCGCATCGCGGTCCTCTCGCTGGTTGCGATGATTGAAACCGCGTTCTTCTCCATTTCAGGGTCTCTACTGCGGATAGAATGAGCAGTCGAATCCGCAGTGGGCAACCCTTTTCTGGGAAGAGCTCGGATAGCAGCGTCGGAGCCCAGCGGAAGGACGGCGATGAGGCGGATCCAAGGAACCCCCATGCCGCAGGATGTTTTGCCTGAGCCACAATAAGATCGGTTGCCAGAAGAATTTGACCGGGTGATACGGCTTCTAATTGCTTGCAATAGATGCCACTACCCTTGATGATGGACAAAAGCGCTTGTGATTTTCTTTATTCCTCGCGAGAGCATCTGGTTGCTGGGACTCGCAAACACGGTCGATGTTCTTGATTTCTGCGACGACCTCTTCAACAGAGGTCCGAATTTTGCTTTACCCGCATGTAATCAGTATCTCTTCAACAGAGATCTGATCTGATCCTGTTTCGTCATGTACCCAATCAATAGATCCTCAGTTACACAGACAAATAACAGAAATAGCGTGACTTAAATGAACGTCCTCGAATCCCCCATTGCAAGATTTCTGGGCAAATTGCACCCGCTACGGAGGGCCACCAACCCTTGTAGCCCTATAACACCTTGGTGTTGACACGACCCGTTCCCGAGCGTCGCCATGTTATGCTCTTGCACCACCACCCAATCTCGACACTTTGGCCGTTAGTGTCGATCGGAGTCTACCCTTGAGTCTCAGCTTCGACTGTGAACTCATCTGACGACCAAAAACCGGCAAAATCTTTGTGTAAAAACACTCTATACTCTACCGATACCAGCGCTTGGCCAGGGAAAATAGTATTGTTCGGCATCGGCGGCCGTTGTCCCATAATTTCGATGATGAAACGCAAGGCTTTGTGAACCAGACGGCTCTTCTCTTGCACATGGTCGAGGCCCTTGAGGTCGACCACGGCTAATATCATGCCAGGCAGCTCTACCCGCCTTCTGCGCGAAAAGCGAAATCCGGAGGCGTGGTAGGCATCGAAATCTCGAGTCCCAATGCGGAAGGTCTGCGTCGAAGCACCGATGAGACTCTTGATTGCAGGAATAGATGCATCGAGGGTGGGAATGCTTGCGAAGCCAACCCAGAAGTCAAACTCGATTGTCTTGATCGCGGGTGCCAGTCCAAGCAGTCGACCAACCCAGTCATTTCTGGCTAGTTCCAACGGCGCGGCCGCGACGTGTTTGATCAAATGACGAGAGGTTTTGGGGAGTAGGGACGGGTCATGAATTTTGGGCAGCCCGACAAGACGGCGGAGGAATTGGTGATTGATGTTAAGATGATCGGCAATCTGCGTAGTACCGAGGAAGAGAAAGGTGTTCTCCCCGTACAGAACGGGATAGGCTTCGGCGGAGATGGAGCGATTGACGGCGAGGATGGCGGGATAGAGCTTGGGAGTGGAATAGCTTCGGCCACCCACTGCCTTTTCAAGATGACAGCACTGGGGTTTTCCGTCGAGCAGTAGGCTGTATATCTGGAGTCGAAGCTCGAAGGGCAGAGACTCGAATCTTGACCTGGGTGGAATGGCGGGGCGAAGAGGCAAGGTCTCTGTCGTTGGGATCCGATTATGGATCCGCTGTAGCGCAAGCATACTTTTATGCTCTAGTCTCTGGTGGTTTGTTCATACAGGGTATTGGTCGTAAACAGGCGAGCAAACATCTTCCACCGACTACCTTATGACTCTCCCAATGTTCGCAGCCTTTACTAACTGCTAAGACCGCTAAGGTATGGGTACCTTAGTAGATGCACAGTCAGCCTGAGGGAAGCCCCGGCAACCAATCGGTCAATACTTTCGTGTCTTGCATTTTGCGTATCTGCGAAAGCTTCACATCCAATCTTGACCCCCACACCACCTGCATAATTCTACAGACTCTTGAACAATGTAGATATCAAAGAGTGTGTTGTCAAGAGAATTGATGTTCGATTCTTGTGACTCCGATACCGCCGGAATATCGCAATTGAGCGGGTACTAATCGGAATACAACGGATACAAGAATCTTGTAGACTTCAATTCTTCGAACCTCTCGATCTCGACAAATCTTCAGTCACTTTGTAAATTCCGACAGCATTAGTATCGCACAAAATCAGAATACCAGCTTCTATATACACTCTTTTTTGACACATGCATTATGCATCACTCTATGCATCTGTACAGTTGGTGTGGTGGGGCTCGGGGTCCGGGAACCCGATTGCACCGAAGGCGCGAGAAAGTCACAAAACTTATCTTCTATCAATACTTGTATGTAACGCGACAACGGAGGCCACGATCACACAAGTTTCAGTACGTTAACTTCTTTAGTCGAGTGGCTAAAAAATGATATCTTATACAAAACAGAAACGCACCTTGCGCCGTCGAAGAATTATCCGACGTGGAGAATCCGCCTCGGTGAATGCCAAGCTTTCGCAAGCGTCTTGCGATTAGACTTAGAGTACGCTAAAAGGGCCAGCTTACTCTAATAAACGCGCCTGCCGAGGTGCGCTAAGAGTCTAGATTCTACTTACTTACTTTACTTTAGAAGAGCCGTCAAGCCTCCACCACCCAACAAAGTAACCACCTGGATGCGGCAGGAGAGAGCGCAAAAGAGCGGTCAAAAAACTGAGATGGATCACATGATGATTATTCATGTAACTCTCTCTTCCTTCGATCGACCATGGCTGATCGATAGAGTCTGTGCTGTGACGGGCGGGCAAGGCCTAGCCTTGTTTTAAAAAGAGAAAGGAACCATTGTTTGCAGCTATGTTTGCAGCCACTCTCACCACATTGACCTGCGCGCGTGGGGTAGGTATTGACTTGTCTTGAATACCTACCTTAATTCCAACATTCTTCTCATCGGACACTGCTCTCTTACATTCTTCTCTCCTGTCGCTGCGCTCATTGCATCTCACTGCCCCACTAACACCACCACCGAAGCCTGCGGTCGCCATGGTCGTCAGAGCCCCCGGCCAAGGAGGCATCCTCCAGGGGTCCAATCCCTCCACTTACGACCCGAAGAACCCCATTTACGTCTTCATCATCCAGGTATGTCTCTCCATTGATCTGCCGGCGGACCCGATACTGACCCATCGTCGTTCTAGGCTGGCATTATCCTCATTTTCACCCGACTCCTCCACCTACCTCTTTCCAAGATCAGACAGCCAAGGGTCATCGCAGAGGTCATAGGCGGCATACTACTCGGTCCCTCTGTCCTCGGCCGTGCCCCAGGTTTCACCAATGCAATTTTCCCCGCAGCTTCCATGCCCACACTCTCAACGGCGGCCAACGTTGGTCTGATCCTCTTCCTCTTCCTTGTAGGACTCGAGGTGGACTTGCGGCTACTGGTCAGGAATTGGAGGATAGCGCTCAGTGTTGGAGCTGCCGGTATGGCTCTCCCATTCGGGCTGGGATGTGCAATTGCATACGGACTCTACCATCAATTCCGCGATGATAAGGGTCTCGTGCCCATCAGCCTCGGGACATATTTGCTCTTTATCGGTGTTGCCATGGCCATCACGGTAGGCCTAAATCATCCTGGCTGTTTGCGAATGCTAAGCACATGCAGGCTTTCCCAGTACTCTGCAGAATCCTGACCGAGCTGAAGCTACTTCAAACCCAAGTCGGTGTTGTCGTCTTATCCGCAGGCGTCGCGAATGATGTGGTTGGCTGGATCCTGCTAGCTTTGTGCGTCGCCATTGTCAACGCTGGATCCGGAATCACGGCTCTATACGTTCTCCTCACATGCGTCGCCTATGTGCTTTTCCTTGTTTACGCCATCCGCCCAGCTTTCCTGTGGCTCTTGCGGCGCAGTGGTAGCATTCACAACGGCCCCACTCAATCCGTGGTGGCTCTGACTGTGCTGATGGTCTTCGCCTCAGCTTTCTTCACGGGCATCATTGGAGTCCACCCAATCTTTGGAGCTTTCCTGATGGGGTTGATCTGTCCCCACGAAGGAGGATTTGCCATCAAGCTCACAGAGAAGCTTGAGGACCTGGTCACCGTATTCTTCCTCCCACTTTACTTCGCACTCTCGGGTTTGAGCACCAACCTCGGCCTCCTCGACAATGGAATTACTTGGGCGTATGTCGTCGGAGTCATCGCGGTGGCATTCATCGCAAAGGTTGCCGGTGGTACCCTTGCTGCGAGAGCCAACAAGCTTGTGTGGAGGGAGAGCTTCACTATTGGTGTTCTGATGAGTTGCAAAGGCTTGGTAGAGCTGATCGTATTGGTGAGCCTTACGGATCCCCTCTCCCCTGCAGGGATACTGACTGGTTCAGAACATCGGTCTCCAAGCAAAGATCCTGAGTCAGCGTACCTTTACCATCTTCGTCGTCATGGCTTTGGTCACCACCTTTGCCACAACACCCATAACACTCGCGCTCTTCCCACCCTCGTACCAGAAGAAGCTCGCTGCTTGGAAGCGAGGTGATATCAACTGGGACGGGAGCCGACTTGATTCGGAAGACGCTGCAGGCAGCTTTGGGGGGTCTGTGGCGGGCAAACCGCAGATCACGGAATGTCGAAGGCTTCTCGTCTGCCTCCGACTTGACAGTTTGCCCAGTATATTCACCTTCGTTGCTCTCTTGGGCGGTGAGAGGTCTAATACTGCGGTTGCTAAGGTTCACCCTCGCAAGGATGGCAAAGTCGCAGGAACCGAGACAGAGAGGCAATCCTCAGGCCCGCAGCGACCCCTCGAAGTGCATGGACTTCGAATGCTAGAGCTCACGGAACGTCTCTCGTCTGTGATGAAAGAGTCCGAAGCAGACGACTGGTCGAATCGAGATCCCGTGGTGAACGCTTTTCACACCTTTGGCCAGCTCAACAATGTTGCTGTTTCCGGAGAAGTACAATTCGCACCTGAAACACAGTACGCCGCCATGCTGGGTGAACGGGCAACGGACACTACATCTGATATGGTCTTACTTCCTTGGAGCGAGAGTGGTAGCCTTTCCGAAATCGCCACGGCGCCTTTTGGTGAAGGGACTCATGGTACTTTCAGCAATGCGTCATATAATTCCTTTGTCTATGACTTCTTCCAAAGCGCACCATGCAACGCAGCGGTGTTCATCAACAACGGCTTTGGTGCGATCCCACGCGAAGAGCCGCGGTCATTGACCCGCGTTGCTACCGACCTCAGCTTGCGAAGCAATGGGTTACATACGACGGCACCGCTCCGAGATCTCAGTCATCACATCTTCTTCCCCTATGTCGGATCAGTGGATGACCGGGTCGCGCTGCGCTTCGTTCTGCGACTGGCCCGGAACCCGAATGTCACCGCTACCATTGTGCATGTGAAGGGACCGAGCGATGAGACCATGGTGGCTGGAACGGGCAAGAGCAATGCCACCGTTGTCACGAGCGTTGTGCCGGAAAGTGATAGCGAGGCATTCTTCCAGTCGATGGCCGACTCCTTACCGGGAGAAATGCAATCGCGCGTCTTCTTCGATACGGTTGAGACGCTGAACACATGGGATGAGTGTGTGGAACGCGCCAAGGCGGAGGTTGGGCTCTCGCCCAAGAACGCAGGTGACCTGGTGGTGCTGGGCCGAGGTCAGCGAGGCATGTCGTACGACGGCACCGATGTCTCGAAAGGGGATGTTGATCAAAGCCTGAGTCATATGAGCAAGGCTCTGATCAGCGGCAACGTCAAGGCTAGCATTTTGGTTATCCAAGCGGTGCGGAAGGGGTACTAGGGTTGCATGGCTGCATTCCGTTCTGGGGGGTAGCAGATGTTGCATGCATGTTTATTGTGGAGAAATGTTTCGAGGAGTGATGTACTGTATTTACGATGGTCACAATCGTCTCTCTCAAGTCGCACGTCGTACACTAGTATATACAGCGGAGAGTTGAACATTTCGCGTGGGATTGATTTTTCATCACCCTTCGTGCTTACACCAAGCAAATCCGAACTATTCATTCTTTAATTTTCTGGGTGACATATTTTCTATCACGCTCATGGCACTGCAGCCAGTAAGCCTAGAGTACTGGTAAGATTAAGGTACCTAAGGTATGACCTGGAAAAGCTCGGACCCCGCGATCAAGAAGCTAAGGCAGCGGCCCGTTCCTAGGCTCGAGCAAGATAGTTAGTGGGGCACGTTCTGCTTGGCATCCGCTTGTACTGTTGTAGAACATCTAGATCCCTACCACCAGTCGTAGAAATGATACAGGACCCGAGCAGCTGAAAATTGCCCGACGTCGCGTGTGTTTGGTCGACCGTCGATACCAATATTATTGTACCGTCACCATATCGGCTCGGCCGAGGGTGGGGGTTTTGTACGTTGCATGCATGCCTGGGTTTTCATTGGGCCAAAAAATGCCGCAACATTTGGATTTTCCCCGAAGGCACCCCACGTGCTGCAGCAGCTTCCAAACGAATTTTCCTAAAACTGTTCACCGTTTTGACCCTGTTTCTCGACTGCGTGATGCACTGATACACTGATACACCAACCTTGATCCGGTCGTAGTGCAGGGGGCGCAGTCATCAATGGGCGTTGTAGATTATGCCCGTCGCTGGAAGAAGTGATGCATTTCATAGGCCGGATGATACGGTCGGTGGAGCTGGACCCTGACCCTGTCTTACTTTTCTTTGTCTTATGGAAGGCTTAACAATGTTGCCCTGTCTCTCTTTTTCCTTCTTTCCATTCCTTCCATCCATCATTCCCCGCGGGCCCGCTATCCTATCTCCCTTCCACCTCTCGGTGTTTGTTTGTGTACATAGAAAAACCCAATCATGCAAACACTTCCCCCCCTATCGTCAAGTCACATCCACATCGCTGATGATGCGGTCGATCGCATCCCCTCCGTCGGCACTGGTGCCTACGCGCACCAGCAGCGATTGGAAAAGCCGGGCTTGAGCAGGTATAGCACGGAGGAGAAGGAGGTCGAGGAAGAAGAGGATGGGAGGGATGTGAGGAAGAAGCAGGTACGCTGACTCTATCTCACATCTGACCAACCCTCGCTGACACCGAGCCCCAGACTTTCCGAGGCAAATACCTCTTCTGGTACGTCCCTCGATCCCTCCCTTCAGGCTCCCTCTTTCCACGACCCGTGAACCCAGTCGACTTGTTCCCCTTTACCGATCTAACATCTCCTTAGGCTCGCGTACCAATCCATTGGCGTCATCTACGGCGACATCGGCACCTCCCCCCTCTACGTCTACTCTTCAACCTTCAGCTCCGAGCCCAGCCGGGATGACCTCCTCGGCGCGCTCTCCTTGATCATCTGGACCTTGACGCTGATGGTTAGCGTCAAGTATGTTACCATTGTCCTCAGGGCGGATGATGAGGGTGAGGGGGGGACGTTCGCTGTCTATAGTTTGTTGTCGAGATATGTATGTGCTCGTCTCATCTTTGTGGTTGGGGAAGTAGTACGGAAGGGGGGAGAGGGGAGGTGTGAGGAGCAATGCTAATACGGTGATGGGATCATAGGCAAACATCGTGAGACGCGATCCAAGAGAAGAGAGGGGCATCAAGATGGAGAGGGTCAAGACTAATGAATTGAGCACCGGCAGCAAGTCTGCGAGGAATTTCATGGAAAGGAGTGCATTCATGAAGGCCTTGTTGAAGGTTGTGGGGGTGTTGGGAGTGTCATTGGTCATGTCCGGTATGTTGAAAGGGCCTTTGTTGGTCTGACGGGACTGACCGTATCTTAGATGGTGTCCTCACCCCAGCTCAATCTGTTCTGGGTGCCATTCAGGGGTAAGTAGTCTCTCTACTCTCCCTTCGGCTCGCTATATCTGGGTACTTAAGCAAGTTCGCAGCCTGGAAATCGTCAAGTCTGACATCTCCTCATCCACCATCGTCGGCACGACTTGCGCCATCTTGATCTGCCTTTTCCTGATTCAGCCTCTGGGTACATCCAAGATTGGAAGTGCCTTTGCGCCAATTGTCATCATTTGGCTGCTCTTCAATCTCGCCTTTGGCATCTACGTAAGCTGCCTTCATCCACCCCCACGCCTTGCCAATGAACTGACAAGCTCGGCAAGAATCTGGTCTTCTTTGACCACTCGGTCCTGAAAGCATTCTCGCCCTACTTTGCCGGGGCATACTTTGTACGCAACAAGACCGACGGATGGCGGTCCCTTGGAGGCATTCTGCTCGCTTTCACAGGCGTTGAAGCATTGTTCGCCGATCTCGGTGCTTTTACCAGGAGGTAAGCACTGACTCCTGGCTTAGCTCTCCAATCGAAGCTTAACTGTCGTCCAGGGCCATCCAGCTCTCGTGGTTGTGCTTCGGATTTCCATGTCTTTTGCTGGCGGTAAGCTCTCTCCTATTTGACATAAATGTATGTCTTCCAATCTCTGATTCATACGCAGTACATCGGTCAAGCTGCGTATATCAGCCAGAACAAGGGTGCCTATTCCAACCCCTTCTTCAACTCTGTGCCTCCGGGCATGTTCTACCCTAGTTTGGTCGTTGCCATCCTTGCGGCTATTGTGGCAAGTCAGACTATGATCACTGCGACCTTTCAAGTAAGAGTAGCCCATGAATTAGTCGCAAATCGATCATCGGAACACTGACTCTTATTTAGCTGTTGTCCCAAATAATCAAGTTGTCATACTTCCCACAAATCAAAATGAAACACACATCGAGGATCTTCCACGGTCAAATCTACATTCCGTGGGTCAATTGGATTCTCATGGTCGGCACGATTTGCGTCACAGCGGCGTATAGCAATGTGCGCACCTATCTCTTTGCCGATTGCCCCATCTTTCTCATCACGCAACGAAGCTGACCCAGATCAACCACTAGACAACGAAGCTCGGAGAAGCCTACGGCGTCTGCGTCATCCTTGTCACCTTCATCACCACCTGCATGGTGTCCCTCGTAGCCTTGATCATCTGGCGCCTGCACTTCCTGATCGTTGTCGCCGGTTTCCTGGTTTTTGGCACCCTCGACGGTCTCTATCTCTCATCTGCACTCACAAAGGTCCCCAACGGCGCTTGGTTCACGCTTTGTCTCGCTATTCTATTGTCGAGTATCTTCGTCCTCTGGCGCTATGGGAAAGAGAACCAGTGGCGTGCCGAAGGCGAGGATAGGATCTCTCCTAGGCAGCTACTGACGGAATTGCCAAAGGATGCGGAAAAAGATGGTGATGCACCTATACTGCGCCTCTCGTCCAGTATGGGTGGTGCGCCGGTCAGCCGGCTTCGAGGCGTGGGTATCTTCTTCGATAAGACAGGCAGTCCGAATGGTACTCCGTCCGTCTTCATCCACTTCTTGCAGAAATTCCAGGCTGCCCCTGCTGTCGTCGTCTTCTTCCACATCCGACCTCTCTCAACCCCGACGGTAGCGCCCGAAGACCGTTTCAGCGTATCCAGATGTTTCACGCGCACCAGCTCGAAGAGCACATTGCAGGACTTCTACCGTGTCACCATCCGCCACGGCTACGCGGACGAAGTCATAACCAGCGACCTCGGTCTCCTCATCTACGAAAACATCCGCAAATTCATCATCCACGACCGCGGCATGTCCACCGCACCTACCCCCTCACCCGAGTCCAACAACTCCACCTCCGAAGACTCCACCTCCTCTTCCGACCCCCCCACCAACGCCCCCTTCAACATCTCGGCCGAGTCCGCAAACACCAGCAAACAGCAACACGTCCGCCAAGCCCTCGCTTCCTTGCAAGCGGCGTACGATGACCAGGTCGTGCACATCGTGGGCAAAGAACAGATGCGTATCCGCGAGGTGCGGGGGTGGGGCAACGTGGGCGGCATGTCCAGGAAGATCGTCCTCGCGGCGTTCCTGTGGTTGAGGAGTAACACGGGCAGTAAGGTGGCGAACATGAACCTCGATGTCGAGAAGTTGGTCGAGGTGGGGTTTGTAAAGCTCATTTGACAGGAGGAGGGTGGGATGAATTGAAGATTTTTCCGTTCAGCTGGGTGGATAGGTTGGAAGAGTGATACGGTCTTTTGTTTCGATTGATTGATTGATTGATTGATTGATTGATTGATCGATCGATCGAGTCTCACTAACCATCCATGAACCTACCCTTCTCCCTTCGCTCCATCACCAGCCCCCTCCCACCTTCGCCGCCCTTTTTTTTTTTTTTTGTGGATACAACATTACTTCCCCCCAGCTTCCAATCCGATCCGCTCCGCGCACCGAGACGTCGGCGACGTCGCCGTTCGAATCTCTTCTCGGGGCTGTCTCGGAGGGTTTGGAGATGTGTCTGTGGGGGTTTCGCATGTTGATTTGGGTTTTGGGAGGGTGAGGGCGCGGGGATGTGGGTGTGGGATGGGGATGGGGTTGGGTACTGGGACTGGTACTGGGACCTTTATCACATATACCATACCAAGATACAAAAAAAAAAAAAAATTACTTATCTATTATATTGGACCATCTCTTTTTCTTTATCATCTCTCTCCGTGTCTTTTTTCGCTTTTGCTCTTTTCTCTTTTCGCTTTTTCTCTATTAACATTTTTCTGTTTTGGCTTTTTCTCCTTTGGCCTTTTCTCTGTTGGCTTCTTCACTATTGGCTCTTTTCTCTTTTCGCTTTTTTCTCTTTTGGCTTTTTCTCTGTTCGCTTTTTTCTCTTCTATCATCTTCTCTGTGTCTTTTTTTCCCTTCTTGCTTTTCCTCTCCGTGTCTTTTTTTTCTTCTCGCTTCTTCTCTGTTGGCTTTTTCTCTGTTGGCTTTTTCTCTGTTGGCTTTTTTCTGTTTTGGCTTTTTTCTCTGTTGGCTTCTTCTCTTTTCGCTTTGTCTCTTTTCGCTTCTTCTCTGCTCGCTTTGTCTCTTCTCGCT
The DNA here is from genome assembly GCF_014066315.1 of Letharia lupina. NCBI lineage: Eukaryota > Fungi > Ascomycota > Lecanoromycetes > Lecanorales > Parmeliaceae > Letharia > Letharia lupina. The sequence goes on from NW_023502983.1 coordinate 1,612,606, forward strand.
TTTGCTCTTTTCGCTCTTTTCGTTTTCGCTTTTTGTCTTTTGGCTTCTTTACTGTTCGCTTTTTCTCTTTTCGCTTTTTTTCTCTTTTCGCTTTTTCTCTGTGTCTTTTTTTCTCTTTTGGCTTTTTCTGTTTTCGCTTTTTCTTCTCTTTTGGCTTTTTCTCTTTTGGCTTCTTCTCTGTTGGCTTCGTCTCTTTTGGCTTTTTCTCTCTCCGTCCTTTTCTCTTTTCGCATTTTCTCTTTTCGCTTCTCCTCTTTTCGAACACGATGTCGCGCTCGCCCTCAGCGCCGGCCTTATCGAATTCGAAGAGAAGGTTACGGATCGACCAACCATCCAAGTGTGATCTAGGCCTCGAGTACCAGTACCATGCCAAAACCACGCCGGTGCCACATTCGTCATCGCCACCGTGAAGGGGTAGCTACAACGCACTACGGTGCTGCGGCATGCTTTCCAACAGACGGGTCCCAACCCCGACGGTACGGCGGTGACATCGCCCCTGGATACCTTCGAAAGCTTGAACGGGGACGTCGTCGGCGGAATCACACGCCGGCTTTTCGGCAGTGGGGGTCCGGGGAGAGTTTTCTAGGCTGCTAGATCTAGGACGGCTCCGATCGGCGCGGACTCGGGAGGTTGAGTCCGAGGATTTTGGGTCGCGGACTGGGATATAGGACTTTTTTGCAGAAGCTGATTCGGATGGAAAGGGGTTTTTCGGCATGTGTGTTGGAGTAGTGAGGGAGACCTCTGTAGCCGCTCGGTTTTCGACAAGGCCGGCTGGCGGCACGGCGGGGGAGGATGAGCGCGCTGTTTGATGGTGTGTGTCGCAGCGGCAAGGGACCGGCGTGGGTCTATGTTTGCGGTGACTGCTGGTCCGGCACTCGGCCTGATATCTACGATTTGATATTTATTCTGTCTTATTAGTTTGTGTGAAGAGGTGACGAGACGCCTGGATCGATTTGATGGTATGCGACAGGGATCCAGTGAAGAGATATCCGCGCCGCATTCTTCAAGTGATGGCGTCTTTGGAGTTCGCTTACCGCGGTGACTTCCGGGCACGCACTTTGTGTGAGATGGTTTTCTAATTAGAACCACCGGACTCCAGTTGACTCCTTTCGGGTCAGCCGTGGCATGGAGGCGGTGTCATCCAACATTCTATCCCCACGTATCAAGCCGTCTATCCCCGGGAAGTTCTGGGTACCCACACCTCGGATACAATTTAGGCCGGGCGTTGAGTGCAAAACATTTGGATACTACGCCTCGTGAAAGTCCCTCGAATGTTTTGACACAGTGGAAGCCAAGCCAATACCACTTAATCAAACGCGATCTTTCGGAGAGGAGGTATCAACATGACGTACTCAAAGCAAACAGTATACTTTACTCCGATTACCGCGGCCATTCCTGGAAATCCTTCTCCACTGGACGCATCGTGGGCGTCGAGTCTGTTGAGGTGATCGTCCCGCGCCTTAAGAGGATGCTGGTACACTCTCTGTATGGATCTTTTGTTCGACGGGAACGAGCAGCTTTCAATCCATTGGGACCATCACGGCGCGCACACTCGGCAGGACACCTCTGATCGCCTTGACGGCGAATATACCCCTTTCGCTCCGCTGTTGTCGGGGATGCTTGCGTCTGGTCTACTGGATCTTCGCAAGACTCTGTTCGATAAGTGTAGCAGGCTCGGTCAAGATGGATATGCTGTATTCCTTCGCGAAAGGATTTCAGCATGATATCACTGGACTTACGGCGATTGGGATGTTTGTCATGGCCCCGGCAGTTGTTCTACTCTGCGAGCACGTTCTCAACAAAGGCGTAAAGATATCCCTTCTCTTCCGGGTTTGGGGTGTCATGCAGCTACTGGCCTTTTTGGCATTGCGTCCAAAAAAGCTCGAGTCGATCAAAGGTAGATGGATGGCTTCATGGCTTGCTTTTACTCTGGTATCCTTCCCGTACGGGTACATGTATCCCCAAGGAGCAATTTTTAAAGTGTTTCTACTGCGCTCTAGCATTTGTGTTTCTTTGATAACTACTTGGGATGCTAGCACCGGACCGGACTGGGCGACACACTCGTAGTTCCTTGGATTGGAAAGGAATCCGTTTCCCTTTCTTCACCGGAACAAGGAATCCAAGAGAGTCGAGCAGTTCTAGAGTTTTGGAAGGATACAATTATGTGTGTTTTAATCAAATCAGTAGCCAAGGATACCGGTACGAAATCGAGTCATCTCATGCAACAGTGCTTCTTACGTCGACTCCTGTGATCCTTCCGGGGTGTCCTCGAAACAGAATATGCACAAGAGGCTCTTCGGGAAGTTAGAGGAGAGGTGGTGAGGTATGGACTCTTGAGTGTGTCGGTGGTTTGCGAAGGCGGAGCCGGCGCGTCCGTGGTGGGTGTTTTGGCAGGGCTCGTTCGTGTTTGTTGCGGAGGACTGCATCGTCAGCCCGTTGTCGGAGGAGATGTGTGTGTCCGATGTTGGGGACGGTTCTAGGGTGATGACATAGAAGGATCTGGAGCGGAACAGGCACTGCGGTGGCATTTTGCCGTCGCTCATCGACAAAGAGAGTATTTTCGATATGATTTATCATGATCGCATGGGTTGACAGAGACCTAGGGATTAGGCAGATTGGATCGGAACGTAGTTTGGGCCAGATGCTACTTCAGGACTTCTCTCGAGCATCGAGAAGAAAGGAGCATACATACTCATTGGTCCTCGGTTGGGGTCCTCGATTCTCGGCCTGTATGTATAATACAGTTCACCGTGGGGTTGATCAGTATTGTGTGATCCAGGGGGTGCCGGACAAAAAGCCTTCCCTCAAACATGCAACATTCTGGTCGAACCGACTATTTCGTTGTAGTCTCAGTTACTCATGAACTTTTTTGCGAAAGCAAGAATGGCGTCCTTGACCGCGGTTGCTGAGGAGGCTTTACAACGGGCTGATTCGTTGGATGCGCAGGACCGTCCGCTCACTTCCTTTGACAAGGAATAATTTTGGAAAAGTCCTCTCTTGGCGCCATCAACGATTTCAACCTAGCCGACTGTGTCCCTCTCTACGGCTCTGCAACCTTCGCGCAGATAGCGGAGAAAAGCGACCGATCTGAGCGACTCATCGAGCGCTTTATCCGCTAGGCAATCACATCTTCGCCGAGCATCCTCCTGGTTGTGTACGCCATACAGCGTCATCCCAGCTCTTAGCTACAGAGTCATAGCCGAAAGACGCCGTCGCTAGGATGGCATAGGAGATACGACAACCCGCCACGAGGGTGACAGATGCGGTGAGGCACTTTGGTGACAGGGGCGAGCCAACTGAAGCGCCTTTTACTTTGGCCGATGAGCTGGGTGTGGGACTGTTTTAGCATCTGGCGAAGCATCTGGGAAGAGCTGAAAGCTACGAACGTGCCATGATATGGTACGATCTCTTTTGAAAGGTAGGGTCTGAAGATTTGGTGAATGGGGGTTCGTGGGGTCTGGTCGATCGGCCAGGTGCAGTCGTGGTTGGTGTGGGTGGAGGTCAGGGGCTGTGCCAAAGCTTTGGCTCCGGCTACAAAAGATGCCAGGTTTGTCGTGCAAGGCTTTGAGGATGCGATCGGGTATGAGGGAAAAGCATTGCCGGAGGACCAGAAGGGCAGAGTCGAGTTCGTGCAACATGACTTCTTTATCGAGCAGCTGGTGAGGGGGGCGAATATCGATTTCTTGAGATGGATATTGCATGGTTGGAGCGACAACTATGCGGTTCGCATTTTGAAAGGTCTTGTTCCGGCGATGAAGGGTGGATCGAAGGTAGTGCTGTTTATGTTCTTGTTGAAGGTGGGGCCTGAGACAAAATGGACTGAGAAGCACCCTCGGTGAGTGTTAGAACTTTTGTCGATGCGTTGTTCCTTCTTGACTCCTCTTTGAATACTTGAAGTGGTTACTGACGTGATGGATGATGTTTGCATAAGGACGTCGACCTATCCATGCTTGTCGATTACACAGCAACGAGAGGACGGCAAAGGCATTTGAAAACGTATTCCGGCGGACCCTGGATTCCAACTTGTCGATACAAAAAAGCCTAGGGGAAACGCGATGGCTATCATTGCGGTGGTCTGGAGGTCTGGAAAATGGTTGAGTTGGAGACGCAATGGCAGAAGCTGAAGTTCCCTTGATGTTGACAAAAGAGATGGTCCTGCGGCGTAGAATTCAAAATCTGAGAGCATGATATCATTGGCCCAGGTTGACCCAGATTGGAAGGAGAGGGAAAAGGCTTGGTTGACGGGTTCTCCATAGTCACTTACCCGTCGATTAGGTCACTACGTATATCATCATGTATCGCCAGATCAGCCATACTAGCAGGATGGTCTATCAGGCGAGAATGCTGCACGACCCACACTGGAGGGTAATGGTATATCATCGTGGAGGGGTCAAGTACGCCAAAGCCATTGTCGAAGTAGATGCAGTGCCAGATCTTCAGTCCGGGCATTCCTTCCTCCTGCATCTTGCCATCAAAGGCTGTTGAGACCGCGGGAAAGCCCGCGCCTGTGGGGAAGACCCCGGGTTTGGGGAAATACCGAAGACCGCGCTGTCCCTGTACCTTTGTTATTCGTTTCCACTTTTTATCAAAGTATCATGATCTCTTTCTCTGGGCCGTCTGTTCTGCTGGAAAAATTGTGCCGCTCAAGACATCAGCTGCGGTCAGAACAAGACTCTGTATCAATACTGCGATTCTTGAAGGATTGGCTAAATGCCGTGCTTTATCTCATTTTCTGCCCAGACGCGAGCACCACTACACGTACTCTTCCAAAAGTCACGTCTACTCAAGATCTCTTAGGAAGAGAATCCTCGGGAAGAATTGCTCGGCAGTTCCAGTCTCCCGCTTGCGGTCATCGTGAGGAACACGTCCCCATGTTCACCTGGGCCAGTATGTCAGTCGGATTATTCTTTGCTGCTCCGTCGAGTTGTCCGAAATCATACCAAGCCCCCTAACACTACCGGCCTTCCCATGCCGTGCGCAAACAGAAAACAAGGCGGTCACGGCTTTCCATATATCGTAGAATGAAGACACATCAGATTTACCGGCACTGAATATATTGGCGGAACATTTCAGATCCGCTTATTTCACGAGAGATTTTCGTTAGGGGACACGGCTTGCGAAGAAGTGGGTCAATGCACATACATGAATCGATTTTGTAAGGAAGGTCTTCCGTAACGGCCGGATCGCTGCCGGGACCAAATACTCGTCGTACTTTGTCGGCAGGCATGTCGTAAAGAACGTCTCTGCATGACTCCCACGTCGCGAGTGTTCCGCGGCAGGTAACCGGCATTTCGTATGCCCCAAGTATTATAGCTAGATTGTTGTCACCACCTACAAGTGTCAGCCACGGGATGCAGATCAGTATGTGAGCTTGTAAAAGATTATTTGCAATGAGTCTGGCTTCACTCTTACCTATGTTTGTCGCGATACCACCTTGCGATACAACACTGGTTGCGCATTGCACCACAAGAGCTGCTGCAGCTCGACGCAGCATATTTAATGACGCCTTGGCTGTGGTATGGTCCCCAATCAGAATTGCTTGGACGTAGCAGAGCCCTCTGTCACCCATGACCAAATATGGAAGAGGCAGTATGTCTGCGGGTAAGCCGGTGTGGCGTTCACCAAATGTCCATGTGCTCGCATCGGGGAGCAAGTATTCCTTTGCGTCTTCGCAGTCGAGGATGTTGGGATTGTAGCCATAAGCCTCGCCATCGCAGCGTATCGTGAAACCATTTTCTGCAGACGCGTTAGATGTTGGGACGGACGCGTTTGAGGGAAACATTGGCTCCACAATATTGGGTATTGCTGAGAGCTTCAATGCGCTGTCTTCTGTTGGTTGAGATGTTGTGGCCGAAACAGTGAAGCCAAAGGAAAGCACCAGCAGGAGAAGAATTTGAGGAAACATATCTTAGATGAACTGCGCCACGGGGTTGTGCTTAACCAGCATGGACTAATCAGCACGAGGAAGATCACAGAAAATGATGGAATGATAGCCGACAGTTACTCCTACTGAATTCCCGCTTCAAGCGAGTGGGTAATTGAGAGACCGCGTATACTGCTATGGTAATCTATGCGCGAGCTTTTTGATTGAACACGCTAAGTCAGTACTGAGAAGTAGAGATATGTGCAGCGAGCATTCCCTGGTAGCAACCTGGATCAGCCCCTGGACAGCCTAAATAGCTGAGTTGCTGGGGGTTCTTGGGTAGAGCAGGAGAGCTCTCTCCATCTGGTGGGTCCTCAGAATCTCAACGAGGGGAGACGTAAACAGCGTGTTTCGCATAAGGCGGGAGACACAAAGTACGATTGGATAGACCAGCGTTTGCCTTGGACTAGAGGCGAGAACTGATGCCATCCAGCTACCGCCCACGAAGACCCCTTCGATGGTCTCCATGAACCATTTTTTAGAAGCGTTGTAGGTGAACAGGACGTATCGACAATGATCCAACATAACGACAATACTGCGTTAGATAGACCGATCTTTTCGATGTCGCCTGTGGCCAATTGTGGGATTGGTACAGGGAATTTGCCGGGTCCTATTCAAAATTTCGTCAATGAAGGACAATTTGATTGTTTTTGCGGGCACAGATCGTGTTGTCTTCAGCATTACTTCGTGCTACCTCCTCTTTCAAGTTAAATGCAGCATTCATGACAAGATCTTGCTCTTTCATTGACATCTTCTTAGCGAATCTATGTCTAATGAGTAGAATTACAATGATTGAAGCTCGACCTATGCCACAATATCTGCACACCTTCCACCCCGCCACAATCGCATCCACGAAGATGAATATCGGCCAGAGGATCCCACACACCAACCATCCTCCAGCAATATATCAGGCTAAACCATCTCTTTAAGTGAAGCGGATCATGAATGCCACCATGAGCGCGAACAACCCGGTAGCTTCAGCGAAGGCGAAACCCAAAATGGCATATGCGAACAACTGTCCCCTCATGCTTGGGTTGCGAGCCACACCGGTGATCAAAGCCCCAAAGACCGTTCCGATACCCGCACCGGCACCAGCAAGACCGATTGTAGCCATACCGGTACCGATGTTCCCGCCAGCAATGACCATGGCTTCAGCGAGCTCCGAGGAGAATGGACGGACCATTTGAGGCGCGAAGGAAGCCTTGAAGGCGTTGCTGACTTGTTGACGCTTGAGGGTTTGGAAGGGAGATTTGGCGGCATTGTTGTGCTGGAGAGAGCGGCCCATGCCTAGTCGGTAGAACGTGTCAATGAGCATAATGACTTTCTAGCAGTGACAAGGTTGAAGTCCAGTATAGAGCCAGGGAGATACGTACCTGAGATGGCTCGCTGGGGGTTGTTGAATTGCAGCTTAGTAGTGCTACGGAGCGCAGGGCGTGCGGCACCGGCAGAAGCGGAGCCGAGCATTGAGGCGACCTTGGGGGCCATGAATCGTGCCGAAGACATGGTTGAGATTGTGAGATGTCAATTGAGGAGTGGAGATGTGTTTGACGACGTCGTTTGATGGTGCTTGGGGCGGAGGAGATGGATGAGGTGGAAGGTTGTCAAGTTTTTCCAGGAGATTGAGCTTCGAGCTTGGCGGGAGCTAACAGGATGCGGGCTAGCGTTGAATCAGCGCCAAGACTCCTCTCCGGCCTTCACTTCTGCATTACCACTTATAAAAGATTGATGTCGCCGCGTCTATTGAAGCAGAGGGCTCTGCGTGTTGGTCAATCACCATCTCAAGCTACAAACACTCCCCTAAAGATGCAGGTGGCACCTGTTGTCACGTATTGTGATATCTAGTCATTACTTTCCGTCATAAACATTTTCCACTTGTACAGCCAGCATTTGTGATGGCAGACCACTGGCGCTTAACTGACATAGCCTCACTACCACATGCTCATGGAAACCCCCTCAGATACCGAATCCACAAACTTTCCCACAGCCATCCCGAACCTCGCAAGATCAAGAACAATTTGCTCTGTGTTAGCATTATGCCCGACGGTATGGAGGTTGTCCTCCGGCATCTTGCTTACAAAAGGACTCTCTTTTATCCTCCAAACTTCCTCGACACCTCCATGCATGACGCAAAGATCATTGAACTTTTCTTCACCTTGCTTAACCCAGATTCGGGCCAAGACGTCGTTTTCGATGGCTTCGATGCGTTTTGCCGAGGGCCCAAGGATTTCTTCCAGGGTCATTGCGTCAAGGATTGTGACGTGCTTTGCAAGCGCTGTCATGGGAGTGGTTTCTTCAATACTGAGTTGTTGCTGTCATAGTCCATTTGATCCTTCTCGCGATAATCAGTGAGAACGCGACTGAGGGTTTCGTCTTCTAAGATATCGACAGCGGCGAAATATTATACTAATTTGTAGCAAGGTTCTTCGTCAAGCTCTGCCTTCGCCGCTACAGACCAAACTTTAGCTTATGCCCATTCACATTTGAGTGGATTCAGTATTAACCCACCTTTCCAAGGTACCCGGACATTTCTCAATCATCCTCTTAGCAAAACTCCCCTTACCCTGAGCGACATAAGCGCGATACTCCGCCTAGTTCTTCTTCAACCACTCTGGAATGCCCTCAGGCATTCGATCTCCACCATATATACGCTTCCCGGCCGCTGCACCGAATGCCTCGAGGTTGGCTTTCTCGAGAACCTTGACACCGACAAGCTTCTTGGCGAGATGTAGTGCTATGAGCGCCATGAGCATTAGCTTGGAAGCGTGTTGCAGGACTTCCCCTTCGAACTGGATCTTCTGGTCAGGCTGAAGCGTTGAGCCAGATGCGTCAACGAGGAAGATGGCACGAAGATGCAACAGCCCCTCTTCTGGGAGCGCTTGAGGTGCAGCTATCGAGAGGAAGGCATTGAAGTCCTCGGTGGTGGCCTCACGATCAATCAGCGATTCTCGCAGTATGCAGTATGCGTAGGTGTAGGTGCTGGCTTTCTCGGAGGGTGGCTGAATGAAAGTGTCGATTTTGTCGCTACCGTTGGCTTTGGCGTTACAGCGCTTAACATACGCCGGGACTGAGTCCTCTACTGGATCGGCGAAGGTCTTGCATCCTTGCGCGCTGCGGGAATGCCATACCTCAGTCATGGTGCTGGCTAGGATTGGATGAAACCCAGGAGGTAGATCAGCGCCGCTGGGATAGTGAGAACGTGGTGATGGAGTGACATGTCGTGAGTGTCTGTCTTTGACCCGGAGTGGAGATTTGAGCGCGTTGATTGACTAAGAAGGGTATGTTTCTTCAGCCGCTGATGTGAGAGGATGTGAGGTAAGGCTAGTCTTGATATCTAGCTAGGATTACTACTACGACGTAAAATTCTCAAGTAGTATTGTCAATATGCAAAGTGAGGCGTTGAAGGTGAAACCGGTAAATTGTAGGGGAGGCAAGTCTGAGAGCGAGCGGGAGGATGGAGTACCTACATCCCTTCTCATTAGTGCGACGAGAGAAGATGGGAAAAGCTGGGGTACTGAATGAGCAGCGGTGAGATACCAACAGCACTGATCAAACTACGATTCGTCCTTTGGAGTCGGATGCGATCGGACTTAACGGCGGGGCAGCATGCCCAGTATAAAGGATTCCTCGTGATAGCCTGCGGCTCTATACCCTCTAGTCGCCCTCGTGGAAGCTCGCGGAAGAGCTCTATACCCCCAAGTGTGCATACATCAAGGCTGTTTAGGTAAATTTGGGGTATATCGGAGCTGGTTAGAGGTTCCTCCACAAGTATTTCTCGTGCTCCAGAGTTCTAAGATTTGGAGCCGCGCAGAACGTTGGGCCGCCGTATGTCACGGTCCGGGACTCGGGAGAGCAGTCTCCGCACATGAATCCAGCTTGATTCCCCAGACAACCCATGGAATAGGAACGCTGCTATCGGCCGGGGTAGAAACGGGGTCGAAGGCCCGGATTCGTGGTGTTCCCGAACGGCATGGCCCACAGCAAGTCTCGCGCCGTGGCTTCACATAAGTCATCAGTAGGGAAGGTAGGCTACCAACGGCTTTAGATGGTCATTGTTGGCTTGGGCAGACCTTGAAGATCTTTCAAAGCCGGAAACACCTCATTCTTTGGGCATATGAAGCTTGCAATCAAACACTGCCGGCTAAGTACTCTCGGAGACCCGAACGTCTTTGAACTGGACTTGTACAGCATCTTCCAGGGTGACGAGATTGGAAGTGAGATGGATGTTCAACTGGCTTCGTCAAATGTACAGATAGGGTTGGAACAATCCTTCGCGTGCGCCAAACATGTTTGGACTCACGTGCCTGAATAATATTCGTCAGTTCCCCAGTACACTGTCAGGCTTCAGTCAAAGCCAGTTTCGAGGTTTGAATGTTGAGGATTTTAGTTATCTTTACTGATGCACCTCTAAAAGGAGAAGAAAGCGCCGGATCCAGATCTGCTCGCACTTACCCCCGGATCCGAGACTGGTCCAGTTGCAGGTGGGCGCTGGAGTGTCTCGGCTTGGAGGCAAATCTGTAGGGCTAAACCGAGACGCCGCGGAGATGATATCTATAATTTATACGGCAGGGATTCTTCAGGTGTTGGCCCAGCAGGCAGTGAAATGTGCTTCCGCTGTGAAGCTCGCCATGATGGATCGAAGAAGTTTGTGCGAGTAGATCGATTTAACAGACGGCCATGCCAAAAGAAACGTGAAGAAACACACAAATGCAGAAACGCGCTGAATGTGGTGTTTCTGTATGAACTTGCGCTCCTTGGATGACTATGCAATTTTTATTTTGGGCTTCATGTGCTTCGCACAAGTCTAATGAAGGCGCGTAGGAGACTACAGAGCGCAATTTGGAAAAGGCCTGGAGTGGATTCTGACACACTGCATTTTTGTGGCAGCAGTGTGACCGTGAAGCGGTGACGTACCAGTCCTCGTTCTCTTTTAAGCTTCCTCGGTAATGGGCAAATGCCGCCGGCGAAAGTTATGTTACCTGGGCAAGATCGACTACCTAGTTGCAGTCAATACGTCCGTATTGATTGGTCTGGAATGTTCGCTGCGGAAGGCTGCAACCTTCGCTTCGGGGAGATATAGTGCCGTCCTGCATGCCGAGTGATTATCCTCACCTATCGCTGTCGTCCGGAGCCGCCGCCGCTAGACCGAACGAGGCGCGAGGCTGTGTACCATGCATGAGGTGTGGTGCGGGATTTAAACGGGGGGGGGAAAGGGCCTCCGCTCTTCCCCTGCTTTCCTCCCAGCTCTGATTACTTTGTCGAGGTCCTCTGGAATCTGGCACATATCGCAATATTTATCGCGGGTTTCGCAAGTGTTGGGAGTTATTTCCTTCCGGTTATGTCGGATCAGGAGCCACCACTCCGGCTGCTTTCGCTCGGTAGGGTGTTCTCGGGATGGAAAAGACGTACTCCAGAGCTGACTCTATGCAGATGGCGGTGGCATCAGGGGGCTCTCGAGCCTTTATATCCTTAAAAATCTGCTGGTGGCCGTCCAGAGAAAGGAGCCAGTGTCTGCTGGAGAGACTGCTTCTCCCCGACCATGCGATTACTTTGACATGATTGCTGGCACGTCAACTGGAGGGTATGTCTCCTTTCAACCCCAATCAATCTTTCATTGGCCACTTTCTCTGTCCAATTCAAGTCTACCTGGCGCGTCGCCGATTGGCCGGCTGTCGTTCAATGTGGAAGTTCGCGCTCACAAGGGCTGCGGGCATTCCTACAACCTAAGCCTCAAACGCGAACTCCACGGATTCGGTGACTCTATTTTGCTCTTTGTGCCCAAGAAGCAATATCCCTTGCTTTACTTAAACGAAGCTGTGGAGTTCTGAGCTAATGCAGCTGTTACCTACTTTTCTTTGAGCAGTCCACCTATTGTGGCCAAAGCAGAAAAGTCAACGCAACCTCGCTGACTTCCTTAGACTCATTGCTGTCATGTTAGGAGTCCTCCGAATGGACATAGAGACTTGCATAAATGCATATCTGAGTATGGCTCCAGAGATATTCCCCGTTGAAGGTATGGTATCGAAAAGCTTTTTTGGCAAGGCCAAAAAGTATGTACTTTCCGGAGCCTTCCCCTTGTTGCTATTATGCTTCCTTATCCGTCACTTGGCCTAAATTTTTGCCCCTTTTGAACCCTATTGACCACAGAGACAGTGCCCTGAGAGGCGACCAACGCTTCGATCCAGCACCTTTTGAAGCCGCTATCAAACGTCTTGTGAAAGAGAATCTTGGAAATAATGCAACGGGGAATGAGATGATGCGATCTCAATCTAGTCAGGGGTGCAGAGTGTAAGCCCATTCCATTCCAGTTTTTCTCGCTCATGTTATTGACAACGTCAAGTTTTGTTTGCGTGGTTTCCGAAGAACCCCGCCGTGCATTCCGATTCCGCAATTACGAAAGCCCCAGGGTTGTATCTGAAGATATGACAATCTGGGAGGCCTGCCTCGCTACATCCGCAGCACCCAGTTATTTTCCACCAGTCTCAATCGGCAATCCTCCTCGAACGTTTGTGGATGGCGGTCTAGGATACAACAACCCCACGCAGGCACTTCGCGAGGAGACGATGCACATTTGGCCCTCGAGGAGTGTAGGTTGCATTGTCAGTATCGGAACGGGGGTGATGGGTTCTCACGATGTTGGGAGAACGATCAAACCTTTGTTCGAGACACTCCAGGACATCTCCAGTGACACTGAGGAGGTGGCTCAAGAGGTCAAAGAGGAAATGGAACACCGATATCCGGACCAGGACATCTATTTTCGCTTCAATGTACAGCAGGGCCTGCAGACTGTGGGTCTAGAGGAGTGGAAGGACATGGGAAGGGTGAAGACGGTCACTGAGGATTACCTTAAATTAGATTGGAAGCAGGTGACGGCCTGCGCTTCTCAGATCCTTTCTCTAACTCGTACGTAGCCAACCAAGATCACATAATTCTCTAGCATGACTGAATTCTATATGATAGATGCAACTTTTTTAAAACCTGTTCGAGGGAGTGTGAGGACTTTTTCGACCGTTCCATTCTCGAAAGATCCTGGGTTTGTTGGTCGCGAGGACATCCTGGCACAGCTTGAGTCCGAATTTGCGAACCCAATATCACAAAGTTGGGCGTCGCTGTATGGTCTCGGTGGCATAGGGTAGAACGCAGACCTCTTTTCACCCTTTATTCAGAGAATTGGGCTGACCTTTGCTGCCAGAAAATCGCAAATTGCCATCGAATACTCATATCGACAAAAAGAGCGGTTGCCTGAGATCTCGACTTTCTGGGTCCATGCGAGCGACAAGGCGAGGTTCGAACAGTCATATACAGAAATCGCCACGACAGTAGAGATTCCTGGGACTGGAGACGGCAAGGTCGACATTCTCCAGTTGGTGTCCAAATGGCTCGCAAATCCGGACAATGGTCGATGGCTGTTGATCCTCGACAATGCGGACGACGCTACCGTGTTATTGCACCTACCAGAACGAGATCCTGAGACTGGCGCAACGTCTGTGCAGCGCCGCTTGCTGGATTTCTTGCCGCGAGTGCAACACGGGGCTGTGCTCATCACGACTCGCGATCGCACTTGTGCGCTAGATCTAAATGGACACAACGGCACGCCCATAGAAGTGCGACCGATGAGTACAGATGAAGCTGTCGGCCTGCTTCGGAACAGATTGCCAGATGCCACTGAAGAGGAAGCTTCTGAACTTGTGGCAGAGTTGGAGAGGGTGCCTCTCGCCATCTCCCAGGCTAGTGCGTACATCAAAGCGGTTTCCCAGGTTTCAATATCCATATACCTCAAGAAATTCCGTCGCAGTAATGAGGACCAAGCCACTCTGCTTAACAAGGGCAAAGGGGACTTGAGGCGAGATCCAGCGGTACCAAATGCAGTGATAACATCCTGGGAGTTGTCCTTCCGCCAGATGCGTGAAAAGAGCCCAGGCTCAGCTGATTTGTTATCGCTTATGTCGTATATCAATCGGCAAGGTATCCCACAGTTTCTGCTACAAAGAGATGATGACGATGTTTCTTTCTACGAGGAAATTGATCCTCTCATTAGCTTCTCTCTGATCCGCGCAGAAAGCAGAGAGAATGTATTCGAGATGCACAGACTTGTGCAGACAGCAATGCGGCATTGGCTTCGTAGCGAAGGTTGTGACCAATTATGGAAGGAGAGTGCGATTGAGCGGGTGGCGCATCGATTTCCAACTGGAAACCAAGAGCAACATTGGCCGGTCTGCGAAGGCTTAATGTCTCACGCAGACGAGGTGATACTTCACACGGCTAGCTCCCAAAAATCTCGATTAAGTCGCGCGGATATACTGGCACGCACGGCCTGGTATCTAGTCGAAAGGAAAGGGCATGGCGGACTTGCGGAACAAAGATCGACAGATGCGCTTCAAATTCTGCGAGAATACTTTGATGACGACTCAGACGAAATCCTCAATACCATGAGCATATTGGCTAGCGCTCAGTCTGCACTTCTCAAAACGGAAGAGGCGAGAGATCTCCTGAAGTTCATATTGAGGCAAAGACGGGAAAAGTGGGGGTCGGAGGACGAAAGGACTTTAACCTCCATGCACAATCTTGCTGAGTCACATCGAGAATTAGGGGAGTATGAAAAGGCCGCGGATCTACTGAAACACGTGTTCGAAGTAAGAGAAAGGTTATTAGATCCGGGAGATCCGCGTCTCTTGGCCTCTGGAAATGGACTAGCGGCTGCCCAATTCAACCAAGGCAAATACGAAGACGCTGAGAAGCTGAGTAAGAGATTGTTGGAGATGAGTACAAAATATCATGGATTCGAGTATATACACACTCTCGATGCAATGGAAAACCTATCTCGTGCATATTTGCAACAGAACAAACTCGAAGAAGCCGAGAAGCGGAGCGTTCAAGCTATTCCAATCTGCATCAAACTCTTCGGCCCTAGTCATTGGAGGACTCTTGACGCTCGAAGACTCTTGGCTGACATCTATTACCGTCAAAAGAAGCTGGATGAGGCGCAAGAAATCTGCATATCATGTCTCGATACGGCGCAAGAAATTTATGGCGCGGAAGATGAAACGACTGCAAATACCAGCAATCTCCTCGGCTTGGTCTATCGAGGTCAAGGAAGGTTCGTTGACGCATCAAGGCTCTTGAAGGATGCTGCGGAGACGTATCGGAAAGTCTTCGGGTCTGATCACCCATATACGTTGATTCAATTGTCCAATCTTGCTCTTTGCTACTATGATATGGGGGACAAGGTTCAAGCCATTGAGTTGATGACCGATGTGCTTGATAAGCGGAAAGAAGTCTTTCACGCCAATCACCCCTATACTATCTGGTCTGCCGAAGACTTGGCACGTTGGAAGGGCGAGGAAGAGGGGAGCGAGGAATGGGAGACCGAGGAAGAGGGGAGCGAGGAAGAGGGGAGCGAGGAAGAGGGGAGCGAGGAAGTGGGGAACGAGAAAGAGGGGAACGAGAAAGAGGGGAACGACGAAGGCATGCGTGAACAACTCGGTAGGATCCAAATCTCCACGCCAGCGACCCAAGAAGCTGGGCCAAGATGATCGCAAAGGCAAACATGCAGCAAAGAGCCTTGAGATAGGAGTACGGTGGGACACTGTGCTCAGGGCTTGTTGTTGGATTGGATTAGATCGGCATGTTTGGTTCACCTACTGAGATTTTAGTGTCCGAGAACTCGCTATTCGTTTCTTGATTTGCTTGTATTCCTTATTGTTTCTCTTCCTGGTTTACCTATTATGGTGGTGGAATGAGAGCCAAGACGAAGTCCTCTTCCCAGACCGTGAGGCCTCGATATAAGTCGCTTTCGATGGCCCCTGACTTTCAGCTTCGAGTGGTATTTGATGACTTCTGCAAAGCCCCGTGAGAGATCCGGGTAATCGCCGCACCCGGCTACCGACCAAAATGACTCGAGACATAGACGCCAGTGTGTCTCAGCGTGGAGCAAAGAGCGTGCTAGGGTATTGCACCCGACAAGAGGCTAACACGCCGAGACTCAGCTATTTACTAGGTCTACTGCACAGGTTAAAGGTTTTTTAGGCGTCAAATCCGTAGGAGCTTCCTATCAATAATGATGGCTTTCCATGTCGTAGTCCTCATTGTGAGCCATTGTTTGTTCTTAGGCAGGTTTACCCTTCAGAAGTATTTTCTTAGTGTCATGAGTAAGTCTTTGTCTCGACCGTTACGTTAGCTGCAGGTAGCCGAGGATCATCTCACCACTTTCTACCCTTCTTGTATCAACACGTCCCACCAACACTACTCATCAACACAAAAATTCCTTATCCTTCTCAACTCGACACATCAATCAACTCCACACCCGTAGTGACATCTTCCAACTTCAACGCCGAACCAAGCAACTGTCCTCACTCGCCCTACCAAAAAAGTCAAGACAAGCAGCCTCACTCCTCAGCCATGGCCGTCCACCTCAAAGCTCTCCTAGAAAAAACCCAACTGATCCAGCCCAACGAAGTGGAAAACCAAATCTGTCCCGTCTGCTACGAAGACTACCTTCAACCCCCATCACGAGAATTCCCGCGCAAACTTCCCTGCGGCCACGTCATCGGAACAGAATGCCTGCTTCTCTGGGCGTCCTCGCAAACCCACGCTACCTCCATCAATTGCCCCTGGTGCACGCATCCAATCACTCACTCCATCGATACGCAGTATCTCCGAACGGTCATAGACGCGTATGCAGAAGCCGCGCTTCAGCATATCGCGGCGCAAATCGAGAGGGCAATCGTCGCCGTCGACCGAGCACTTACCCACGGTTGTTGGAGCTTGCTTTCTCTGGCTGTCGTCTTTTTATCACTGGGGCTGTATTTCGACGGGTTTTTCGACTGCCTCCCACTTGGCTTTCTGTATGTGTGCACAGGTCTGGCCGTCAAATGCTGTCTTACATCCTACCCTCGCCTCGGGGTGGCATTGATGGTTCTTGGCTTCTACGTGGGGACATTCGTCGATTCAGATCTTGGCCATGTTCTACTCAGATATGGAAAAGCACCTTTCCATGCTGCTATTGCGAGAGCCTACTTCGACCATACTCGCCTCGTGTTGGGCTTGTCGGTGACTTTGCTCGTGGCACAAGCTGCTTGGGGAAACCCAATCGGACAAGTGATAGCATTCAAAGCGGAGTATGAGTCTCTCTTGTGTTTACTGTTTTACCCCCTCAGGCGCGTGATAATGTAGTCTGGATTCAATTTACGGAAGATTGCCGGGATTGCCAGAAATGGTGGTCGATGGTGGCTCCACTGCCAAAGATATCCGCGTCATGAAACGCAAATCAGCTGAGGAGAAGCGGAAACGAATGGAAGGATATGAGCTAGGATGGACAGGGAGGAAATCGGTGAACAGTGACATGGAAGAAACTTAATGAAGCAGATAACTTTGTATGTCACAGAGGTTCCAATTCCAGTCAGTAATGATTTTCATCTACTTTGGAGCTTTAGGTGTGGTAAACCTGTTGCTGATCCATTCGTGATATTCCCCTACTTTGGAAAGAGATCCCATACTACACTAGATGTCTTTGCCCAGCCTCTTTTAACAATTTCCCCCCCAGCTCGCCTGTCTCTGATCAAACTGAACGAACGTTGTCATAAGCTCAGACTTTCCATACGCAACATTCTTAGCCGGTGTATCTCCTCTGTATGTCTTTGATTAGAAACGGAGATCATCTATGAAGAACTGATTTAGCGATAAGTGCCGGCCTAAGAGGCGGAGGCTTGAGAAGAGATGCCGAGATAGGCCCTTTTCGATGCTTTTGATACACGTTCCAAGCTTCACATTCTCAAAGTGGTCTATGCTTGTTGTGGCTTACCCGTTCTCCCGGTATCAGTACCATTGTCTTCAACAAAGATGTTTGTCTTTGTTTGTGCCTCTTAGTGAGGTGCCAAGCATTGGAACAAATGGTAAGAACGGCTTTTAGAAGTGAGATCTTGGCAAAGGGCTGTCTTGCGCTTGGTCAAGGTGCCAGTGATCAGATAGGAAAGCGGCGGCGAGAAAAGCGCATTATCCGAGATGCATTTGAATCTAAAGCAAACGCGATAATGCATTATAACTTTGCTACTGCCTAATTCCTTGTCCTCCATCTATTCATATACTTTCCTGAAATCCTCTTGACACTGCTAGGTCGTATTCTCTTCGCATTCGCCAATACACACATATATATAGATGCTGGACTTGCCACTTAACCCTTTCTATAACACTATAACCCTACAACCATTGGCGCGCTTCTTGCTTTTGTCGAGCCCTTAACACTTTTACTTGACACATTTCTCGATAATTCGCCTTCCCGTACCTTAGTTGTTTTTCTTCGCGCTTCGTCTCGATCATTCCGCAACCCCAGCTTACCAGCATCAAGTAATTTGAAATCCTCAATTTCTTTCCATCATGGAAAGCCACAATGACTTCCAAGATAGCTGGGAGCATGACACCCACCATGAATACATCTTCCCTGTCTCGGAGACTCGCAGAAGCAATACAGGAGATCCCGAACAAGAAGGGCTGGGCGTCCGTTCGAGATCCCTGTATGAAGAATACGGGACCAACGAACCGTACGCCAAGCCAGACGACGTGGAGTCATGTGATGGCAGAGACCCAGATTCCTTCTTCAAGTACGTACGCAGGAACCCAAGTCTCCGATCTGCTCGCTAATATCTCTGTAGACTGTTGACAGGTCCATCAACAAATTTCTACGTCGGGCTTGACGAGAAGCACTACACGATCCCAAAGCGACTCCTTTACCACTTCTCAGATTACGCTAGAATCTGTCTCGAAGGCAGTTTCTGGGAAGCAAGGGCCAACGCTGCCTGGCTCCCGGATGTGGACTCAGACGTATTCCAATGGCTGTGGCAATGGTTGTACACTGGCAAGCTCAAGGTCTACTCGTTCTACAATTTCACGTGGGATTGGAGCGAAGACGAACAGCTTCAGCAAGCTTGTCAAGTCTTGTGCCGATTGCACGTTCTGGGCGAGCGCCTGCTCTTCGACGAACGATTTCTGCAGGACGAGGTACAAAGGAAGTTGGTCAAAGTTATCGAGAGAGCGAAAACTTCCAGAAGTACTACTCCTTTGACGCCCCAAATTGTTGAAGAAATTCTTTCGGATTCGGCCCCGGTACAATACGGGTCTATTTGGAACTGGCAATCAACTTCATTAAGACCGTTCGTGGTCGAGCAGCTGTGCACTCTTGACTTCTGTACAACAACCGACTTCGTGGACTGGGTTGGGTGTTTCGAACTGGACGGAGCCTTTGCGGCCGAAATCATGGCGTTCATGGCGGACGAGCTAAAGTGGGCAGTGAAGCGGTGGGAGGCGCAGGTCGGCTCGCCAGTCGATGTTCTCGAAAAGAAGAAGCAATTTGCGGAAGATCGGGGCAACTCCAAGTGCTTGGAGACGAGACCGAAAAACCATCAAGGTATCTGGCTCGCGCTGAGAATCATATGTACCTTCGCAGGGTGCACAACAACGGACCTTCGCGCCTACAGCCAATGCTTCGAACTTGACGGAGCCTTTGCGGTCGAGATTCTAGCATACATGGCGGAGGAACTGCGGTGGATTGTTGAGAGGTGGGGGGAGGAGAGGGGATCGAGGGTGGATGTCGCGGTGGAAAAAGAGGAAGAAGAGCGGATCGCGCAGGAAGAGAGTGATCTTCAACGCATGGTGGATAGGATCATGCGACGGGTCGGATGGTCTTGATGACATGGAAAGCCGGCAGGCAATAGGAAAGTCTGAATAAGCGGTACACGAGCTTAGGCCTCCACGAACATATTCATCATGTTTGCAATCAAACGTTTTTAAGCTATCTTCTATCTTCCGTGTAGCAACGCACCATTCCGGCCAGCGACTTTGATCTGACTCTTCCTTCCCGAAAAACATCATACGTTCCATTCAATCGTGAGTTCACTGAGTAGAAGACTAGAACGCGAATCCTGGGAAACTCAGACAGCGCTCTGAAACATGGACAGAACAACCTCTTGAACTGATCTTAGATTACCGCGCCTTCAGCCTCACATCAAAAATCGTCAAAAGGATAGAGGGTGCAAGCAAGGTGCTTTTCACCTTTCAAGCACAAGTTCGCAAGCCTTACAGATAACCAGACTGGCAACTACTGGCCTGGAATACTCACTTGGTGAGCTTGAGCGCATAGGCTGGTTGGTAAGTGTTATTGTACAGAGATCAGTGTCTTGCACCTGTTTTTAGACCCGGGAAGCATGCAGTAGAACTCGAGATAGTAGGGGAACTTGAAGCCGACATCGTTGAAGATGACGATTTGCTCTTATCTCAATCATAAGTCGCGCTGAAGAAGTTGATGTAGTACTGAAGACAATCGGTCCAGCATGGCTGTTATGTCTGATCTCAAGCTAAGGTTACGTCTAGACCTTACCTTCTAGAGAGCCATCGCATCTTGCCTATGTTCCAGTTCCCGCCTAGTTCTCAGAGAGGCCCCAGTAGTAGTGCAAGTACCACCATGAGGGACCTGTTCCTGGCAGATATTGCCGTCTTCGTACCGAACTTCGCTTGCATCCTCGCCCTTCTTGCCAGCTGGTCCATCTTATCTGTGACCGATATCGCAGTCTCCGTGCTCATCTTCGCGTGCGCATTGCCCTACCTTGCCTCCTCCTCGTCTTCTTCTTGTCTAACATTGCTTTCCTCGCGCTCATCTTCTCTCTCATTTTGGCCTTCCTTTTGCGTTCGAATTTAACTCAAATACCTTCCAGTACTCTGGAACATGGTGCTTGCAGGCTCTTGACATGAAGAACCCTTCCCCGTCGTCTTCGTTGGCGCGCTCGTTTTTGCGGCTTTCCCATTCCACAAATTTGAGTTTCACACATGCATCACACCAATCGCAGTCTGCACAGAGCTTTACGACCTTCTTCTCCAAACAGCCAGCGCAAGAGCGACATCCTCCGCAAAATCTCCCCTGTGCTTTGAAGCAATCATTGCAGACTATGCCGGGCACCCTGGTGCTAGGCCCGCACCAACAGAGAACAATTCTACCAGACTCCAGAAGGCCGTCTTTTAGATCGCATTCTAGGCATTGACGGTCGTGCCAATCTCCACGATACTCCACCGAGCAGCTGCGCACAACTTCGAAATACTCGAATTGCGTTCCAGGACTCATACACAGACACTTATAGGACGAAAATCTCGGGCCGCTCAGCCCACCCTCACTTCGAACTTCTAGGCGTTCGAGCTCGAAGAGGAATCTGCGGACTGTATCAGGAACACGACGGTGAAGGGAAATGGTGGAGCGGTAGTGATGATTGGTTTTGCTGAGAGCGATGGCAGCTGTGGGGTGGAGGTCGGTGACTATGAGGTCTTGGAGCTCAGTGGGTAGATGCGGGAGAGACATAGTGGGTGGTTGCACCCGAGGACTCGAAGAGCAAGACTGGGTTTATAGTAAAGACGTGTTGACTTCTGCTGTCGATCTTGATAGCGGCTGAGCTTCTTAGGAGAGTTCGGTTCAGGTTCGGTTGATTGAGTGTTTGATCAAGATCATTTTGAGATGAAGATGCGTGGTTTTGCGCGCACAAAGTAGGTAGGCTGTTGATTTTGTTGTGTACCTCCTGCTTCCTCCTCATGTCATTGAGACAGTCATGAATGCAGCAGAGAAGTATGCTACGATGCAACGTTCATGCCCATCTATAATTTAGACCTTTTACGATTGACCACCCAGTGACACCGGGTGCTGCGTGAAAATGACGAGCGCTTCCAGCCTACCCTGCATTCGAGAACGAGAACAGTCTCCATTTGGATAAAGTCAAGGTCGAGATTCACCTGAGCAGCCGTTTGTGCTCTCGCTCAAGAACTCAGAACATGCGGGAATTGGCGTACGCCGCCAGGTATAGAGCAAAGAAGCCACTCTGCTATTACTTGCCTGATAACCAGCACCCACCGAAGTTCGATGCATCCATGAGCCCACACACCTTTCTCATGAACTCCGGTCACCCTAGTTAGGAAAGAAGGGACAGAGGGACAGATTATGCAAGGCAAACAAACTGGGACTGACAATGAAGGCATCGCTGACTCGCGCTAAGCAGGCCTTCGGCACAAACTACCCCTACGACCACCTTCCGGGTCAAATCCTGGAAGATATCCAGATGGATGTGCAAGATTCAGTAGGTCGATCAAAAGCACTAAGCAGATTTATACTGCGGCCCGCTTTTGCTTTCTTCCTCATGCCTTCATTGTTGCGTCCCAGCACTGTCCGTTCTCTCGCAACATGCTTCAGCTCAAGCCTCTGGAATGCGGAAAGAGTTGGGCGCGAAATCATGCACGCGTGATCAAGCATTGCATTGCCATTGGCACCTGTTCGCTAGGTCGATCTTGGTGACTTAGAAGATATCCAATCATACTGACATGAAGGTTCTTTGGCTGGCCAGTGTAACCTATGTGCACAAGCTTTTCCGTGCTCTATGCGCTCAAATGCCCAGCATCCGTACGGAGTGATGATCACAAATGACCTGGCCTGGCTGATTTATCGCCGTCTCTATTCTGCAGAGTCTCAGGCTTCTATTCTCTTGGCAGCACATGCAGCTACTATGGTGGAATGGCGAAATCTGGCCATTTCCAGATGAACCAGGGCTTAATCGTGCCACACACCTGTATCGTACCTCGGTAATAAGCTTAGAAACTCGTTGAAGAGCCCGAGGGCCCAGGTCGAAGGGAGCGTATTAGGGGGAGTCAGATCGTATGCTTTTCCAATGAACCACCCCCACATTGGGCAGATTAGCTCAGAGATCACCTGCTAGCGGTCAAGATCCGGGTGTAATCTGGGTACAAGCTGTCGACAGAAGATCCGACCTCGTTGCCTCCATTCTTGACCCCTCAGACTAAGCCTGATGCCGATGACACCCGTCTTGAAATCGATTTTCTCTCAGACGATTTGCTCGCATAGCTGCACAACTGTTGGGTACATAGTCCTTGCTGCACCCTTCCTGCAGCCCACAGAGCCTTTGCGGATACGAAAATTGACAGCAGTCTCATTCGTTGACGGTGTCAGTGCCGACCTGCTCCACATCCTGTAAGCCACTGAGCCCGCTTGAACATGGCAGATGAAGAAACACAATGCACTAATGAAGCATCCTTCTTCTCCATCATTTCACGGTGTGATACACCCATAGGTCACAAGGACGTTCGAGACTTGATCCAAGATTATAGCTCACTTTCAGCCGCCAGTCAATTTCTTGTATGCTCAACCGAAATATCCCGGCAACCGCTCTGATCAATTGTCAGAAGCCTTTGGACTGAGTGCATTGCATATAACCCCATAAACATAATTTGTGGCCAAGCATTGCACTGCCATTGGCTCCTGTTCGCCAAGTCTACCTCGAGGATTTCGGCTCATGCAGTCACGCTGACAAATGGATCCTATGTCCGGCATGTGGGGTGATTAATCATCTCTCAGGTTTGCATCCTTCTTGGTGCATTCGCATGCTGGAGTGTCGAGTCTCTTGATTCTGTACAAAATCAAGTGCGAAGCACAGCGGTGGGCCTTTGTCACTCGTTGAGCAACAATGGAAGTCAGCATAAATCTGGGGTATTTTTTTCTCAATACCTTCTTCAGTGGCGTTGATGGGACATTGATGGAGACTTTCCTTTGTGTTTGCTCGATCACGTTGACGTTACGCCCTCCAAGCCACATCTCCGTCTTATGTGAGAAACGGCTAAGACTTCCACATCTGTGAGTCAACTCCGAGTAAGACCGTTGTAGGTTGCCTCATAAACGGTCTGAAAGCTCCAAGTGTGGCTGGTGGCTGGTGATTCCCTCTTCCTCTCGCTTCTTCTACAGTCGGTCATCGTCGGGCGCACCCGATATTGGCGCAGGGACCACGCAGGGTCCATCCAAGATCCTTCCAGCTTTCATCTAGGGGTCCATCCCAACCGCCCTCAAGGCTTTTTGATACTTTTAGCCCAGCTTGGCTAATTGTCACAGAAGTACTCCGTACCAAAGTACCTATGGGATATACCATGACTCCCAAAGGTATAAAGATTGCTTCAGTTTCTCCTATAACCCTATAATCCTTCATATATTTCCCATCTCACACATCCTACCCCCAAAACTCGCAAACATGAAATCCCTTTTACTCCTTACTCCTCTCCTCCTCGCTCTCCCCACAACTTCACTCTTCATCCTCCTCCCTCTTTACGTCTACCCCGGCACCTCCGCCTCAGCCTGGAACAACGCCACAGCTGCCATCGCCGCCTACCCCAAAGTGCAGTGGCAAGTGATCGTCAACCCCAATAGCGGCCCCGGCACAACCGGCTACCCGACGGACCAAAACTTCATCACCGGCATCGCAAAACTCAACAGCTATCCCAACGTGCAGACCCTCGGCTACGTCGACACAGCTAACACGAATCGCGCCTACTCCGCCCTGACGTCTGACATCAGCGTCTACGCCAAATGGACGAGCTACACCAAAGCCAACATCTCCATCGCAGGCATCTTCTTCGACGACGTCAACAACACCGCCTCGAGCGCCGTCAACACGTACATGCACAACGCATCCGCGTACGCCTACGCCACCGTGCCCTCGGACGTGACCCCCGTCGTCTTCAACCCGGGCGCCCTCGCGCCGACTCAGCTCTTCAGCTACTGCGACACGATGGTCGAGTTTGAGAATCCGTTCTCCAGCTACAAGAACGACACGACGATCGCGACGATTCCGAGCGCGTATCGGGACCAGAGCGCCATCTTGGTGTATAGTACGCCGGCGACTGCCAATGTGAAGAGTCTGGTGCATACGATGGCGCTGGATGGGATCGAGGCGGTGTACTTTGGCGCGGATTGCTGTTATGATTCTTTCCCTGCGGCTTTTCTGACGCAGCTTGCGGCGGCTGTGCAAGCTGGGTAGGAAGAACGTATGTGTACACTTCATGAGTGTGTGATTTCATTCGCGTCGCATGTGACTTAAAAATGTGCTGTCCTAGCAGTATTATGCAGTGTAAAAAAGTGAGAGTTGACCGAGAGGACGCGGTAACGGTTTCGTGGTCTGGAACTTCTCCAAGCAGGTTTTAATCTGGTGCTCAGTCCTAAGGCCTGTGGCGTGATAACTATCTGATGAGTGGTCAACGATAAGGTCCCCAAGAGTTGGTAGTGTCAGGAAGTAAAGGACCTGGGTCATGTAAAGAGCAGGTAGTGAAAGGTCGAGGTGGCGTAGCTCCGGGATATGGATTGTGGTATTCTCCAATGCACCCAGTAGATGCGCGACGATTGCATATTGCTCATCTCATGACCAGGCTATCTAGAAAAGTGGGAATGTTAAGATACTGGCTGGGGCGGAGCATGCGCTGGGAAGTCTTGTGCTCCACGACATGGGCATTGCTGGTCTTTTGTCCAAGCTCCGGGCGCTCGAAACAGCCTCTAAGGTACTGTTGGCAGCGTTCCAATGTCATCAAAAAGAAAACAGATGGAGCGCGGCAATATGGGACAGTTTAGAATTGCAAGTCGACGATCTACCAGCGCTGTGCGGTAAAGGTGTCCTCTAACTTTAGAGTGGCGTGAGAGGATCAGTACGAGGATCTCATCGCGCATGGCTAACAGAGCCATGTCGTCTTGTGTGACTAAAAGAGTCGAGATGGCTTGCCTGAATCTTTGATGTGCTTCTCCCGTCGTATGTTGTAGATTTGCTTTTCGTTGATATGTAAACCTATTCAAATCAGTCAATTGGGCTTTACGGACTGCTTCGACTGCACTTCAAGGTTGTACCGGGAAGATGCTTGATGGACGGTGAGCGCTGCCAAGACGCTTATGACGGCCGCTACTCTAACTACACCGAGCTTACATTAAGGTCGGCAGGGGGTTTTTCGTAATGGTCCATGTAGGCTAGTTATATAACAAGAATATTATAAGTATTATTTACAAACAAGGATTTGTTATAAGATTTAACGTATCTACCCTGAAATCCTCTTCAAAGAATCTTCTTATATCAAATAATTTTTAACCTTACAATATCGTGACTTAAGATCCCTCCCGGGAGTCTCCTAAGAAAACGAGTCTTCTATAATTATTTCCGTAAATACGAGTATTAAGCCTCGTTTTCGATATCTGGTTACTGTAAATTACATCCACGCTTTTTAATTTCTAACTTTAGATTCAAGCGATTTAGCCAGATTTCTCGCGGGGGTGATATTCTCGAGGTCTTACGAGGGATAGCGAAGAGTAATGAAATAAGGGAATAAGGTGTAATAAAAAGAGATGTGATAGAATACCGAGGTATAGGCTGTAAAGGAGTATTACGTTAAAGTATAAAAAATCATTAGTAGTAGGTCTAAGAAGATCTTCTAATTTAGAAATATCCTAAGCGAAAATTCTTCTAATTTTTAAAAATACTCCTAGAATCTCTATAAGATACGATATTATTTTACACTATAGCTACTTATACCCTAAGCCTTATCAATACAGGTCGAAATTTTGCTAAGACTCTCCAGGTATGATTAGTAAAACCCCCCTGCCGACCTTAAAATAGCTTACGAGTGCCAAGTCCGCCAAGAGCGGGTTTAAAACGTCGAGCGCTAGATAAGTAAAATACCTTAACCCTTTTCGCTGAAGGAATACCTTCATCACGACTCAGCTCTTCTTTCTTGTTTCTGTGATCCTCGAACTATCGGTCACACGTCTCGACCATGCCCATGTCCTTGTCCGTTGTCACAAAGCCTTAGGTGACCATGCGACCAATCTCACTACCTCCACCAGGCAAAGCTGCCAGGATCTCAAGCGCCGACCGAGCCTACAAGAAGGAGCTGCAGCTGCTCGGCTTTTTTGGGCTCCCACCAGAAGTCAGACTAGTCATTTACCAGTATTGTCTTGTGCCTAAGGGCAAGCCAACTTTGCGAAACCCCGAGTTGGTTCCGACAAGACATCTCTCAGCGAGGCACAACGGTGATGATGTAGAATGCATGTAGATTCAGTGATGGGGCCATCAGCTATTATGTAGCTGATGGAGAACAAAGCACTGCTATCTATGGCTAACTACATAAAAGGAACAATAATGGAATTGCATGGAAGGATTTAGGAAGGACGCATGCATAGAAGGAACTAGACACGCTAACACTCCCCCTATCTAGTGACATCCAAATAGCTCTATTCCAACGCCAAAATCATATAGGTTTTTTTTTTTTTTAGTGCTTTGTGTCCAGGGTCCTCCTTGAATCCCCTGGTCCTTTAATCCATTCAGGATCCTCCATCCTTCAGACCTCCCCCAGATATCCCATATGACTTATCCGTTATAGGATCCTCCTTTGGGGTAATCTTTCAAGTGATACAGATGCCTTTTAGGGTATCCTCGTGTACTTGTTCGTTTGTGTAATGGCGTCGTTCTTTGGGCGTAGGTGTCGGAGCATCTCTGGCACTGGCTTCTGGTACTGGCTTCTGACACTGGCTTCTGACACTGGTTGTAGGGTATATCGAGTGATTGACTTCGTTTGGGATGTACTGGCGTCTGGTACGGGCATCGAACATAGGCATCGGGCATCTCTGGCACTGGCTTCTGGTACTGGCTTCTGACACTGGCTTCTGACATCCTGTTAAAAAAATCCTCCCCTAACGTATTGAATTTGATGATGGCTTGTTGTAGGGTATATCGAGTGATTGACTCCGTTTGGGATGTACTGGCGTCTGGTACGGGCATCGGACACAGGCATCGGGCATCTCTGGCACTGGCTTCTGGTACTGGCTTCTGACACTGGCTTCTGACATCCTATTGAAAAAATCCTCCCCTAACGGCCTTGTTGTAAATCTGTTGTCTTTGTAAATCCTTCCTTCTGTTCGAAATGAATGGAATGAATCTTGCAAGTTTGTGGTTCGTCAGGCCCAATAAAGGGGACGATAGTGAGATTTGATGCGATATCAGTCTATCATCGGCATCAACCCAGGCTCATAACCTCTCAGCGAGGCACAACGGTGATGATGTAGAATGCATGTAGATTCAGTGGTGGGGCCATCAGCTATTATGTAGCTGATGGAGAACAAAGCACTACTATCTATGGCTAACTACATGAAAGGAATAATAATAGAATTGCATGGAAGGATATAGGAAGGACGCATGCATAGAAGGAACTAGACACGCTGACAACATCCTTGCCACATCCAGCTCTGTGACAATGCCATCCTTCGAGTCTGTCGTATGATCTATGAAGAAGCGATTCCAGTCTTCTTTGCCAGTAACACTTTCCACCATTCCCTCCGTTGCAAGACCATTGGCCTTTCACCGATCTCTAGCGACACACTGTTTATGCGAAATCTTCAACACCTGAGGCACGTAAGCCTGGACGTATGGGCAGGATGTTGGAATGAAGACTTCAATCCTGCCGCCAACAGGCTCTTATCAAAATTCCTCGACGGGGTTAGAGGGCAGTGCGGAGAATCTATCCGCAGCCTCGAGATCCAGCTTGTCTCGCTGGCTAGCGATCATTCGAGGTCTGTTCCCCTGCTGGGCGAAGGTATTACCACGTTGGCAATCCAAAAACTGCGACCCCATCTCCAAAGCCTCACTGTCGTCGGCTATAGTTCCTCATGGCCCCACTCTTCCAATGTGCTAGAAGAGTTCTGTTTGGCAATTGCACCTGATAAGTTTTGGGATAAGAGACGTTGCAGGAACTGGCCTGGGGTTTCACTTCCTTTGGCTATAGATTTCCGTGTTCACCATCACCTAGAAGGCGGTACTCCTAGTTCACCAACTCCGGAATCACCAGAATACGTCGATCGTTGGCAAATCAGGTGGACGACAAATCGAGACACTCTCGCGGAAGCATAAAGCGGGCAGCACCATCGACAAAGTGTGCCGGGCTTTGACTGAACCCTAGAGTAGGTTCGCTTCATCTTTCAGCTGCTAAGCAAGAGCGCATAGATCTAGATGCACAGTTGGACTCGTCCAGGGCAACACTGCATGGCATGATCAAGAAGACTAGCAAGGTCAGAAACGGGCTGACAAGGTGCTCGAAATGAGTCTTTCTGAAGCGACGGTCTTAGTTCTCATCAGCTTGTGATGCTAGTCCAAGTAGAGTTGACACTGCCGAAGATTGGGGACGGTTGAAGTCCAAAAGCTGGCGGTGTCATTTGGGCAAACCGTAACGGGGGTCTTCCAATGGAACAAAAAAGTATGGCAGCATTTGCACAATCATGGCTTAGCAAGGTTTTTCCTACAAGACGGTGCAGACGAAGATGCAAACAAGCATGGAATTCTTCTGTCTAAGAGGGTAAACCAGCCAAGCAGCAGCCAAGCAGGTCAAGGTCAATGATTCATCGAAACCACAGTTTCTGTCTCTATATTTGGTGAAGCTTGGGACGTGCCATGAGTACTAATAAAGGTCCACGGCTTACTCCTAGGTTGCGAAGTAGCCGATCGCATGCACCTATGGCAACAATTCCTTTTCAATGTAGTGTTCCCACGCTAATAATAGATATGTGCTCATTGCCAAGTCTTCAAATTTCCGATGTTAGCGACAACAACGAGACACCCCATATGATTCTCAAGTCATTTCTCATTCTTGTTTCCAATCTTCCCACAACGATCGCTGCGGAAAAATTTACCCATTTCAAGAAGTGTTGAAGATGATTCGATCTCCGTTCCGCCCCATGCAAGTGGATAGAATCTGCAACTCGCTCTCCATAGCATTGCGGCTTACAGCTCTTTGTGTACCTCAAGTCTCAGCCGTAGCTATCTAAAAAAACGTCTTTGCAATGACCTGCGTCGGAGACAGCTATGGTGAGGGACAAGTGGGCGTCACGGTAGAGCAAATCACGTACGCCAACAGTGTAAACAGCATGCTTACCAGCCCTCGGATCATGCTTGGTTGCCGTTACCGCTACTTCTGCAGCCATGGCCTTGCAGATATCAGCATCCAGCCAATTTTCTATACGCCTGCTCCGCGAGAATGGCGGTCTGATCAGACATACGAGCTCGGAGTTGAAGTGGTTGACGATTTCGGTCCAACGTGGATAGCGGATGGGACGGACACGGGAGCTGAGGTTCAAGCGATAGGCCAGTATGTGAGGTATAGTAATCCCTTCTGTTCCTTCTGATCCGTAATCATTGTTTTATCATTAGTCATTCAGTACCTTCTCGGTGCCCGTTTCTGCATCGCCTTCACTTCTATGTCACAGGCCGCTTTAATTGCACCTGTTTTCGGGCCACCCATGCAGCATCAAGGGACATTGAGCCCCACCAATATGTCTGCCGCGTGGATCGTTTGGGGCAAAAATTACGTCACTAATTCAACCTTTGTGAGCTTGAATCCGTGGGAAACCATCGAATGAACAGGCACGTTACCCGCTTTCCCGCTTCCGCCGCCATTTGCTAGTTCAGATATCCGGAGCCTGCAAGAAACATGCGCATTGCAATTCTCCGGAGGCAATCCGTAAGTGAAGGAAATTGCATGGCTTGCAGCCAATAGCCTTCGTTACGCTCGAGGGATTCTGACATGACATGACCTGGCAGGAACGCAAACACGGGCGGGTACTGTCATTGGACCGATACAGACTCCGGCTCCATGGATAGAACCCTCTGCTTCTCGGGCGGATTCACCCCAAGAATAGACAGGACTTGGACGACGAACTTCCTGGCTTCGGCGTCGATACGAGTTTACTGCTGGCAGCGATGTGCTTGCAATTTCATGCCCACGAGAGACAACTATACCATCGAAACGTGGATGTCGCCGACAGCCAGCGTTTGGCATTCTGTTGCGACCCATGACCTGACTACCTCAGCAGACGGATTCGTAAATCTGGAAGCCTCGGGATCTCAGACCAGCGAAAGACAAGTACTCCCGCCACAGAACCGGCTCAGTGTACTGCACCACCAAGCGCCTGCAGGCACGTGCGGGGCAGACAGCCGGAAGTTCTGTTCAGATGCCTTGGCCGATGGACGTTCTCGGACCCATCCCAAGGGCGCCTCCAGACGCGACACAGATTGTCAGGAGTCCCCCAAGGTCTAGTAATCTCACGGCGTGCGGCAAGTACTGTAATGGGCCGCAAGATTGTAGCTCCTGGAATTCCGACAATGATTGCTTCTGCGGCATACCTTCGGCTCAGGATGCGAGGTCGCTGGGCCTGGATGTCGTTGCGCCGGTTGCTGTTTGTTTGGTGCTTCAGGCTATTAGGAGCTCTACATCCAGTGGATGGCTCGGAAGGCGGGGTGATTCGCGATACATGGATGAGCCGGGCGTGCCTTACCAATGTCCTTGCAACGTCTCATTTCTATCGGTTGATTGCTGTGGCTCGACAGACGGATTGATAACTATCCCCAGCTAGCATCTCGTCACACTGGGGCTCAGATAATGGACGATCGATAGACGAAGAAATTGTTGCCGTAGCTAAGGGCGAAGGGTTTTGCGAACGGTGAACAAGGCCAAGAACGTGCTCTTGGGTTCGTGAAAACGGCGAAAACCCCCGGAAACCATAGCCAGAGTTTTAAACTTCTGTGCAGCGCTTGAGACTTACAATCCGATAACTATTATTCGTCAAATTACCAGTAATTCGCCCTCAAACGAGAGAAGAGCAAAATGATCATCTAAACAGCGCGACTGCAATCACCCCGGTTCTTTTCGTTTCACCACATGAATTTCTACTTATGCTCGTTTCACGTTCCGTAGCGCATGTCTCGCCAGGCGGCTTTTCCAAAAAACTAATCGTACAAGCGGTCGTGGGATAATCATGTCAGGCGCGAAACACATGGCCTTGAGAGCATGTTGGTTGCACGTGTGAGAGTGTGCAATAGTTCCTTGGCAATGAGAGGATGCATTCTTCAGTACGGCATTGAAAAGCTTTGCAGGTGCAAGCTTTGGAAGTTTGTTGTGCGCTAAGATTCGATCGCATATGAACCGCAGATGAAGGTGATAGCCTCGCGCAGCTCGGATATTCGGGGATACTCGCATAGAACGTACTCGAAGATACACTCGATCGCGTCTATGCTAATACAAGCTGTGGGAGTTCAATCACGCCGCGCTGAATCTCCTGAATCTTAGAGTACCTAATGTCATCAATTGTCACCTCGGTTCGCTGTCAGGCTGTCGTTCCTACCAAGCACTATCTGTGGACGGCATACCACGAGACGATATGTGCGAAAGGTCGCGGACATTCATTCTCGCACCCGCTCTACTCTTTGCCTTGTTCCTCCCGCGCTCTTCCGCAGCCATCGTTTGCGACGCCTCCCTCTACGGCAACCCAAACCCTTACAACTGCTCACAAATCCTCATTGAAGGCCATGCTAATAAAACTTTCCAAGGCTTGTTAAGCACGGATCGAGAGCGTCATCTATTTTATACCGGGGACCTTGACCGACGACCGTCAGACGTCACCTTAACGGAGTGGTTCAACAGAATACACACGGCCGCCACGGTTTATAACAGAGGCGAGTCGGAGGCGGAGATACTTTGCGAGCGCACTGAACTGACCACAGTTTAATTTAGATGGCTGCAGCATCTACCTGGCGCCCGGATATGACGCCAATGGGAATTTCTTGTATGATACAGGGACGTATCCTAGTCTCGCACAGCAAGCAACCCATCTCCAGAATTATTGCTCACATGTCCCCACGCCCGACGAGCATCAGGCTCCTAGCATGGAAGGTGGTCAGGGCTGGATCGGTAAGATTATCACGGTTGTGCGTTGAAGATGCAACAAGCTGACTCCTATCTCCATTTCTCTAGGCGACAAAGGCCGGCTCCTCGCTGTCATTTACTCGAATACGTCCGCGTTCGCTACTACGTTTGCAGAAAGCGTAGCGAAAGGGATTCCGCCCAACTTGGAGGGAATATCGGCACATAATCCGCCAAATATTCCAAAGCCCGGACCCATCTGCGGAAGATCTCATTTCTGCTCAAAGGCGAGCCACTGCGGGGGTGATGTCAGCTGTATATGCGTCGCAGACAAGTGGCATGGAGAGTTTTTCTCCAGCTCGTGCAAACAGCCACGCCCCAGCTTTGGGATAAGGCGGGGAACTCTTGAGGTCGACTCGACCAACGTCACTCAGTCGTTTTACATCATCAATGCCACCCTCACAGGAGAGGGTTCGACGGATCCAGCTTGCCCTTGTAATTGTACATATGTCTCGAAATCTTGCTGCAACTCGCCTTCGGGAATTGTGTACGAGGCGCTCGGTTTGAAATTGGGTTCTCTTCAGGCTCCGTCGCTGAATCTGACTTGCAATGCAACGACGGGTGGATTCCAGGCTTCGAACTTGACGCTCGATGTGAGGTTGACACCGAGAGAATTGGGTCCCAAGCGCAGCGAGGCAGATGCGCTAGGCTCTTTGACGACGGATCCTATCGGCACGCAAGATATATACCGATAGAGCGTGTCATTTCCGTGGTGGGGATGGTTTTACCTATGGAGAGACCAACTTCGAATCAGTCTCGGTTTCAAAGGGACGAGTGGTGGGAAGAAGGGTTTCCTCTTCTTCTGTCGCCCTAACGCTGCCAAGATATATTGAAAGAATGCAATGCTTCATTTGTGAGCCGTAGATGGCTGGACTGGTGTACGGTAGCGGTGGAGGTGCTGGTCGTGGAACGCGGCAGAAGAATGGTGAAAGCTTGGTGGCGACGGTGGTGGAGAGTCATGCAGAATCTTTGGTGAACGTAGCTTATCCTTCAATTTCATTTCGCAATCGTTGCCAGCGAGTAGAACACATGGTACCAGTATTTACAGAATACTTTGATGGTGGGAGAACATCGTGCTTGTCTGAGTCCTAGAAGCCTTTGGGACTTGTTTTGTGTATGAGGCCTGCGTCGCTATTACGCAAATCGGGCCCAACAAGGCCAACAGCTACGTAGAACTGGCGTGGCGTGCGGAGCAAGCTATGTGAAATGAGGGTTTCGAGAGGACTTTGTGGGGCTTTTGCAGTTGGGTACAAGAAGGAACTGGCAGCCAGCTCGTGGACAGCAGCAGTATTCGTCAATCGCGTGCCTTCAACGAGCACATTGCCAGATGATTTGCACCCAGTAGAGACAGATCCATCACTTCCCTACTGCAGATTATAGCTCCCCAGAATATTGTAAGACCTGTGAGCAGATGGTCAAAGCGGATAAGGTTGAGCCACACATTCACCATTCCCAGCGGCATCCACTCATGTGCTGAAGACAGCTGGTGGACAGTTTCAAGATACTCTGAACAGGCAGGCAAAGCGTGGGATGATATGAAGTTCAGAGTGTTGCAAGGGTTCCAGTGCTGAACATTGGACGCTCATACCAAAGTATGCTGTATGCTGTGCATACCGTGTCGGATGAGAGGCGCGCGCGTCGAATTGCCGAACTTTAGCCGAGGCGTTCGTCACTCGCCAGCGTTGTCTGAGAGTACACAAGTCTGTATTTCCCGTTTCGAACACTTGTAGCGGCCTTGATTTAGATGGCACTATCATCAGCATCACCATTGCGATAGGAAATCCCCCACATCCTATCCTCACATCTCTCGAATACAAGCACACCCCACGCTGCTGGGGCGCCCGCTACCTCCGTGGATGAACCAGTTGCAATGATCACCCATGGGCTACACAAGGAGAAGAAAGAGTCTGGGCGAATATCACGGTAAAAGCCCAGGGCAGGGCGATGAATACGCCAATGGTCCCTCCAGCACTGGGTGATATTGGCATGATCGAGCTGCTCGAATGCGATCCAAGGCCGACATTCATCCTTGACCTCGAGCGCACCCAGGATCCCTCTGATGAGTGTCTACACACAGTCTTCTCTAATGCATCCCTTCAGCGCCTTCCCCGCATATCAAATCCGGTGCAAGTGAGCAGAGACCTTACGGCGGACGATGATGAGCTAGGGACATACTCGCAGTTCAAGGATTGGGCAACTAGCCTCCCCACGTATGTCCACACAACGGACGACCTTCCACCTCCATTCGAGTATCAGAGTCTGTTGTGGACCGGCTCAACACTGAAGAAGAGATGGCTCATAATTAGCGGTTCCGCAATTGGTTTCAAAGACACTTCCGCCGGCTCGTTCCCAAGTCCTCCTGCTGGGTCGCAGAGGAAAGCTCACGGCATGAGTACCGGTTCAAGGGGTCTCCCGGCAAGAAAAGAGAGTGGGAAGCTTCAGGCAGGCATGCATCCTACATGGGTCGACGACCTGCCAATAAGCGAACACGTTCAGTTTTTCAAGAGCACGGATTGGTCGTCTACGGCACTGGGGCCTTTGGACACTTGGTCTGGCTGTCTTAGACAGATGACGCGCCTCCTGATGTCCGACTCCCGCGCTGCCTGCATATTTTGGTACGAGCCCACGATCCAATGACCGCATGAACGCTGCTGAATAGTCTGCCAGGGGCCCACAGCGGGCAGTGTTGTACAATGAAGCATACACCGCTGTGGCGAGTAGGAAGCATCCGGGATTGATGGGCGCGACCTTGGAAACAGCTTGGGCCGAAATCGCCAAGGATCTCGAACCAGTCTTCCTTACCGCCGAGCGACTGGGACGCGCAACGTCTATGGAGGACACCCCTTTCTGCCTCCAAAGACATGGCTATCTTGAGGAGACCTTTTTTTCCTACAATTTAATACCTGTTCGAGCCGAAGATGGAAAGACCGAAGGGTTCTATAATGCCGCTTTTGAGACGACAAAGCAGAATATATGGGAACGCAGGACATCTACGTGAGATCA
The DNA here is from genome assembly GCF_014066315.1 of Letharia lupina. Taxonomy (NCBI): domain Eukaryota; kingdom Fungi; phylum Ascomycota; class Lecanoromycetes; order Lecanorales; family Parmeliaceae; genus Letharia; species Letharia lupina. The sequence continues at coordinate 1,648,112 of NW_023502983.1, forward strand.
GGATGACCCATGGTCTCTTGGGCACTACCGTTAATCCTCAATAGCCTCCTCTCCATCGTTAGGGTCCCTGATATGGCTTCATACTGGCGCGAAGTCTTGAAAGGATTTGAACCCAACGAGCGCGATATACCATTGGCCGTGATCTATTCTCTTGAGAGTGATATGCATGACGAGGCGCCAACTCCGATAATACATCTACAGGCGACTCTAGGTGTAGTGGAAGGCCATCCACTGGCACTGAAGCGCGCGGACCTGATCCAAGGTAGCGAGACGATTCTACCACTTCTGAGGAAGACCTTCTCTGCCAACAGTCCAACGGTCTTCCAGCGAGATGATGGGAGCCTGCCCGGATCATTGCTCCAAGAGATCGAGTGGCGAGGCTTTGGCGAACCGTCTAATACTCTCGCTGTCCTACCTCTTACAGCTGGAGAAGAAATTTTAGGGTTTCTGCTGATGGGGCTGAATCCACGAAGACCGTACGATGAGGACTATGCCGGATTCGTACAGCTGCTGAATCGGCAACTTTCAACGTCTCTGGCATCGGCCGCGCTGATGGAGCAGGCTAGACGCAAGCAGGCTGAGCTGTCCAAAGACTTGGCCGAGGGGGAATCCCGGTTCAAAACTTTGACTGAGCTCAATGCTGGGGGGTTGTCTCCCACCAATCATCGTCATGGTTAGATGAAACTGACAGCCCTCTAGCCTATTCCTCATTAGCCCTCGTGGGGAAGTTCTGTACGCAAATGATACATGTACGTCACTCTCTGCTTTTTGTCGATTGTAACTGACTTGATGCAGGGGTAAGACTTTTATTGAAAGACAATGGTTCCACATCTTTGAGTAATGCTGAATTACCTACAGTACAGCATGACAGGGCTCTCCAGAGATGAGCATTCAGAGATGTAGGTCGTGCTCCATGGTCTTGATTCAACTTCCGAGATCGATCAGCTTTGTATTGTTGCTCTCAACAAAGACTTCCTCTTACTGACCATACTCGTTAACGGCGTAGGGCGTTCATGGGTATCATCATGGAAGATGACCGTCCATACGTGGAACAAGAATGGTACAATTTGAGCGAGCTAAGACTAAAGCGCACCTTTGAGGTGCGGCTCACACACAAGTGGCTCCACAAGGAAAGCGGCACGTGGAAGTACAAATGGATTCTGGCTTCCTGCGGCCACGACGAGAACGAAGATGGATCTCTCAAAAGCGTAATGGGAAGTATTACTGATATCAGTCTTCTGAAACAAGCCCAAGAAGACGCTTTAGAGCGCGCAACGCTTTCCGAAAAGCTCGCTCAGTCGCAAAAAGATGCGAACGAGATACAAGTACGTAGCAGGATAGAGGCAGAAGAGGCGAGAAAGAGCATGGAAAAGTTCATGGACATCACAAGCCATGAGATGCGTAATCCCTTGAGCGCTATCCTTCAGAGCGCGGATGGAATTGCCGCTTCACTTATAGAATTCCAAGCCTCATCGAAGACGCCAATTTTCTCGAACGAGCTTGTAGAAAGCAATCTCGAGGCCATCCAAATTATAAGCGTTTGTCATTACCGCTTGCACTGTTGGAGACATCCAGCTGACTTACATGACCAACAGCTCTGCGCACAACACCAAGGACGGATCATCAATGATGTTTTGACGCTTTCGAAACTCGACTCGGCAATGTTACTAGTATCACCAACCCCAACACAGCCTCCAGTCGTTGTCAAAGGAGCATTGAAGATGTTCGAAGGGGAGCTTGTGTCCCATGGCATCGAGCTTGAATTCTCTTTTGAGGAATCGTACAAGCGCTTCGGGATTGACTGGGTGATGATCGATCCGTCTAGGGTAACGCAAATCCTCGTCAACCTCTTGACTAACGCCATCAAATTTACGCGATTGCGAGAGAAGCGCGAGATAAAGGTGTCAATTGGAGGGTCAGTGGAGAAGCCTCCTATCATTGAACAAGTCAAATTCGAGTGGTTTCCATCCAGAGGTATTGGTTCGAAGAAAGACTTGACACTCGATCGTGAATGGGGCGAGAATAAGCCCGTCTTTGTTTACTTCGCTGTAGAAGACACAGGCCAAGGCTTGAGCAGCGAAGAGAAAACCCGGCTGTTCCATCGTTTCGCGGTATTCCTACTCTTGTAAGATCGAACGAGCCCCGAGCTAACGGTGATGTAGCAAGCGAACCCACGCACTCACGTGAAGTACGGAGGTTCGGGACTCGGTCTTTTTATTTCGCGCGAGCTTACAGAACTGCATGGTGGCGAAATTGGTCTTTACTCTGAGGCCGGAAAGGGTAGTAAGTAACTTGCACTTTCAATGAGACTGAGTTCCTGGGCTGAACATGTCTCAGGCACCTTTGCATTCTACGTCAAAGGAAGAAGAGCATCACCACCAGCCGAGAAAGCGATGCAGCAGCTTGAGACCCAGTCTGCAGACTGTCGAACAGCTTCGCCGATCAAAGCTCAAAGATCGCAGACAAACGTGCCAACTAAGCTAGCAAGTCTGTCTATAACACAGAGTAGCCAGAGCAAGGGAGAGTCGGAGAGTTTTCAAGTCTTGCTTGTCGAGGATAATCTGGTCAACCGTGGGTGTTTTCAAACCTTTCAAGCCATTGGCACTGACTTTGGATTAGAGAAAGTTCTTTGTAAACAGCTACAGAAAGTGGGATGTACCGTGCACGTCGCGAACCATGGGCAAGAAGCACTAGACTTCATGCAAAGTTCCAATCTGTGGACAAATAACCCTGGTGGCAAAGCTGTTGATGTTGTCCTCATGGATCTTGAGATGCCAGTAATGGACGGACTTACGTGCGCCCGACGTATCAGGGAGTTGGAGGGCAAGGGTACCTTGATCAGACACGTCCCGCTCATTGCCGTGACGGCCAATGCACGTAAGGAGCAGATCGAGACTTCACTGGGTGCGGGAATGGTAAGTTGCCAGTCGGGTCTTCAGCGATGCAAGACCATTGCGCATTAATTTGGCAAATCTGACTCGAGGACAGGACGATGTTATGCCGAAGCCTTTCCGAGTATCGGAGCTGCTTACCAAGATGAAAGCGCTAAAGCTGCCGGAATAAATGTTAGAATAGATGGAAGGTCTCTTATCATCGGACCTCTCTGCGGCTCCAGAACCGATGTCAGGAGACACATGATCACCGCCTTCTCCAGCTCAGACAGTATCTCCCGCTTCGTAATAGACATTCATTAATACTCTTATATGCAAAGGATTCGCCGCAACCCGATGGATCAGTGTGCTTGAGCAGGCCTATTTTTAGCCAGCGCTATGAATAGTGGTTTGCGTTAGATTGTTGTGAGGGGGAAAACGGCCAGCTCGTATTTTAAATACCCGAAGCCAACCAGTATGCTAATGTAGATGCTGAAGGGGGGCCGGGACACTAGAGTCGAGACTCGATAAGGAGCTGGACAATTTTACCGACAGTACTCAAGTGCTGATAGATCATGGAATGATAACAGGAAGCGTTTGAGATGGATGTTGCGTGCAGGCGAGCCACACTTCATTCTCGCAGCCTCTTCCGTATTTACTACTTTCGGTATTTCCTCCACAAGACCTCTGATGCTTCAGCTCACCTCTCCAACTTCTTTGGCGTCGTAACCCCCAAACTGACCAGTCCCATCAATCATACAGCATTCTTGTTCGTATCCTCCGGCTCAAGCCATCCCACACTAAGCTGCTCTGCCTGCGCTCCCTGTGTCTCCCAAAGTTCAAACCGCGCCACACACCGATACCCCCCCATCAAGAATTCCCCCAACTCCCCCAACATCCTATGCGCCATCGCATACGTCAACCGCCCCGTCAGATTGTCGAGGTAGATTTCTGCCCCATATGCATCCAGGCTCAACGCCCCCGCGTCCAAATCCTCCCCTTGCCGCTCGAAGTACTGCGCAATCAGGGACGTTTGGAGGGAGATGATGGCGGCGAAATAGTTGCGTTCGGGGAACAAGTGCCGGTATTGGGTGAAGTGGATGTCGTGCGTGGCGTCGATTTTGATCACGATTCGGGGTGGATCGAAACTGATGGTGCTGTTTGGGTTCGGGAGGTTCGGGAGGACCGGGTGCGAGATGCTGGCGAGGGTCGGTGGTGTAGCCGCTGATGTGGCTGGAGTAAAGGTGGAAAAGATCGTTAGGAGCGAGAGAGCGAGACGTTGGATGGTGCGCTGGTGGGACATTGTGACGGGAAATGGTGAGAATGGAGGAATCTGCTAGAAGAATCACTTCCATCGTCGTTCTTTAAATGCTCGCTAGAAAATTGTCAAAGCTGTTCTTTGGGCCTACGCTCGGGCTTTCGAACGTTTTTTCCCTCCTGTTCTTTTGTTTTCGACAAACGTGCTCTGCAAATCCAATCATGTTTCGCGATTGGCGATCTGCGCTACATCTTAAGTAGTTTCAGACGTCGCGCGCGTTGGGAGAGATGTGCCATGACCTCAAAGTGAGATTCATAGCCGCGCGCGGTGGCGCCGGGTCCACATATAAAAGAGTTCTAGATCGTATCGCACCTATAGACAACTAGCTTAAGCACCTCTCGTGCAGCGCTGAATAGGACTTCGGCTGTCGCGTTAATGCGGGTCATCTGCTAAGCCAGAAAAGTTTGTTGTTGGGTTTGTAGTGTCCATGTCCGAGCAAATCTCCGGTTACATTGTCCCCGCCGCCGTTTCAAGGCTCCGAATAGTGCGTCCCAGATTTCTAGACGATTAACTAGGATGTTGTCTGCACGGGTCCGAGGCTACACGCGAATGATCTGAACTGGACTGTGGTGTGCGGACTAATAGTATGAAGTTTAAGTGTGACATTGAATCATTGATGATATTGCTTGTTCATGTTCACTTTTAATATTTTCACTTCAACGCTGCGGTAACCGTAGCCAGTAGCAATTACGAAGATTTTTCCAGTTTATGGAACTGAACGAACGCTAATTTTCTTCCAGGGTCTTACTGACTGCAGTAGTATTTTGATGCTGGTCCCCCAAATTGGCTGAACCATTGGCCCGGATTAGGTCAGACGGAAGATGGATTACGGATTGCGTGAATGAATTTCAATTTAACTATTCAGGGTCTGTCTTGAGGCTGAGTGATTCGGGGCATTATTGGAAGCTTTCGCCACTATTACTACCTCCTCTGCCTCCATCGACTTCACTGCTGTGACTGGAAGTAGTACACAGTGCCATCAAGAATGCCTTCAAGGATATGCTTGGGAAGACTAGGAAACAGCTGTGCCAAGCCAACGTCCATTCTTAGATAAGTTTCTTCCGGATAGTGATCGTGGAACACATATGTGTAGAAAGGCGTCCACGTCCAGGGAAACGGAAAGGCTTGCTCGGGGAATGACTCCTTCGTCAGATGTTTGTTCAAAAAATGTAGAGACCACCACCGTTGACTTCCCACAAGAGCAATATACGGGCGTAGATCGTCGTTATGAAGTGTGATGCTCTTCAATGTGGCTTTCTTTTTCTGACTATGATATTCCAGCCAGTGCAGTACGTCCATCATTTGGGAAAACCCTAAGAAATCCATGGATACCAGACGACCATATGGGAGAGGCTCGAAGTCTTTTACTAACGTTACTATTGTCATAAGCCGGTACCACGCTTTCACAAAGTATGTTCGCTCCGCCGTTGTCATACCGCGGTCATCAAATTTCCCCTTAGCATGATCAATGACACTCCGTTCGTAGCGAGAGGAAGCAAGCCACGCGATAGCGGCATTTGAGAAAAAGAGCTCCGCGCGGCCTATGATTGCCTGGTTTGCATCAGACGGCTGCTGATTTTGTGCAGAGTGAGACTGAGCTTCCATGAGACCTTGAGCTTCATCGAAACAGTCGACAGCGCGGGGAAGTACTGCTCTGCAGATGGACGGGAGATCTTGCTTCCAGATGGCGAAGAGGTTGCGTGAAACGTTGCTCAGAGCGGCAGCGGTAGAAAAATCATGGACGGATTTGAAGACTTGAATGATGATTTCTGCCGGCAGGTCTGAGAACGACAATTTAGGTGCGGCGGGCGTACCTGCGCGTTGGTTGTTGCACTGATTTAGTGTTCTCCGCTTTTTCAAAAGTCGTAATCTGGAAGAGCGTCGCCGTGCAGAATGTGTCGCAGGTGTAGGGGTCTTTCTCGTTCTCGCCATCTTTCATGTAGAAAAGCCAATTGTCTTTGTAGAGAGGAAGAAGGTTTCCAAGGTATGTATGATATCTGGATCAGTCAATCTAAAATCTTTTAAAGCTTCTGTGAAAGGAAGTGTTGAGCTTGAGCCATCACACAGGATATTACCAACACTATCACGAGCTTGAAGCTGACAAATACATACTATTAACACTGGGGAGAGATCGACAGACATCCTCTATTCCCTTAGCCGTATGCCCCCCCACCCAGATCGGGCTCAGTCTGTTTAACATTGGGTACATGTTGCAGGTGCGGCTGGCCCTTTTAAAACTATAATGCTACCTACAGATCGCCCCCATGGACAGGATCACCCGCGCCTTCAGGGGCCCCTACGCTTGCATACTCCCTCCTACACTCTATCCGTACGTCGGCAAGATGGCTATGGTTGCGTCTTGCAGCAAGAATGAGACAACACGGAAAGTGCACATCCTTTATCAAGGGGACGCTCGCCGGGATTCTTTTCAGGAACGATGATTTGTGAATCGAGAGAATAGACTCGAAATGGCGGTGAAGCCCTTGTTCGCAAGCCACGAGAAGAGGTGCGAAAATGTTGCGTGCAGGCGAGTCATGCTGGCCGCCCATGGGCGCGCAAGAGAAGCGTTTGCATCTAAATCCTGTCAATGCGAGACTTGGCTGCAGGGCTGTAGTAGGTTTGCTCTTACCTGGTTCGTCGATCAATTTGATGAGACGCTGGACGGCCGGGTCTTCATTACCCCAATCCGTTCTTTTTGCGCGAGTTGTAAGCCAGAATGGATATTCGAAGTCGGACGGGTAGAATCCAGAAAACTCCCAGTCTATTATTGAAGCAACTTGCAGGGTTTCTGGGTTGACCACTATGTTGTGCTGTGCAAGATCATTGTGGCAATAAACGTAGTCTTTGGTAGCCGACTTTCTCGATCGATAATGAGCCCGTCTCGCTCTAGTTTGTAATCTGTATGGGGGAATGATATTGCCGCGCACGGAACCAAGTGTGCTGGATCTCAATTGATGGAGCTGAGGGAGAACCGTGTCATTGATGTACAGGAAAACATTGCTAGTGAGTCTTTCCCGGTCTTTTTCATTGAGTGTCACAACCAAATCATCCATGAGCTCCCCGTGCACGGCTTCCATTGTGATGCTAGCAACACCACCTTCGAGCGAGAAATGGAGAAACTTTGGGACGTGGATGGTCGTATTCTGAGAGATAAAGATCAAGGCATCTCTCTCGTTCTCGAGCAGTTCGCGCGACCAAGGTACAGTAATGAGCTCGCCCTTGCAGTTCGTGTATCTTTCCTGTTGGCGCAGCTGTCGCTTGGTGAATGTCGTGGAGGTCAGAGTGTAATGTCTATCGGCTGGGATCTCCCATTCGTCGAAATCCCCGCCAGGTTTCGTTATATGCGTGACTTCGGCCATGGTGAGAAGAAGAAAAGATGATGAAGAGGAGATGAAACGAGGAGAAGAGGAAGAAGCAGCAAATCTAGCGCAGATGACTAATCATGCCCTACTTTCACTACTGGTTTCCACTCCTATTTGCACGTTACCCCCATTTACACGCTCTTAAATTTAATAAATTCGATATAGATAATTACTACTATTATAGCTACTAATATTATTTATTTAAATAATCTAATAAATTTATTCTATTATAATAACTTATATTAATATATACTAGAGCGCGGGCTTTTTAATAGTAAAAAGCTTATCGAGTACTAATTTTTAACTATTTAATTCTTAAAGAGACTCTCTAAAACCTCTTAAACCTTTCGAGAACTCTTTAAGAGCTCTTCGAGAGCTTCTATCGAGGGGCTATCGAAGTAAACTTAAAATTTAATTATTTTAATAATATTTAATTAATTTTAAGTTTACTTTAATAGCCTCTCGATAGAAGCTCTCGAAGAGCTCTTAAAGAGCTTTAAAGAATCTTAGAGATTTTAAAAGATCTAAATCTGAGAATCGAGAGAGACGTTATAATTTATTTGATATACTTAAGAGAAGACCCTCTAAAATTCTCTTAACCCTTCGAGGGCTCTTCGAGAGCTTCTATCGAAGAGACTCTTCTCGTAAGCTCGATAGATAAATACTTTATCAAATTTCGTCTACGCTACGTTATTTAAAAGAATATAAATAATTTTATAATTCTATATACTTAGTTTATTATTATATTTTTAATAAAATATAAGAAATTTAAAAAGATAGATTTAAGGATTTTAAAGTTCTTTTTTAACTTTCTCTTTTAGATATACTCGTATATACTCGCGTTTAGATCGAAAATAAAGAAATAAGATATATTTTAAATTAAAAATAATGAAATTCGATAATCTAATTAGTTACTAGCCTCTTAACATAGTATTTATTCTTATTCTCAAGTCTCGAGTATTAAGAAAGTAAGCTTTTTAATAAGATTTAAATAAATTATTATTAATATATATAAAAGAATAAGATAGAATTAAGTTAAAAAATCTTACTTTTATATATAGAAATAATTTTAAGTTTAAGTTTACTACGCTTTTTAATTAAACTATTTAAGTTAAATCGCTAATTCTTTTAAAATCTCTTATTAAAAAAATAGATATATATTAATTACGAGTTTAAATCTATAAATTAGATTTATAATCTATTTTTTTAATTAAAGCTATCGAGTAAATTTAATAAGCGAACTTTAATAAGCGATAATTAAATTTCTTTATCTTTATATAATTATAAGACTAATTCTTATAACTTTTTAATATTAAAAAGCGTAAATTACATTTTATAATTAAAAAAATATCTTAGAATTTTAATAGAAAATAGAAAAGTTATTCTATTTATAAATAATATATCTATTTTTAATAAGAAGTCTCGAGAGAGCTAGCGAGCTAATTTAGATAATCTAATTAAAAAACGTAATAATCTTAAATTTATAATTAATTATATATATAATTTTAAGAATTTTTAATTTAACTCTATCTTATTCTATTATATATATTAATAAATAGAATAACTTTTTTATCTTCTAGTAAAATTTTAAATTTAATTTTTTAAATTAAAGAGCGTAGTTTATATCTTTTACTATTAAGAAAACTTCGAAATTTAATCTTATAAATATTTAAAGATAAGAAATTTAAATATTATTTATTAAAAGTTCGCTTATTAAATTTACTTAATAGTTAATAGTTTTAATTAAAATATAAATATATATTATTTAATCTTAAAATAATCTTTTTATTTTATATTAAGATCTTTTAATTAGTTTTTTAAATTATAAAGCGTAATTTATACTTTTAAATAAAAAAGAATTATTAAACTTAGTCTTATAGATATTTAAAGATAATAAATTTAAATATCGTTTATTAAAAACTTATTTACTCTATTAAAAATATTTTTTAATATAACTTTAAATAGTCGAGTAGTAATAGTTTTAATAGAATTCGAAACTATTTCGCTTCGTTCTCGATTCGAACTTATTAATCTCTCTTATTAAAAAAATCGTAAAAATCGTAAAATAATAAGAGTATAAAAATTATAAAAATCGTAAAATTTTTAAAATAAATAAGAATTCTATAAATTGTAAAAATAAAAATAAAAAAAATTAATATTAAAAAAGTATAATAGATATTAAAATTAACTTCTTATTAATTAAATCTAAATTATTTTAAAGTTAAATAATTCTCTAGAAACTTATTATTAATATAACTTCTCTTTTTTCTAATAAAATTTTATTATTATTTTTATTAATTATAAAACTTTATTTATACTTTCTAATAATTTAAGTTTTATAAAATTTAATCTTATATTATTATATAAATCTTAAATTAAAGATTTTTACTCTTCGAGAGTTAAATTTAATCTCGAAATTAGATTTAAATTTATTAATAATATTAAAATATATATAGAATATTAATTATATAGAGTTATTTATAAGTATAAAGTTTATATATATATACGAGTAAAGATTTATAAATTAAATTTATATATTTTTTTAATTAGAGCTATCGAGTAAATAGATAAGCGATCTTTAATAAGCGAACTTTAATAAGCGATATTTAAACTTCTTACGCTTTAAATAATTATAAGACTAAATTTAAATTTAAATTTTTTCTTTAAAAGCTTATATTTTATTCTATAATTTGAAAAAAATTTTAAAATTTTAATAGAAAATAAAAAAGTTATTCTAAAATTAAATAATATATATCTATTTTTTAATTAGCGCTATTCGACTATCGAGAGATCTTTAATAAACGAACTTTAATAAGCGATATTTGAATTTCTTATACTTTAATAATTATAAGATTAAATTTAAGAATTCTTTTTTATTTAAAAGCTTATATTTTATTCTATAATTTAAAAAAAAGTCTTAAAATTTTATTAAAAAAAAAAAAAGTTATTCTATATATTAATAACGTATATCTATTTTTTAATAATTACGAACGTTTAATAATTACGAACGTTAATTTATTTACTCGCGATAACTTAGTCGATTTAATTAAAAAGCGTAGTAATCTTAAATTTATAATTAACTATATATATAGATTTAAGATTTTTAAACTTAATTCTTTCTTATTCTATTATATATATTAATAATATTAAGTTATTTTAAATTTAATAAAAACTTATATATATAATATAAATTAAAAGAAAGATTAAAATTATAAGAATTTTATATATATAATAAAAGAGTAAATATTTTTTAATTAAATTATAACTTACTCTTATTAAATTAAAAACTAATATATTAAAATTAAAATCTATTTTATCTTTATCTTTAAAGATAATACTAATAATAAAAATAATATTTATTAATAACTCTTTACTTAAACTCTATATTTTATAAAGTATATATTAAAAATAAAGCTTAATTAAATTTTATTAAAAAATTAAAAAAAAAGATATTCTTAATACTAGTTAATATTTTATTACTTTAAATTATTTAAAATAATCTTAAGAAGATAAAGTAATAAAAAAAGAATAGAATTTAATATAAATAAATATATTAAGATAAAGAATACTTTTTAATTTTACTTTTATTTAAAAGTAATTAAGTAATATAAAAAAAGATAAACTTTTATTAAAAAAGATTATTATATCTATTATATCTCTTATATTAATATTATTAAATAAGTTTAAATTTATAAATTAAATTTATAGAAAGTAATAAATAAGTTAAAAACGATATTAGAAAGAGCTAATTTCTTTAAAAACTTTAATAAAATATATTTTCTAGTAAGACTTAATAATAGAGATAGATTATATTATATTATAGAATTCTTTAATTATTAATTAATTAAATTATCTAAAGCTCTTATATAATTCGCTAAACTAGATATAATTCTAAAGACTAATTATAAATTTAGAATATATCTAAAAGCTTACGAAGTTAATTATTTTAGAGATACTACGTCTAAATAATTAATATAATCTAAATAAAAATAAGTTAATAATTATATAAATAATATAGTTACTTTTAATAACGAGGTTTTATTACTATCGTATTATAATAGATAATAATAAGAATTTAGATCTTTTATCTATAAGAGAAATATACGATATATACTTTTCTCTAGATATATGAAAAGAATAATACTTTTTTATCTTTAAATTATTATAAGACTAAATTATAGAATTTATAAGATATTAAATTAAATAAACTACGTGCTATAATTTAAAATAAAAATAAAAATATTTTAATAAAAATTAAGAAAGTTATTTTAAATATAAATAATATATATATATATTTTCTAAATTAGAGCTTTTTAATAAAGCGATTTTTAATAAGCGATATTTAATTTCTTTATCTTTAAATAATTATAAGATTAAATTTTAAAATTCTTAAATCGTTAAAGAGTATAAAGAGCGCTCTATAAGTTAAAAAATTAAAAGATTCTAATAGAAAAAAAAGACGTTATTTTAAAATTAAATAAGATATATTTAATTTTTTAATAAGAATACTTAAGAGAGTTAGCGAGCTAATTTAAATAGTTTAATTAAAAAGTATAATAAATATAAACTTATAATTAGCTATATATATAAATTTAAGATTTTTTAACTTAATTCTATAATTTTCTTTTATATATATTTATTAAAAGCGTATTTTTAATATATTATTTAACTTTATAATCTAGCGTCTTAATAGAAGATATCTTCTATTAATATATATAAAAGAATAAGATAGAGCTAAGCTTGAAAATCTTAAATTTATATATATAGTTAATTATAAATTCGAGTTCTATACGCTTTTTAATTAGATCGACTAAGTTAGCTCGATAGCCCTTTCGCGCTTCTCTTATTAAAAATTTATATATAGAAGTTTTACACTTTAAAGTACTTAGCTTACGATATATATAATTACTTTATAATTTCTCAAATTATAGAGCTCGCTTTACGCTTTCTAACGCTATAAAAATTATAAAGTTTAATTTACTATTAGTAAATTAAATAAATATTTAAATATAATAATTATAATAGTTATATTAAACGCGTTTAAGATTAGATAATAATTCTTTTATCTATTTATATAATTATTCTTCTTTTATTATTCTATTAATTTTATTAATTCTATTAATATAAATATAATCGTCTTCGATACTCCTCGTCTAAAGGTTACTTAATATTTTAAATATATATATCTCTTTTACCCGCCTCTTAGAGCCTCTACTAATATTCTTAAATTACTTCTTAGCGAATTTATTATTATTAGTAATCGAGGCCATAAGCGAGCTTAATAGCTATTTATTACTACTTATAAACGCGTTAAAAAACTCTTAAAAAGAGCTTAAACGAATACGTTCTTCTCTATATACTTCTTCTAAATTAGCGATAGTATCTTTTAATTCAATAATACTATCTCTTAAAACGCGTTTTCTTTCTCTATCTATTCTTTATTACTCTATTTTAAAGTCTCTTAACGCGTATTAGATTCTAAATATTATTAAGAAGAAGCTTTTAAAAATATAATAATTATATTAAACGCGTTCGAGATCGAATAATAATCCTTTCATCTATTTATATAACTATTCTTCTTTTATTATTTTATTAATTCTATTAATTTCATTAATATAAATATATTTACTCTTAATACTCTCGTACTTAATTAAATAAGAGAAGAATCTATAATAGACGAATATAGAGAATACTATAAAGAATATTACGAAGATAGTTATTAGTAATAGTAATATAATAAATCTACTCTTTACGATCTTATATTAATTTATTTAGTTAATATAAGAGAAGTTAATATAATAAACGAATATAAAGAATACTATAAAGAATATTATAAAGATAGTTATTAGTAGTAGTAATATAATAAATCTACTCTTTATAATCTTATATTAATTTACTTAGCTAGTATAAGAGAAGTTAATATAGTAAGCGAATATAAAGAATACTATAAAGAAATTAAGCGATAATAAGACTCTTAGTATTAAGAATACGGCTTAGCTCTTTAAGATCCCACGTTATATACTCTTTACGATTCTATATTAAATTATTACTTAGTAAGCGAAGAATACTATTATAATTTAATTTATTATTTCTATTATATTAATATAGTATATTACTATAATAACGTTATAAGAGAAGAATTTACTACGACGATTATAGCTAATTAGACCTTTACTAAAGAAATATCGAACGATATATATTTAGACGAATTGAAACCATCCGATATCTTACTCTAATAGCTATTTTATTATTCGAAAGATTTTATTATAATAAGAGATAATGTAAGATTTACACCACTAATTAATATATTATCTTTATTTCTTTTCGATATTTCGATACTTCTTATTATAAGAATATAATCTTTCTCTATTTTTTATAGATAATTATTACGAATTAATTCTCTATACTTAATACACCTTTCTAATTAGATCTTAGCGCGCCTCTCTTCGTATATATATATTTATATATAGATTAAAAACGTATAGTAAGCGATTAGAGTTCGATTTAACTTAGAACTAGGGCTAGAATTCGATTTAACTTAGAAAAATCCAACTTCATGAATTTAATTCATAGGCCTTTACTTATTATATTATATTTTCTTTTTATTTATATAGCTCGATAGTCTTATTCTTCTATTCTATCTTATTTATATTAATATTATATTTATATTAATTTTAATAATATTAATCTTACTTTATTATTATAATAATAATAATAAAATAAATAAAATAGATTTTACTATAATATCGAGCTTTATTAGATTTTATTATTAATTTTATTATAATAAGTTTAAAGAAATAAAAGCGATAATTAAAGAAGAGATAAAAAAAAAAAAATTAATATATATAAAAGAATAAGATAGGGCTAAGCTTAAAAATCTTAAATTTATATATATAGTTAATTATAAATTCGAGATTATTATATCTTTTAACTAGATCGACTAAGTTATCGCGAATAAATAAATTAGCGTTCGTAACTATTAAAATCTCTTACTCTACTTTTAATTCTTTAATAACTTTACTATTTTCTATTTAAATTTTAAGATTATTTTTTTAAATTATAGAATGAAATATAGAGTTTTAGATAAAAAAAGAATTTTTAATTTTAGTCTTATAATTATTAAAGCGTAAGGAATTTAAATATCGCTTATTAAAGTTTACTCGATAGTCGAACAGCTCTAATTATAAAATAGATATATATTATTTAATTTTAAGATAACTTTTTTATTTTCTATTAAAATTTTAAGATTTTTCTTTTAAATTATAGAATAAAATGTAGGCTTTAAGAGAAAATAAATTTTCTTAAATTTAGTCTTATAATTATTAAAGCGTAAGGAATTCAAATATCGCTTATCTATTTACTCGATAGCTCTAATTAAAAAAATAATTATAAATTTAATTTATAAATCTTTACTCGTTAAATATAATAGATTAATTAAATTTAAAAATTACTAATTTAAATTCTTTAATATAAAGTCTTAATAGAAATATAAGATATTATTATTATACTAGTTTATTATATAAATTTAATAAAAGATAGACGTTTTAATATTACGTCGAATTTATCGAATTTAAGAGCGTATAAATAGGGGTAATATGCAAATAGGGGTGGAAACGAGTACGGCCCGGCAAATTCAATCAAGCTATTACAATTTAGAAAGGTCGTTGTAACGGAAAGATGCTACTGTTGGCGCCATTCTTAGTTCTCGTGACCGTGGAATTCTTGCGACAGCTCCTATACATTGCGACTCAGCAGAGGATGATCTTAAGCGCAAAATTGTGGGTAGTAGAACTTGTACGCAGTATCCGTTCTGACGATCACACCTTATGAATCCCCTTGAATGCCGTCTTTGTTGATTCGAAAAAACGAAGATTTTTTTGCTCATCTTCAGTTTGAGTGATGAAGGACTCAATACGCCACCAATAGTAGGCCCGAGTAGGCTAAGGAAAATCGGTAGCTCCTCTACCCGTTTCCATTGACACCCACCACCTCGAGTTTTCCAGTCAAGACAGTATCCGTGAAATGTGAATAGTGTTTATGGTGGAGGACAGTCCCACCAAAGGCTTGAGATGCTGTTGATACAGTCGAGAGGAAAATGCCTACAAGGGCACGCTCTCACTCACCCAAGGAGTTCCCGTCAGGGTCAGTAGAACGAGCGAAAAGTGCGCTCCTATCTGTACTCTAGTAAACCTTCAGACGGACTTGCCCAACATTTGCGAGGGCCCTTATCACGTTGAACGTGCGGTATCTTCTTATCATCATTCTCGTGGGGTGTCTGACCTCATCTTGCATGAGAAGTCTAACGACGAATGATAAAATACGGCCGAGAATCTCCCCACAGGTATCTTTAAGACGTTGTGGACTCCTGCCTGCTGAATCTTGAGAAGTTTGGTCTCACCTTGTTCTCCAGCCTGTTTCATCGCCCAAAAAATCCTGCGCATCCCAGTCAGCAATGGACCACAAGAAGTCGTTCGTGGGAGACGAAGAAAGCCCAGTGACTTCGAAGGAAGCCCCCAAGATCACCGTGTCTACGGACGATGGTGGAGCAACAACAGTGCTCTTGACACCGGCGGCGGACCGCGCTTTAGTATGGAAATTTGACTTGCGCATCTTGCCCGTATTAGCATGCATGTATCTTTTCAACAGTCTCGACAAGTCTAACCTCGGAAACGCAAAAACCGCTGGACTTGAAAAGACCCTGAGTCTCAAGGGAAATCAGTACAACATCATTCTGAGCGTGTTTTTCGTTCCATATGTCTTGACGGCACCGTTCTTGGGAATCATGGGCAAGAAATTGGGCCCTAATCGCGTGTTGCCAGCTATGATGTTCTCTTTCGGATGTTTCACCGTGATGGTCACTGCTGTAATGAACTTTGGTGGGTTGATGACTATTCGATGGTTCTTGGGAATGTCTGAGAGTGCATTCTTTCCTTTGGTGATATATTATCTTACCACGTATGTACCATTGCCTTTGTGCCTCCTAGTTTCCTCACATTTCTCCATGTTGGCAACTGATGCATTACAGGTTCTACCGCCGCGACGAACTAGCCCGTCGCCTCGCCCTCTTCTACGCCGCCCAAAGCATTGCATCTGCCTTTTCAGGGATCCTCGCATTCGGCGTGTTCCAAATAGAGACGGGCTCCCTAGCCGACTGGCGCTACCTCTTCCTCGTAGAGGGCTGTTGCACGATCACCTTCTCAGTCTTCGCTTTCTGGTATCTCCCGCAGTCTGCTTCGCATGCGCACTTCCTCTCCCAGGAAGAGAAAGACTGTCAGCGTGTCTAGTTCCTTCTATGTTCTATGCATGCGTCCCTTCTACATCCTTCCATACATATTCCATTATTGTTCCTTTCATGTAGCTAGCCATAGATAGCAGTGCTTTGTTCTCCATCAGCTACATAATGGCTAATAACCCCACCACTGAATCTACACACTTTCTATCATCACCACTACTGTGCTACGCTGAGAGGTTATAAGCCCTCAATTAATACTAATAATACATTAATATTCCAATTATATCAAATTTTAAAAAACACACATCCTTCTAGCCACAATAAGCAAATCAGAACAATAAGATAGTGAAGACCAACAGCCTATCACACCCACACTAGAGAAGTTATAAGAATTATATAATCTACGAATCTAGAAGACAAATTAGATAAAGCCTAAATAATTACGACTTAAGAAGATCTTTAAATTCGCTATACTCTTATCGATAATTAATATTTCTATACTTAAAAAAGTATTTAATTAAGATCGCTAGTATTAAATAATATATAGTTACTATTAGATAGCTAAAATATACTTAATCCTCGCTAAAATACTAATTCAACTATAAGAGAACGAAGAGTATAATAAATAGAAGGTCGCTAACTTATAAATTAAAGATAATATATATATATCTCTTAAATTAGATAACTATATCTATATTATAGATATTTATAATATATATAATATAATTAAAACACTCGAAAGTATATATAAATCTAAAGAATATATCTTTCATAAAGTATTATAAAAGATTATTAGTCGAGTAAGCTTAGCTAACTATAAAGAAGTTACTAAATATATTAAGATAATTAAAAAAGTTAAAATAAAACTCGCTAAGTTAGACTATTAATATATATAAAAAATTATAATATTCTTTCTTTATAGACTTCTCTTCTCTTATAAATTATTTATAAAAATTATCTTAAATAGTCGAGATAAAGATGTTAAGAAAAGACTATTAAAATCGAATTTCGACTATATTATTAAATAACTTCTTAATAAAGAACGTTATTAGAAATTAACTAGTATTAATAACTTTAATAATAAGATTATATTTATAAATAATAAGAATAAGAGAATAACGATAAGAATCGTAATAATAATAATAATAATAAAATTACTCTCTAGTTTAAGTATAACGACGATAGTCGCTATTATAATAGAATTTACTAGCTATCTAATCTCGATTAAGCCTTCGCTAAGTAAGTTAAAAAGAATAAGAATTATATCGAGAAATTTAAGAAGAAAAAGAAGACTAATAAGCTTACTACCTTTATCGAATCTATTAAAAAACTAAAAATAGTAAGAGCGGTCTATGCGAAGGCTATTACGATATTATATAATAATAACTAATATTTTAATAATATAGTCTTATTTTATATAATATATTCCGAAGTCTATTTCGTTAAGAAATTAATATCTCTCGAAAATTCTATTCTAGTTAAGACTGCTAATAAGAGGATATTAAAGATTACTATCATAAATAATACTCTATTAAAGATTCTTATTAAGAATAATAATAGTGAGAATAAAGAATATATATTTATACTTATAAATATCTACTATATCGAAGATCTATTTATAAATCTATTATCTCTAGATATATTTTAATATAATAATCTTACTTATATTAAAAAGAGAGATTATTTAAGAGTTTATAATAATAATAATAATATTATTTTTAAGAAAAAATTAATAAATATACTTTATAAGCTAAGATTTATATTATTTAAAGTTATAATAATTAAAAAGATTACTATAACTATAGTTATTAAGAAAGCTAATTACTAAAAGATAATAGCTATTAAATAATATTAAGTATTAAATTATTTAAATTTTAATAATATTATTAAATTATTAACTATAATAAAGAGAATAAAAATTATAAATAATATTAAAAGATAATTTTATAAGTTATATATCTATAGAAAATAGAAAAAGACTCTAAATTATAAATTAATAATTAAAATAGAAAATACTTTTAATAATATTTATATAGATCTCTTTAATAGCGAATTAATATTATTTTACTTTAAAAAAGATTATTACTATTATTCTATAAAGATTAATTAAAAAACTTAATTTCGATAAATAGACTTCTTAAAAACTAAAAATTAGATACTTAAATTACTATAAAACTTTATTATTATAATTAAAACGTAGTTTTATATTACTCTTAAATATATTTATTTTAATAATAAAAATAACTATAATAATAAGAAAATCTAAGATTAATTAGCTTTTTAAGATATATAATAAAAGTTAATTATATTTAATTCATCTAAATAGAATAATATTAATAAGTATATTAATAATATTTTTATTTAGAAGATATATATCTAATTAATAATTATAGATCTATTATTAAATTTATAAATTAAAACTATTAAAGTAGCTATTCTAAATATAAACTACTTATTTATAATTCTATTAAAAAAAATAACTAAAATATTATATTAGATCTTTATTAAAAATAAGCTAAATATAATTTATTTAAGACTATTTAAAATAACGATTTACGTCTATAATTATAAGTATAAATAAAAAAAAAAAAAATTAAATAAGAGTTTAAATATATTTTACTTAGCTATAAGAAATTTAATTAATATTAATTATAGAATAAATATAAATCTTATCTAATATAACGATATAATATCTTATAAAGATCTCTTTAGACTTTTATTTTATCTTTTAATAATATTAAAAACGATTTAAATAAGATATTAGAGAATAAGAATATTATAAATACTATTATTATTATTAAAAATTTTTTATTATTTCTAAAAGCTTCTTTTTTATTAGCTATAAATAGTAAAATAATAATAAATTTATTTAAAAAAGACTTTAAAGTTATAATCTAAAATTTATTTATAAATTTAGAAAATCTCGAGATTAATTATATTTCGAATTTATCTAAATTAAGTAATTAGAAGAATATTATTTTTAATATATTAAATTTATCTATATCTAATTTATTAAAATATTTATAATAAATTAAAAATAAATTAAAAAATTATAATATTATTTAAAATAATAAATAGATTAATTTTAATATTTTAAAAAAGAGATTTATTAAGTTAATATAGATTATATTACTTATAACTAATATTTAATCTTATATTTATAAAAAAAATAATTAATAAATTTAAAATATTTTAATAAATAATCGCTATATAGAAATAATAAAATTTATTATAGAAGATAAAGATATAAAAGCTAGTATTAAGACTAATATATTATATTATTTTTAAAAAAAATTATAAGAAAAAGCTAAGAGTAGATAATAAAATTCTATATTATAAAATTAAATATATTATTAAAAACTTTTTTTAATAAGAAGATATTAACTATAATAAAATCTTTTTAGAGATTATTAAGTTAATTATATAAAAGATTTTTCTAATTTTAATTATATACTATAATTAGAAAGTAAATCTAATTAATATTATAATAGTATTTCTATATATAAAATTTAAATATAAGATTTATATAAAATAGCTAGAAGACTTTATTAAATTAAATTAAGATTAAATTTATTTATTATTTAGAGTATTATATAGATTAAAATAATTTAATTATAAATAATATAAAATATTAATAAAGTTTCTATTTAAAATTAGATTTATATATTTATAATTTAATTTATATCTATTTCTCTATTAATTAGATAAAGAAATTATCTTTCTAATTATCTATATTAATAATATTAAAATTATTAATAATTAATTATTAATTAATTAGACTAAAAGACTTTTATATAAATAATTCGATATTATAAATCTTAATTTATATATATACTATCTAGATATAAAGATTAAAAGAAATTATTTAATAAAAATATTTAAATAAATTAACTTATATTTATTAATAAGATCCTCGTAATTTATAATATAAGAGAGTATTATATATTATTTATTCTAATAAAATTAAATATAAATAATTATCTTATTTTTATATCTAATATATATATAATTAGCTTAGAGAATATTATTATATTTAAAAGTAATTTAGAGAAAATTAATTATTTAACTATTTAGATATAGTTAAATATAATATTTACTATTAATAAACTCGCTATATTCTCTTTTAATCTAAATTATAAATATTAATAAGTATATAAAAAGATATTATAATATTTAACTAGAATTAGAATATATAAAGTAATTTTTAAAATTATAAAAATAGTAATATTATAATTATTTAACTATTTAGATATTAATTAAATTAATAAGATATCTATAATATAATTAATAATTAAAATAATTATAATATTAAATAATAGATTTATTAATTAAAGATCTACTAAGTAGAAGATTATAATATAATTTATATATAAAATTAAATATATAATTACTTTTAATATTATTTAAAATATAATATAAATATAATATATTCTATTAAAGCTAGAATAATAGCTAGATAAATTATTTATAATATAATATAATAATAAGAGAGTTATCGATTTAATAAAGAATTTTATAAATTATAAGAGATTACGTTATATTAATATTAATTATTATTTTATATACGAATTAATAATTAATTAGATACTAAGATATAAATATATATCTATAAAGAATATAAAGATTAATAATCTTATTAAAGTATTAATTACGAGTAAAGGCCTATAAATTAAATTCATAATCATTTTTTTTGATTAGGGCTGTCGAGTAAATTTGGTAAGCGAACTTTTGATAGGCGACATTTAAATTCGCTATCTTTAAACATTTATAAGACTAAATTTAGTAATTCTTTTTTTATCTAAAAGCCCACAATTTGTTCTATAATTTAAAAAAAAAAATCCCAAAATTTTAATAGAAAACAAAAAAGTTATTCTAAAATCAAATAATGTATACCTGTTTTTTGATCAGGGCTATCCGGCTGTCCGCGATCTTTGGTGAGCGAACTTTAATAAGCGATATTTGAATTCCTTGCGCTTTAATAATTATAAGATTAAATTTCAAAATTCTTAAAAATCTGGAAAGCACAAACAGCGCTTCAAAATTTAAAAAAAAAATCTCAAAATTTTAATAGAAAACAAAAAAGTTATTCTATGTGTTAGTAATGTATACCTATTTTTTTAATAAGGGAGGCGCGCGGGAGGGCGAGATTTTGATGGTTGCGGACGCTAATTTGTTTACCCGCGATGACTCAGCCGATCTTATCAAAGAGCGTAGCGAACTCGAATTGATAATTGACTGCATATACGAATTTAAGGTTTTTAAGCTTAGCCCTATCTTATTCTTTTATATATACTAATTATTAAATTTAATAATTTTATTAAAATAATAAAGTTAATAAATAAAGATTTAAATTAATAAGTTAGAATAATATATAATTTTAATCTTAGAATAGAGGTATTTAGATATTACTAGATAGGGGAAATATTAGTATATCTAATTCCTTCTATATTCTATATATACATCCCTTTTATATTCTTTTATATATATTCTATTATTATTTCTTTTATATAGCTAGTTATAGATAGTAGTACTTTATTCTCTATTAGCTATATAATAGCTAATAACCTTACTACTAAATCTATACGCTTTCTATTATTACTACTACTATATTACGCTAAGAAAAAGAATAAGAACTATATCGAGAAATTTAAGAAGAAAAAAAAGGCTAGTAAGTTTACTACCTCTATCGAATTTATTAAAAAACTAAAAATAGTAAGAATAATCTATACGAAGGCTATTATGATATTATATAATAATAATTAATATTTCGATAATATAGTCTTATTTTATATAATATATTTCGAAGTCTATTTTATTAAGAAATTAATATCTCTCGAAAACTCTATCTTAGTTGAGATTACTAATAAGAGAATATTAGAGGATATTATCGTAGATAATATTTTATTAGAGACTCTTATTAAGAATAATAATAGCGAGAATAAAGAATATATATTTATATTTATAAATATATACTATATCGAAGATTTATTTATAAATCTACTCTCTTTAAATATATTTTAATATAATAATCTTACTTATATTAAAAAGAAGAATTATTTAAGAATCTATAATAATAATAATATTATTATTTTTAAGAGAGAATTAATAAATATACTTTATAAGCTAAGATTTATATTATTTAAAGTTATAATAATTAAAAAGATCGCTATAATTATAATTATTAAGAAAGCTAATTATTAAAAAATAATAGCTATTAAATAATATTAAGTATTAGATTATTTAAATTTTAATAATATTATTAAATTATTAACTATAATAAAAGAAATAGAAATTATAAATAATATTAAAAGATAATTTTATAAATTATATATATATAGAAAATAGAAAAAAGTCTTAAACTATAAACTAATAATTAAAATTAAAAATACTTTTAATAATATTTATATAAATCTCTTTAATAGCGAATTAATATTATCTCGCTTTAAAGAAGACTATTATTATTACTTTATAAAGATTAATTAAAAAACTTAATTTCGATAAATAGACTTCTTAAAAACTAAGAATTAAATATTTAAGTTACTATAGAACTTTATTATTATAATTAAAATATAGTTTTATATTACTTTTAAATATATTTATTCTAATAATAATAATAAGTATAATAATAAGAAAATTCGAGATTAACTAGCTTTCTAAAATATATAATAAGAGTTAATTATACTCGATTTATCTAAATAGAATAATATTAATAAATATATTAATAGTATTCTTACTTAGAAGATATATATCTAGTTAATAATTATAGATCTATTATTAAATTTATAAATTAAAGTAATTAGAATAGCTATTCTAAATATAAACTACTTATCTATAACTTTATTAAGAAAGATAGCTATAATATTATATAAGGCTTTTATTAAAAAGAAGCTAAATATAGCTTATCTAAGATTATTTAAAATAACGATTTACGCTTATAATTATAAGTATAAATAAAAGAAAAAAAAATTAAATAAGAGTTTAAATATATTTTATTTAATTATAAGAAATCTAATTAATATTAATTATAGAATTAAAATAAATCTTATTTAATATAATAACGTAATATCTTATAAAGATCTCTTTAAACTTTTATTTTATTTTCTAATAATATTAAAAATAAATTAAGTAAAATATTAAAGAATAAGAATATTATAAATACTATTATTATTATTAAAAGAATTTTATTATTCTTAGAAGCTTCTTTTTTATTAGTTATAAATAGTAAAATAATAATAAATATATTTAAAGAAGACTCTAGAGTTATAATCTAAAATCTATCTATAAATCTAGAAAATCTCGAGATTAATTATATTTCGAATTTATTTAAATTAAGTAATTAAAAGAGTATAATTCTAAATATATCTATATTTAATTTATTAAAATATTTATAATAAATTAAGAATATATTAAAAAATTATAATATTATTTAAAATAATAAATAGACTAATTTCGATATTCTAAAGAGGGGATTTATTAAGTTAATATAGATTATATTACTTATAACTAATATTAAATCTTATATTTATAAAGAAATAATTAATAAATTTAAAGTAACTTAATAAATAACTATTATATAGAAATAATAAAATTTATTATAGAAGATAAAGATATAAAAGCTAGTATTAAGACTAATATATTATATTATCTTTAAAAAAAATTATAAGAAAAAGCTAAGAGTAGATAATAAAATTCTACGCTATAAAATTAAATATATTATTAAAAATCTTTTTTAATAAGAAGATATTAATTATAATAAAATCTTTTTAAATATTATTAAATTAATTATATAAAAGATTCTCTTAACTCTAGCTATATATTATAATTAGAAAGTAAATTTAATTAATATTATAATAATATTTTTTTATATAAAATTTAAATATAAAATATAAATAAAATAACTAAAAGACTTTATTAAATTAGATTAAGATCGAGTTTATTTACTATTTAGAATATTATATAAATTAAAATAATTTAATTATAATTAATATAATACGCTAGTAAAGTTTCTATTTAAATTTAAATTTATATATTTATAATTCGATTTATATTTATTTTTTTATTAATTAAATAAAGAAATTATTTTTCTAATTATAAATATCGATAATATTAAAATTATTAATAATTAATTATTAATTAACTAGGCTAAGAGACTTTTATATAAATAATTTAATATTATAAATCTCGATTTATATATATATTATCTAGATATAAAGATCGAGAGAAATTATTTAATAAGAATATTTAAATAAATTAACTTATATTTATTAATAAGATTTTTATAATCTATAATATAGAGAAGTATTATATCTTACTTATTTTAATAAAATTAAATATAAATAATTATTTTATTTTTATATTTAATATATATATAGCTAATTTAGAAGATATTATTATATTTAAAAGTAATTTAGAGAAAATTAATTATTTAACTATTTAGATATAATTAAATATAATATTTATTATTAATAAACTAGCTATATTCTCTTTTAATTTAAATTATTAATATTAATAAATATATAAGAGAATATTATAATATTTAGTTAAAATTAAAATATATAAAGTAATCTTTAAAATTATAAAAATAATAATACTATAATTATTTAACTACTTAGATATTAATTAAATTAATAAAATATTTATAATATAATTAATAATTAAAATAATTATAATATTAAATAATAGATTAATTAATTAAAGATTTATTAAATAGAAGATTATAGTATAATTTATATATAAAATCGAATATATAGTTACTTCTAATATTATTTAAAATATAATATAAATATAATATATTCTATTAAAGCTAAAATAATAATTAAATAAATTATTTATAATATAATATAATAATAAGAGAGCTATTAATCTAGTAAAGAATCTTATAAATTATAAAAGATTATGTTATATTAATATTAATTATTATTTTATATATAAATTAATAGCTAATTAAACGCTAAGATATAAATATATATTTATAAAAGATATAAAGATTAATAGTCTTATTAAAGTATTAATTATTATAAATTTTAATAATTTTATTAAAATAATAGACTTAGTAAATAAAGATCTAAATTAATAAGCTAAAATAATATATAATTTTAATCTTAAAATAGAGGTATTTGAATATTACTAGATAGAGAGAGTATTAATATATCTAATTTCTTTATATTCTATATATACGTCCCTTCTATATCCTTTTATATATATTTTATTATTGTTTCTTTTATGTAGCTAGCCATAGATAGTAGTGCTTTATTCTTCATCAGCTACATAATAGCTGATGGCCCCACTACTGAATCTACACGCTTTCTATCAGCGTGTCTAGTTCCTTCTATGTTCTATGCATGCGTCCCTTTTACATCCTTCCATGCATATTCCATCATTGTTCCTTTCATGTAGCTAGCCATAGATAGTAGTGCTTTGTTCTCCATCAGCTACATAATGGCTGATGGCCCCACCACTGAATCTACACGCTTTCTATCATCACCACTGCTGTGCTACGCTGAGAAAGACCTCGCCTACTACCGCATGCAAACAGACAGCTCCTCTATCGTCAATGAAAAGTTCAACCTAAGAGACTCACTTGCGATTTTCAAACAGCACACGAGTTGGCTAATCCTAGGCATTGAGATCTGTCTAGGTGTTCCATTGCAATCCGTGCAACTGTTTCTGCCTCAGATTATTGGCAGGTTAGGGTTTGGGACTAGACAGGTTTAGCAATGTGATTCAAAAGAATGATTCAAAACGAAAAGGGTAATAATCCAATAGGCTAACCATATAGAGTAGTTATTAGCCTCGTCGATCACCCATAAATTAAATCACTGTTTTATATTATAAAACAGTGATTCAATTGCAAAGTTGCCCTATACGGCGTTAGCGTAACTACTTATTTAGACATACAAAATTGAAAGAATATTGCGGAGACAGTCAGCAGCAGCAATAACACAACAGGTCTACTCTCCACAGTCTCACATCAATCCACTCAATTATCCACTCAGTCAGCCACTTAGCCAGAGCACTTAGTTGAGCAAGAGGAGGAACCACTGCAGCAGGCACATGCGGAGAACACTGCGGAGAAACCAAGCGACAACAAGGCCACCATCATCAAGAACACGGCTCAGCTCTCCAAGATCCCACGTTATATGCTCTCCACAATCCCACGTCAAATCACCACTTAGCAGGCGGAGAACGACACTACAATTTGGCCTGCTATCTCCGCGTGCCTAGGCAATATCACATTGTGGTACATCACTGCAATGAGCACACAAGAGAAGGATCTACTGCGTCGATCACAGCCAATTAGATATCTGCAGGCAAGGGTCACCTATCGAACGATGCATATTTGGACGAATTGAAACCGTTCGATATCTTGTCTCGACAGCCATTTCAGCTATTTGGACTATCGCAGACATAGGGATGTCCCAGTTATTTCAGCTACTTGGGCTACCGCAGCCGTGGGGATATTTCAGCTATCCCAGCTATTTGGGCTATCGCAGCCATGAAGATGTCTCAACTATTCCAGTTATTTGGGCTATCGCAGCTATGGAGATGTCTCAGCAATTCCAGCTATTTGGGGTACCACAGCCATGGAGATGTCTCAGGTATTTCAGCTGTTTAGGCTACCGCAGCCATGGGGATATTTCAGCTATCCCAGCTATTTGGGCTACCGCAGCCATGAAGTGTCTTAGCTATTCCAGCCATTTGGGCTATCGCAGCCCTGGGGACATCTCGGTTACTCCAGCTATCGAGGCTACCGCAGCCATGGAGATATCTCAATTACTTCAGCTATTTGGGCTACCGCAGCCATAGGGATGTCTCAGTCATTCCAGTTATTCGAACTACCACAGTCATATCCAGCTAATCAAACTCGGTCTGCTCGTACTCCACTGAGGGGACGTATCTATAACGTAGTGTAGTGGCGATCACAGCCCAATAGCCTAGCAATATGACTATAAAGGTCGTCACAACGAGGGCCCCATCATTGGAGGAGTTTATGATATATATATGTGGTGAAAGAAGAAGAATAAGTGAAATTCAAAGAGATTTGTGACTCTTCGGCAAAGGTTTCGCCGAAGTCCGTGATATTGCCTAATCGGGTTAGCGGTAGAAGGGTAAGGCTGTTCCCGCTTTGAATCATTTTATTGAATCACATTGCTAAACCTGTCTACTGTCAAGACGAACTTGTATACAGTGGCACCTAACGTCTCCGGGGCTGTGATGCTTCTGGTGCTTGCTTTTGCGAGCGATCTTGCCAGGTTGCGGTTCCCGTTTGTAGCGGCTGGGTTCTTGTTTACGTTCATTGGCTTTTGCATATATGTCGCGATTGATGTGGAGAAGGAGCTTCACGTGGCCTACTTCGCAAGCTTCATGATGACATGGTAAGCACAAATACAATGTGGCAATCGTTATTGATTGCTGAACAGCAAGCCTAAAGGGGAACATCCGCCCCGTCTGTGCTGCTTGATGTCGTACGTATAGGCTTCTTCACTTTGGAAACAGGCTAGCGCTTATGCTCACTTCCTTAGTGGTACAACAACAACATCGCCCACGAAGGTCGACGCGTTCTTCTCACCTCTATCGCGGTACCACTTGCAAACCTCATGGGTGTGGTCAGCTCCAACATCTTCCAGAACAAAGATGCGCCAAAATACATACCCGCGCTTGCTACCACCGCCGCTTTCGGTGGTATGGGATTCTTGCTGACTTTGATGCTCGGAGCGTGGATGATCGTTGACAACAAGCGGAGGGATGCCAAGCAAGGGAAGGTGAATGTTAGGGACGTCTCGACGGAGGAGTTGAGGGATGGGCCTGCGGCGGAAAGATTTAGGTGGTTTTACTGAGCGAGTATATGGCATGTGCCTCTTACTGGTATGCAGTGGAAGTCTTAGCGTATCCGCGACAGCATCAGTGCTTTGCCGTCTATATTTATCTTATATATTATAGAGATTTTATTTTATAAACGTATCTATATAACTTCTATAGGCTAGATCTTACTTAGAAATTAAATATATTTAATAAACGAACTAGTATTAGCGTTTTATTATATTATATTATTAAATACGAAATTAATAATACTTCGAGAGTTAAAGTATTACTCTTTATTAAAATTTAAAAAGCTTATAATTAAACGAGCGAAGGAATTAATATTAAGACGAAGAATATATAAAACTTAGAGAAAAAAAAAAAAAAAAAATTCGAATATTTATTTTATTATTTTACGTTTTTTAATAATAAGATTAAGATTTAAAACTTATAAAAGCGAATACGCTAAATTTTAATTATTTTATTTTTTCTTTATATATAAATACGAGTATTAATCGAAAAGATATAATATAATATAAAATATTAATTTATTATATTATACTCTAATATAATATAAATTATTAAGATTTATATAATCTTATATCTAGTATAATATAAAATTTTAGCGAAATATATTATAATATAATATATCTATAATATTATATTATAAAATAATATATATATAAGATATTTCGACTAAGATTTCTATATTTAGAAGTATTCTCGTTATTATTCTAATTAATAACTCGATAAATTCGATATAATAGCTATTACTATTATAACTATTACTATTATAGCTATTACTATTATATCTATTACTATTATAGCTATTACTATTATATCTATTACTATTATAACTATTACTATTATATCTATTACTATTATATCTACTACTATTATATCTATTACTACTATATCTATTATCGAAATATAACTCTCGCGTATTTTAGCTATCGTATTTTTTAATTATCTAATTTTATACTATATTTAGAACCTAGTCTCGAAGAGATTTTAGAGAATTAATTCGTTTATTCTATATATTATATATCTAATATTTTAATAGCTATTACTACTATAACTATTACTATTATAACTACTATTATTTATTATTAAAATAGTCTATTATTATATAGTAGTTATAATAGAAATAGTTATAATAGAGATAGTTATAATAGAAGTAGTTATAATAGAAATAGCTATAATAGATAGTTATAATAGTAATAGTTATAATAGTAATAGTTATAATAGTAATAGTTATAGTTATTAACTAGAATAATAACTAGAATAACTACTTATACTTCTAAATATCGAAATTTCAATCGAGATATTCTATATATATATTATATTATAATATAATATTATAGATATATTATATTATAATATATCTCGCTAAGATTTCGAATTTATATTAGAAAAATGAAATAATATTTAACTCTATTTATATTATACTCGAATACGATATAATATTACTTAATATAAAATATTTTATAAAATATATTATATCTTTTCGACTAGTAACTACGAGTTTAGATTTATAAATGAAATTTATAATCGATTTTT
Source organism: Letharia lupina (assembly GCF_014066315.1). NCBI lineage: Eukaryota > Fungi > Ascomycota > Lecanoromycetes > Lecanorales > Parmeliaceae > Letharia > Letharia lupina. The sequence goes on from NW_023502983.1 coordinate 1,678,253, forward strand.
TTAATTAAGACTATCGAGTAAATTTAATAAGCGAATTTAAATATTCAATTTTTAAACTATTAATCTTTAAATAAGTATAAGACTTAATTTTAAATTTTCTAAACTATTAAAAGACGTAAATTACGCTCTAAAATTTAAAAAAAGAATTAAAAGATTTTAATAGAAAATAATAAAGTTATTTTAAATTTATATAATATATACTTATTTTTAATTAAAGCTATCGAGCGAACTTTAATAAGCGATATTTAAACTTCTTATATTTTAATAATTATATAATTAAATTTTAAAATTTTAAAGATATTAGAAAGCGTAAACTTCTCTTTATAATTTCTTAAAAAAATTAGATAATTTTAATAGAGAATAAAAAAGTTATTTTATTTAATAATAATAAGTTTAAATTTATAAATTAAATTTATAAAAAGTAATTAATTTTTAAATCTAATTTCGAGACTAAATTCGACTCTCGAAGAGTAAAAGTACTTTAATTTAAGATTTACTTAGAATTATAAGATTAAACTTTATAAATTATAAATTATAAGAAAGTAGTAAATAAGTTCTATAATTAATTAAAATAATAGTAAAATTTTAATAGAAAAAAGAGAAGTTATATTAATAATAAGTTTCTAAAGAGTTAATTAACTTTAAATTAATTTAGATTTAATTAATAAGAAGATAATTTTAATATCTATTATTATATTTTTATAATAATAATTATTATTATTATAATAATAATAATTATTATTTCTATAATTTATTATTTTTTTATTATTTTTATAACTTTTATAATTTTACGATTATTAGAATTTTAGAATTTTAGAATTTTAGAATTTTTTAGCGAGAGAGATTAATAGATTTAAATCGAGAATAGTATAGAATAGTTTCGAATTTTATTAAAATTATTACTACTCGACTATTTAAGCTTATATTAAAGAATATTCTAAATAGAGTAAATAAGTTTTTAATAAGCGATATTAAAATTTCTTATCTTAAAATACTTATAAGATTAAATTTAATAAATCTTTTTTATTTAAAAGCTTAAACTACGCTTTATAATTAAAAAAGAAAATAGAAAAAATTAAATAGAAAAAAGAGAAGTTATATTAATTATAAGTTTATAAAGAATTAATTAACTTTAAATTAACTTAGATTTAATTAATAAGAAGTTAATCTTAATATTTATTATAGTTTTTATATATTTACTATTATTATTATTATTATTATAGTTTATAGAATTTTTATTAGTTTTACGATTTTTACGATTTTTATAATTTTTACGATTTTTATAATTTTATAATTTTACGATTTTTTAGAGAGAAAGATTTATAAATTTAAATCGAGAATAAATTAAAATAGTTTTAAACTTTATTAAAATCGTTATTATAACTAGTTAAAAAGATATAATTTATCTTATTAAATAATTTATATTAAGTAATATTATATTATATTCGAATATAATATAAGAAGAATTTAATATTATATCTTTTTTTAATATAGATTCGAGATCTTAATAATATATATTATAAGATAATATATTTATAATATTATATTATAAAATAACGAGTAAAGATCTATAAATTAAATTTATAAACATTTTTTTTAATTAAAGCTATCGAGTAAATTTTAATAAGCGATCTTTAGTAAGCGATATCTAAATTCTTTATCTTTAAATATCTATAAGACTAAATTTAATAATTCTTTTTTTATTTAAAATTCTATATTACATTTTATATTTTAAAAAAAAATCTTAAAATTTTAATAGAAAATAAAAAAGTTATTTTAAAATTAAATAATATATATCTATTTTTTATTTAGAGCTATCGAGCGAACTTTAATAAGTAATATTTAATCTTCTTTTACTTTAATAATTATAAGTACTAGCCGAAAAGATATAATATATTTTATGAAATATTTTATATTAAGTAATATTATATCGTATTCGAGTATAATATGAGTAGAGTCGAATATCATTTCATTTTTCTAATATGGATTCGGGATCTTAGCGGAATATCTCACGATATGATATATCTGTGATATTATATTATGATATAGTATATATATAGAATATCCCGGTTGAGATTTCTATATTTATAGAATAATCCGACTAAGATATATAGAATATATTTATTCTTCTTTATTAAGAGAGAGGGAATATAAAGAGTAATTTAATATAGTTATTTATCTTTTTATTAATAGTAATAATTAGAATAATAATTAGAACTATAAGCGTCTTTATTATTCTTCTTAAAATTATAATATAAAAGAATATTCTAAATTTTAAATCTTTAAATATTATAAAAATAAAATTTTATAATTATCTTTATTTATATATTTATCTTAACGCGTTAAATAAGCTTAATAAACTTTATATTTATTTTTCTTTTAAACTCTATTTTATTCTTCTATTTTACTTTATCTTAATTCTTTTAAATATCTTAAATCTATCTCTATCTAATTAAACTTATTAATTATTTATAAATAAATTTACTTTTTAAATTATTTTAGATCTTTTTTATTAAGATTAAATTTATTATTATTAACTCTCTCTAATTATAAGTCTATTAATTATTTCTTTATATATTATAGAATATTAGCGATATATCTTAATAAATTTATAAATATTAGACTTATTAAAGTACTTTTTATAAGCTTATTATCTTCGCTAATATAATTATTATAATTATTAATTAAATTTTTATATAAAGTACTATTAGCTCTTTTAGTCTAATTTAATATATTAAGATCTTCTTTAAAATTAAGTCTAATTTATTTAAATTTATTTTCTTAATATTTTATATAAAGAATTATTATTAAAATATAAAATATCGCTAATAAATAATACTTTTAAGTATTATAATATCTTTTAATTATTAAGAAATATCGCTTATATATAATAGTCTTCGCGAGAGAATAAAGAATATTATAATTTATTTAAATAATTATAATATATTTAGATTTTAATTTCTTTTATTATTTTAGAATCGAAAGATTCGCTAGATTATTAAAAGAAGTTTTATAAAGATTAAAAATAAGATTATAATTAGAATAATAATTAGAAGATTTATTATTTCTTCTATACTATTAAAGTTAATTATATCTATTCTTATTATTTAAATTCTTAATCTCAAATTCTATTACTTAATTAAGCGTATTTTTATTTAATTAATTTATTCGCTTAACTCTTTATAATTAACTATTTATATTAATATTTTAATAATTTTAGAATATTCTTTTAAGCGCTTTTTAATAGATCTTTATCTATAATTACTTTCTAATATTAATCTTCTAATTTAATTTTTTTAATTTTATATTATTATAATTTAGATATAAAAGTATAACTTATTTATATAGATAGTCTAAATCTAATTAAATTCGATTATAATAAATAATTAATTTCTTATAAATCGCTTTAAGAGCTTTAAGAAGTTCTTTTTTCTAAGAAACTCTCTTTCTTCTTAATGTTTTAAGCTCTTTATCTATATAATTAAATAAATAATTATAAATATTAAAGATATAATAAATTACAATCTTCTTTTCTCTACTTATTAACTTTATAAATTTATAAAAAAATTTAATAAATTAAATTAAATATTAAATTTATTAGAAATTAATTAAAAATTATTTAGACGTCTAGATTATAATTTTTATTTATAATTATTTTTTATTATTTAATTTTAAGTAGATAATTAATCTATTTTTTAAAAAATATATAATATTAATATAAAGAAGTAAAGCGTAAATTAATATTTAATAAATTAAATTTTAATAAATTTTAATATTCTAAAAGAGTTTAAAAGAGTATTTCTAATAATATTACTTTTTTTTCAAAAAATTAATATTTATCTAATATTAAAATATTCTTATCTTAAAGCTATTTAATTTATAATATAAAAAAAATCTCTTTACGCTAGTTATTAATATTAATATATATAACGATTTTTTAAATTTTAATATAATTAATAATATAATAATTAGAATAATAATAAGAAATATTATATTTTTATTAGAGTTATTAATAGATTAATTATATTTATTTAAACTTAATTCTTATCTTCTTTATTATGTTAACTTCTTTAAAATTTCTTATTTATTAAAATAATCTTAATATTATCTAGAAGTTCTTTTAAAGTTAATTAAATAATATATATTATATAAAGAATATATTATAAATAATTTAAGAACTTAAATTCTTTAATATTAAGTAAGTTATTTATTATAGAAATAGAAAGATAAATAATTAAATTATTAAAGAGTATACTATTATTATTAGCGTTATTAATTATAAATTTAGATATATAAAATTAAATCTTATATTTTATAAGAATTAAATTAATAATACTTATAAGTTTCTAACTAGTATATTTATCTTCGATATATTTAAAATCTATAAAAATCTTATATTATTATTAATTAATATTAATAAAAAAGATTAGAATTATTATAAATAATTAGTAATTATAAGATAATTAATAATTTAGAGTTAAAGAGACTTTAATATTATTAATTAATAAATTCTTTAATAATCTTATCTCTAGCTTTATAGCTTTTCTTATTAATTAATTCTTTATAATAAATATTAATTTTAATTATATATTAAGATCGAGATAATATAAAAGTTATAATATTTTAAAATTATTAATAATTATAAATAAAATATTAATATTTATAATTTAGTAATAAAATTATTTTAGAAAGTCTTCGCGTATAAACTTTCGATCTTCTAGTATTATAAGAGAATTTTAATATTTTTTTTTTTAAAGTAAATAGTAAGCTAGATATTTTATTTATCGTTTTATTTATTAATAATTTATATCGTCTAGCTTAAAAATATATCTAATTTTTTTAATTATTAATTAGATTTATTTATTATAAATTACTTAAATTAGATTTCTTAATATATCTCTTAAACTTAATATATACTTTTATATTATTTATTTTATAATCTATAAATAAATAAATTAGAATTTTATTATAATAATAATAAATAATATATAACTCTCTAAAACTAATAAGCGTATATTCGTTAAATTATATTTATTTCTAAGATTTTCTAATTTGTAAGCTTTAATAAATAGATTAATAATTACTATTAAATTTAAATTAATTCTATATAATTTATACTATCTTTATTTATTATTATATCTATTATTTCTTATTATTAATATTAAAAAGAAAATAAAATTTATTACTATCTTTATATCGAAATATATTTATTAATATCTTATATTAAATATCGTTAATTAAGAAAGTTAAGTTTATATTAAATAAAGATTTAATTAATATCTTAAAATTAAGATATTTAAAGAGAAATTAAAAGAGATATATAAATAAATAAAATATTAGAAATAAAATAAGATTAATATTTAATATATAAATTCTATCTTCTCGCTATAATAGAAATTTATATTACTTTAATAATATATTATTATATTATTTTCGATATTTTAAATTAGAGATTAACTCTTTCTAATTAATATTATAATTAGTAATTATATATTTAAGAGTATATAATAACGTTAATATAAAATTAATATTTAATTTTATTAATTTAAAATTCTAATTAGCTTAGCTATTAACGCTTTTCTATTTAATATAATATATATTTTATTTACTTTAATATTAATACTTATTTACTATTATATTATTTTAATTATTAAAATTAAAGATTATATTTATTTAATTAATATTCTAATTACTAATTATATTAATAAAAATATATATTAATATTTTAGAATTATTAAATTAATTTTATTAGATATTAATATAAAATTAAAATCTAATTTAAGCGCTTTAATAATTTAATTAATTAAACTAGTTATTATCTAAATCTTTTATATATAAAAATTAAATCTTTTATCATATTAAGATTATTTTTAAATTTTAAGATCTTTCTTATTAATATAGCTCTCTTCTATTCGAGTAATATTATAATATCTTTTACTCGAATATTAAAATATTAAAGTATCGCGTTCTTCGCTTTTAATTAAGCGATATTATCTTTAAATCGATATCTTTAATCTTATAAAAATAATAATTAATTTATTATAGATAAAGGCGAAAAAGAAATAATATCTTCTTTTATCTTTATAATAAAAGAAGAGAAAGAAGTAAGTAAATTAATTATAAGCTATAAATAGCTTAATATTTAAGAATAATAAATTAATAAAGTTATAATATTAGAATAAAGAGCTTTTCTTATAACTAATAAATATAAAATTAAATAAAAATTAATTAAATTAATAAGATTATTTTTAATAGATATATCGCGTATATAAAAGATATCGAAATATATAAAATATAGAAGAGGGTATATATATATAGTTGTAAATATCTAAAGTATATTTAAAATATAGAAAGAAGCGCTTATATATAGCTCTACGATATATATTAATAAAAAAGAAATTAATCTCTTTTTCTAATTAGCTTTCTAATTAATATTTAAATTTAATCTATCTTTAAATAGTATTTTATTTTAATAAGATTTTAATTATATAATATTAATTAATTTAATAATAAATATTTAATATTATTCTTTTCTAATTTACTCTCTTCTTTTTTAAAAATTCTTTTTATTATTATAATATTTATATTATAATATACTTATTTATTATAATATTATCTATATTTAAAGAAAATAAAATTATTTTCTCTATATTCTATAATTAAATTAAATTAATAATATTATTTTTATAAAGTAAGTATATATTTAATAGCGCTATATCTCTTAATACGATAATTAATTATAATATTAATTATAATTTATTAATATATAATATTATTATTTATTAAAATTATTAACTTAATAGTTATAAAAGCTTAAAAATTTTTAATAATTTATTAATTATTAATTTAGATTTATTTAAATTATCGAAGTAAAGTAAAAATAAGACTTCGCGAAGATAAAAATTAGAAGATTATACGCGAAGTTTAAAAAGTATAATTATAAATAAAAAAAGTATATAATTATATTAATTACGTATATCTAAATTAAATAATAAATTAATTATATACGCTAATTATATTATTGTTAATTAAATTTTAAAGCTCGTATATTAAAGAAAATCCGCGAATTATAGAGATTAATAAACTTAATTATTTCTTAAATCGTATTCGCTTAAGTAATAAAGAAGATCTTAATTTATATAGCTTCAAATTTAATTAATTCGCTTCGAATTTAAATCTCTATATTAAGTATATTTTAAGAAGTTATAGAGATAAAATTAGCGAGTAATTTTAATAATATAATTTACTCTTTAATAATTATAAATAAAAAAAATTACTAACTAATATCTAGCGATTTAATTATATATATTTTATATAAAAAGAATTACTTTATAATTAAAAGATATATAGCTTTTTAGATAATTATAATAAAATATAAGCTTATAAATAATAATATAGTATTATTAAAATCTAGATATAATTTTTATAAAAAGAAAATATATAATAAATAAAAGAAAAACTATTCTAAGTTAAGAATAAGATATTCTAATTATTATTTTACTTATTACGCTTAATTAATAATATTTAACTATTATATTTAATCTAATAACTTTATATATTTTATATTTATAGAATAAAACTTCTTAAATTAATTTAAATATAAGTATATACTTATAAAAATATTATTACTTTAATAAAAGAGGCTTTTTATTTTAAAATCTATATTAAATTAAAGATTATATCTCTATATCTAATAGCTTTAATTTCTATAATTATTATTAATATCGCGATTAAATTTATATAATAATAATACGCCTTTTTTATTAATAAGTATTTTTATATTTAATAGCTTTAATTTTTATAGTTATTATTAATATCGCGATTAAATTCGTATAGTAATAATACGCCTTTCTTATTAATAAGTATCTTTATATTTAATAGCTTTAATTCTTATAGTTATTATTAGTATTATAATTAAATTTATATAGTAATAATATATCTTTCTTATTAATAAATATCTCTTATATTCGATAGCTTTAGTTTTTATAGTTATTACTAGTATTATAATTAAATTTATATAATAATAATACGCCTTTAATTTTCATTATTATTCGCGAAAAATAAAAATTAATTAGTATTATTTTAAGTAAATTTATTTAATATAATAATTTAAAAAGTAAATTAATAAACTATAAAAGAGTTAATATAATCGCTAAAAGATTAATTTCTTTAGAGTTAATTAGTATAATTATAATAATAATTAAAAGTATAATTATTATATTATATAGCGTAATTTAATAGATTAAATTTAATAGGCTTCGCTAATATAACGCTAGATAGATTTTAAAATATTAAAATTATAAATAAAAATTCTCTCTTTCTTTCTTTCTTAATATCTTATTATAAATTAAATTTTTTTTTATTAATATTTTATATTATAATTATTTTATCTTATTTATCTTAATCTAACTTAATAATAATATATTATTAATAATTATTAATCTCGATAGCGATTTTATTATATTATTATTATATAGAAATAGCGATATCGATTTATATATTAAGTCGATTTATTCGAAAAATAATATAAATCTTAATAATCTTTTTAATAATATAAATAATTAATTAAATAATTATCTATTTAATCTTTATATTAAGATTTTAAATTAAAAGAAAATCTTAAAGTCTTCTAATTATAAAAAGATAATTACGAAAAAAACTAAATTAAATAAATCTCTAATTATTCGCGCTTTCGATATAAAGATCGTAAGAAAGAGTATATTAAGATCTTTATTTATAAAGATTAAAAATCGATATTAAAAGTAAGAAAGTAAGTATAATAATATAATATATTAATAAGTAATATATATATATAATTAATAATATTTTAGTTATTATTTTATAAGAGATTAAAAGATATTAGAAATTAATTAATTTACTTTTTTTAAAAAGATCTTTCGTCTATATAATATAGAAGATTATTAATATAATATTACTATCTTATTATATTATACGAATTTAGATTTTTATATTAAATACGTTATAAGAAGCTATTAAAGCGACTCTAATATCGAAATTTTATCGTATATTAACTTTCTATTAAGTTATTATTCTATTAATAAATTATATAATTAATAATCTCTACGCTATTTATAATAAAAGAGTTATATTAATAATTAAGAATATAGAGCTTATATAAATAATATATCGATATATAATAAAAGAAAATATATAAAAAATAAAAATAAGATAATTAAAAATACTTTATTTAGATAGAAGAGAGTTAAAATATTTAATATAGAATAGAATTCTAATTATCTTTCTAATTATCGAAAAATATATAAATTTATTCTTCTAATAATAATCTCTTTATATTCTCTTTATTAATAAAAATTTCTTATTTAAATAAATACGTAGCTAATAATTTTAATATAAAATATAAAATCTTAAATTCTCGAACTCTAAAGTATTATAAATTAAATAATAATTATAAATAATCTTAGTATAAATTAGATTAGAAGTAAGAATTTAAATATAATCTATATTATTAATAAGAAGATTATTAAAAAAGAGATAATATTTAGCGTTAATCTATATTTTCGAGTATATAAATAGAATATAGTCGAACTATAAAACGCGCTTATAGATCGAATAAGAATTCGAATAATTTATAAATATAGATTTTTTCTATAAAAGCTTATTAAGATAATTTACGAAAGTATAAAATCTTTATTATCTCTAAGTTTTTATATCGTCGATAACTTTATCTATAAAGATATTTAATAAGATAAAGATATTAAGATTAAAGATTAATCGATAAATATTTCTTTCTAATATATAAAAATACGCTTAAAACTTAACTAAATATTCAGAAATTAGAAATTTATATTTAATTGCTATAAAGTATTATTTTAACTCTACGCGAAGTTTAAGATTTAAGATTTAAATTATAGAATTAACTATATCTATTATATATATAAGAGAGAGAAAAAATATTAAATATAAGTAAATAAAGAAACGCTTAAGGCGTAATAATAATTATTTTAATAAAGAGTCTTAAGCGATGGTATTAATTGCATATATATATCGAGAGTATAAAATAAGATCTCAAATTCTCGAACTCTATAGTATTATAAGCTAAATAATAATTATAAATAAACTTAATATAAATTAAATTAGAAGTAAGAATTTAATATAATAGTAGAAATTTAAGATATTATTTATAAGATCGAAGAAGAAAAAGTTAAAAAGTTAAGAAAGAAAGATAAGAGTAAATTTAATAAAAATATTAAAGCTAATAAGAAGAAAGATTTAAAGAGAATAAAACGTATATCTAACGAATATAAATATTTAAAATATAAATCTTAGTTAAGAAGTATTATTTATTTCTAAGTATATTTATAAATAGAAAGTATTTATCGTATAAAAAAGATATCGTAATTAAAAAAAATTATATCTTAAAATCGACTATAACTCTTAATAGAAATATTAAAGGAGCTTATAAGATAGATAGCGTAAATAATTAAAAACTTAATAATATAAAGTTATTACTTCGCTATTATTAAGTATAAAAATCAATTTTTATAAAGAATTAAGAGATTAATAATAAAGAGCTATTAAGTAATATATTAATAAGTCTACTATCTCTTAATTATCTTAAAAAAAATTATAGACTTTAAAACTTTAAAGGGGATATTATAGATCTTAATAAGATTTTAATAATAATTAATTTAATTAAAAGTAGATAATAGCTCTCTTATTATTAATTAGATATTTTTTATTATTCTTTATTAGTTTTATTTATAAGAAGTATTAATTAATATTTTTTTAATAATATTAGCTAATTCGCTATCTCTTAATAAGAAATATTACTAGAGTATATAAATTTAAGCTATTATATTATTTAATAACTATAAGATTAATATTATTAATAAAAAGTTTTATTCGCGATTTTTATTATATAGCTTTTTAATATCTATATTATAATTTATAAATATTTATCTTATTTAGTAATAGATATCTTTTTTAGCTAATATAGTTACTTAAGAAATTTTTATCTTCTTTTATATTTATTATAAATTTTTATTTTCTTAAGCGCTATAACTTATTTCTTTATTTAAACTTTAAATTTATTATAATATTAAAATAATCTAGATTTTAAATAAAGAGTATAATATATAATATAAGAATTAGCGTTTAATATAAGAGAAAAGAATTTATATTATAGAATTCTAAGTATCTTTTTAATTAATAAATAGCGAAATCTATTATAATCTTTTCTTTTAAACTTTTATATCTAAATATTTATATTTTAATAATAAAAATAAAAAGTAATTTAAAATTTTATTATTATAGTTATTAATTATTATTTAAAAGATCTCTTTTATTCTATTACTATCTTTATCTAACTTTTATTTATTTAATATATAATTATAATTCTTTAATTACTATTTAGTTAAGTCTAATAAATCTAGAAAATTATTATTATTTATATTAAATTACTATATTATTAAATTTCTTTATACTACGCGTTTAATCTTATTAAAATAAATATATAAAAATAATAAATCGAATTTTGGTTGATTAGTCTAAGTGATTTTTAATATACTTTTATTAAAGAGAGAGTAATAAATAAAAAGAGTATTTACTATAAAATTCGTCTATATATAATTATATATTTTTCTAATTTAAAAATTATAAGTTAATAATTTTATATACGCGAGAAATAATAATAATATATTTTATAATCGATTTTAGAAGAATAGTTCTATATCGTAAAATCTTTATATTTATATATTTTAATTATATAATAAGATTCGTAGTTATAAAAGTTAATATATATTATTTTCGCTTATAAAGATTAATAAACTCTCTATTAAAATTTTTAAATTATTATAAAGATAAAAAGTAATTTTTATTTATAAGATTATTTAATTATATTAGATAATCTAATTAATAACTTTAAATTATTATTTAATAATATACTTATCTCTTATTTTTTCTCTTTTTTTATTTATTTTAAAATTATAAGATAGATAAGATTATTTAATATTTTCTTCTTTATTAAATCTTCTTATTATAGAATTATATTATTATTATTATTAATAGCGCTTTTTTATTTTTAATTATTTAGATTTAATTATATAGCTAATATAGATATATACTTTTTCTTTAGAATATTAAATAAAAAAATTATATATATTAATATCTAATAATATTATAATATAATCGATCTTATTATTTATAGAAGTATATATCTTTAATCTCTTATAATATCTTTTTTTACTTCTCTAAATTTATACTTTTAAATCTATCTATATTTTTAATTTTACTTCTTATAATTAATATCGTATTAAAATTAATATTATATACTTTTTATAAGCGAGCTCTAAATAAATTATATATTTTAAAAGTTATTATATATTAATAAAATTTAATAATATAAGAATTCTAAGAGAGCTCTTCTATTATTTTATATTTATAATTTTTAATATTAATTAAATAATTATAGAATCTTAATAGCGATTAAAATAAAAAGAATTTAATTAAAAGACTATTATTATAAAGTATTTACTAAAGATTATTTATATTCGTCTACTTCTATATATATAATTAAAATTATAAATTTAATTTTACTTTATAATAATAAAGAATTTTATTTTTTATTTTTAATAATAAATTATTTATAATTCTATTATTATTTATCTTCTTATTATATAAAATTATTATTATATTAATTTTATAATATATATATTTACTAAATCTATAAACGATAGTATTTAAAAGATATTTTATAAAAAGAAAATAAAATATAACTTCTAAATATTTTTTTAATTATCTTTCTAATTATTATAATATTATAATAAATAAAAAAAAAAAAGAAAAAAAGAAAGAAGTAATATATAAAAAGTTTATCGTTTTTATTTTAATTTATAATATTCGCGTAAAATTTAAGATAATAATTAATATTATAAAATTATAAGATTTTTAGATAAAGAAGAATAAAATAGATATAATAAAAAATTTAAAGAAAAATTTAAATTTAAATTTAAAGAAAAGTTCGCGAGCTTAATTATATATTAATAAATTAGTTAGCGATTAATAATTAATTCTATTAATATATATAATAGAATAAGATAGAGCTAAGCTTAAAAATCTTAAATTTATATATATAATTAATTATAAATTTAAGATTATTATATTTTTTAATTAGATTAATTAAATTATCGTAAATAAATAAATTAATATTTATAATTATAAAAAAAATATAATTAAATAGTCTTAATTAAAAAATAGATATATATTATTTAATTTTAGAATAACTTTTTTATTTTCTATTAAAATTTTAAGATTTTTTTTTAAAATTATAGAATGAAATAAGGATTTTTAGATAAAAAAAGAATTTCTAAATTTAGTCTAATAATTATTAAAGTGTAAGAAATTTAAATCTTATTTATTAAAGTTCGCTCGATAGTCGAATAACTCGCTTATTAAAATTCGCTTATTAAAGATTATTTATCTATTTACTTAATAATCTTAATTAAAAAAATAATTATAAATTTAATTTATAGATCTTTACTTGTAAAAAATATAATATCTTATAGATTTTAATAGAATCTTTTATTTTTTAAAATAATAATAGAAATCTATTATTAAATATAATACTTATTAATTAAATAAAAAAATAAAATATTTAAATTATATTTATAATATTTATAATTTTATAATAATAATTGTTTTTTATAATTTAATAGAATATAATTTTTAATAGAATATAATTTTTAATATAATATAATTTTTTAAAAGTATAAATTAAATATTTTATATAGTATTAATTATAAAGATAATTAGAATTCTAAATCGAATATAAATCTAAAATTAATATAATAAATAAATATCTTATAGATTTTAATTAAAATCTTTTATTTTCTAAGATAATAATAAGAATCTATTATATAAATATAGTATTTATTAATTAAATAAGTAAGTATAATAAATATATTTCTATATTAAAACTATTATTATAATATAAATAATTTTATAATAATAATTTATTTTAATTTTTTAATATAATATAATTTTTTAAAATTATAAATTAATAATCTTATATAATATTAATTATAAAAATAATTAGAATTTTAAGTTGAGAATTAATATAATAATTAAATATATATAGACTTTAATAAAATCTTTTATTTTTTAAAATAATAATAAAAATTTATAAAAATATATATTTATTATTAATTAGATAAGAAAATATAATATATATTTATATTAAAACTATAATTATAATATAAATAATTTTATAATAATAAATAATATTAATTCTTTAATATAATATAAATCTTTTAAATTATAAATTAAATATATTATATAATATTAATTTTAAAGATAATTAGAATTTAAAGTAGAATATAATCTTATAAGTAATATTATAATTAAGAGTTATATTATAAGTTAAGAAAGTCGATAATTTAATTATAAAGTATTCTATTCTATTACTTATAGTAGTTTAATAGTCTATTTATATTTACTAGAATTTATAATCTATTAGCATTTATAATTTTTAAAACTTAATCTTTATAAATTATGATTTTACAATATTATAATATAAAACTCGAAAAAAGTTATAAGAGAATATAAAATGTAATTTTTATATTTTTAAAAACTTTTAGAATCGAGATAATAATGATTAATTTATTTAATAGCGTAATAAACTTCGATAATTATATCTTAATATATTATTATATAACTTTATTAATTTAAACTTAATTATAAAAAAAATTAAAGTTATAATAATTATAATAGTTATATTCTTTTAATTTTTTTTCTAATTTTAAATTATATTACTATGAAATAATAAATAATAAGAATTAGATTTTTGAGATTATAAATTCTAGTAGATTATAAATCCTAGTAAATATAAGTATCTAAATTAAACTATAAACTTTTAATTTATCTTTATACTTGCGTATAACTTAATATTATATAATTTTAAAAGTCTATATAAAAGTAGTATATTCTTAATTTATAATATTACGTATTTATTATAAATTATTAATAATTAAGTATTTATATTTTATTATTAACGAATTTCGTATAAGAATAATAAAAAGTTTTACTTAAAAAATTATTAGATAGAAAAGATTTTATCGCCTTCTATATCGCCTCGATAATAGATATTACTTAATATTATTCTTAAGTTTATTTATTATAATTAACGAAATTTCTTAAATAAGTTTTTAAAATAAAGCTTTCGAAATTAATAGCGTAGTTAATTTTTAGAAATATTTAATTTCGCGAAAGATAATAATTAATAAGCTATAATTAGAAAGATAATTAGAAATATATATAAGACTAAATTTACTATTTAGATAAAATCTATATAATTTTCTTACTTTAAATATATAATTAATAACGCTTTTTCTCTTATTTATATCTTTTTTACTTATAATAGATTTTCTAGAAATCTTATTACTTAACTTTCTAGCTACTTTTATTACTAATAATACTCGAGATACTCTTTTATCTATCGCGGCCGCCGCGAGAAATATAATAGATTTTCTCTTTTTAAATTTTTTATTATATATTTTTATTTTTATTATTTACTCGTAGATAAACGTTTTTTAGCTATTACGATTATAATATTCTTATTATATATATTATTAAAATTTCTATCTTTATAGATAATATCTCGAGATTAAAAATTAATTTAATCTTAAAATAGAGTTTTATTATTATTATTAAATATATTATTATTAAATATATATATTAACTTTTTATTTTTATTAATATATTTTTAAATTTATCTAATTTAGAAAGTTAGATAATTAGAATAATAATTAAAAAAGAGAAGATTATATCTAAACTTTTTCTTATTATAATAATTAGAATTATAAAAGTTATTTCTTCTTCTTCTAGTTATATTAATTATTTATATATTAAAATTAATAAATTTATATAGATTTATTATAAAACTTATCGCTAGATCGTAATATTATTATTCTTATTATATATTAAAAGTTTTTAATTTTAAGCTTCTTTTATAATAAAGTCTATCTCTTCTTCTTTTAATATAATTAAATTTATTAATAAACTATTATCTAAATCTATTAATTAATTATTTTTAAAATTTTATAATTAATTATTTCTAAAACTTTTTAATTAAATATCTCTAAAACTTTTTAATTAATTACTTCTAGAACTTTCTAATTAAATATCTTTAGAATTTTCTAATTAATTATTTTAAGAACTTTCTAATTTATTACTTTTAGAATCTTCTAACTAATTTAATATTTTTTTAGAATTAAAAAATTAAATAGCTAGTTAAGAGTTTATTAATAAAAATTCTTAATTAGAAATATCTATATTTATTATTATATCTTTTTAAATATAAATATAAAATAAATAGTATTCTAAAAGTAAGCGATTTAATTAATATTTTAATTATCTTTTTAATAATTCTTTAAAAAAGAAAACGCGTATAATAAATCGAAAGTGTAAAATAAAATCTTAAAAAAGATAAATTTATTTTATAAAATTTTTAGATCTAGATTCTTAAAAGCTTAAAATAGATATTTATTATTATATAAAAGTTAAGAAAAGTTTATTATTAATAATAATTCTTAATTATTCTAATTAGATTATTAAATTTAAAAAAATTCGATTAAAATCCAACTTTATAATATTAAAAATTAGTATTAAATATTTTTATAAATAAGATTTCGAAAAAACGCGAAAACGCGCTAGTAAATTAGCCTATTTTTTTATTAGCGCGTTCTTAAATTTCCTTATATTTTAGTTTTTTCTAATACTTTTTCTAATTATATTATCTTTTATAATAATATAATTTTATTTAAATTTTTTTTATCGTTTCTATTATAATACTAATATACTCTTTATAATATATTCTTTAATATCTTATAATAAGCTTTTTATATGAAAATTATTATTATAACTATTTTAAATAAGAATTTAATTAAATAAATAAATTTACGCACTTTCTATTATTTTTTAATATTATAAAAATTAATACTATTAATAAAGATAATAGCTTTAATTCGCCCTATTATATTATCTCTAAAGAAATAAAAACATTTTAAAAATTTAAATAATAATAAGATATAAAAAATAGTAGATAAATATTTTAAAAATAAGAATATAGTAAAATCGCGTTAATATTTAGTAAGTTTAAATATATATAAATTATTAAAAATAATCTTAAAAAAATAAAATAATGCGGATATAATAGCGAAATTTATAGTTAAAAAAAGACTTCTAACTTTCTCTTAATATTAAATAATTACTTTTAAAAAAAAGAAGAAAATAAAAGAGAGAATTATCGAATATATTATATATAATCGATATACTTACTATAAATTCTAATTATTATTATAATTATTTTAATATCTTTTTAATATTATAATTAATATTTACGCGTAATATTTTATATATTATATTAAAGATAATAAACTCTATAAATAATTAAATTTATTAGATATAATTTTAATTCTAGATTTTATTAAGAATATTAATATAAAATATAATAAGTAATTTAATATAAAGAAAGAAGATAAAGATATAATTATTAATATATAATTAAATATTATTAATTAAAAGATTAAGCGATTTAAAAACTCTTAACTTCTTTTAGAGAATATAAATTTCTTAATAATATTAATAAAAAAGATATAAATATAAAAGATCGAAATATTTATTAATATCTTTTTATTATAATAATAAGTATAATAAATTATAATTAAATCTATTAAAAAGAAGATTAAATATTTAAGAATTTTCGAAGATATAATAGACTTTTAAAAGAATATCTATTTTTATTATATAAAAGTCTTATATAATTTATAAAAATTTTCTTAAAAAAGAATTATTAAAATAATATTTATTAATATAAGTTTTTCTTTATATTAATTTTAATATTAATATTCTAATTTATATTTAAATAGACTTATTATTTATATATTAATCTTATTTATATTAAACTTATTTATTAATTATCTTTAATTATAAAGTCTAAGAAAGTTTACTATTTTTCTTTTTTTATATATATTTTTTATTAAAATAAAATATATAATTCTTAGAAATTATATAATATAAGCGCTTAAGAATAAAAAAGAATAAATATCGCTATTAAAATCGATTAGATAATAATTTAAAAATTATAATATAATAAGATATAGATTTATATTTAATAAGATAAGCGAAGAAATATAAGAGGCTTTTAAGCTTATTAATATTAAATTAATATATAAGAATATTACTAATATATTTAAGCGATCTAAGTATTTCTATAAGAGTATAGATTATTTAAATCTAAAATTTTAATAAGTTAATTATATAATTCTAATTTTAGATTAAAGATAAGAATATAAGTATTTTTCGCTATTATAATTATCTTTAAATAATAATAATTAAAAAGATAATTAGAATTCTCTATCGCTATAAAAATATATATCGCGATTTATAATTTTTTATATAATAGATTCTTTTCTTAGCTAGATTATATTTAAAAGTCTTAAATAATAAAATATTATTTAATATACAATTAGATATTATAGTTAATAAATATCTAGATATAAATCTTTTAATACTTCTCGCTAAGCGTTTAACGCTTAAAAGAAGAATATTAATCTTTAATTACGCTTATATAAATTTTTTAAAAAAAGCTATATATTAATAGAAAGTCTTAATTTATATTAATTATAATTATAAAGATAATTATAATTATAATCTTAAACGTAATTAGATATTTAAATTATAAGATTTATTATTAACTAATAAATAAAAGATTAAATTCTATTAATTATTCTATTTAATATCTTATTTATTATAAGAATATAGAGTTATCTTTTAAAAGCGAATCTTTAAAGATAATAGTTAAATAATATAATATATATATATAATATAAAATCTTATAAATTACGCGTTAAAAGAAAAGCTTTAAAATTATAAGATTAATTAAAATTTAATAGCGATAAATCTCGCGTAAAGCTTAAGTTATAGCTTATATTAATTATATATAATAAGAATAATAATAGCTAGAAAAATATATTATCTAATTTTTATTAATACTTTAATATTATTAAAGTAGAGGCGATATCTATTAAAATAGCGGCGATATCTAGTAAATACTTTATTATAACGCTTTTAAATAGATTATTATCTCGCGTAGTTTAAAATAATATTAGCTTTTTCGAAGAGCTATTAATAATAAATTAAATATATATAAATTAAGCTCTTTACGCGGTCTATCTATATATTAACTTAAAGTTATTAATAGATAAAAAATAAATATATAATTTAACATCTACGTTATACTTTAAATATCGCTATAATAATATAATAAATTAATAATATTAGATTATTTAAATAGAAGTTTAATATATAAAGAAGATAGTTTTATAATAAGAAGAATTAATATAAAAAAGAAAGTTTTAGAGAGAAAAGAAAGTTTAGATATCTATCGCGTATATTAAATATTTAGATTATTTTATATTATTTAGCTTAATTTAAATATTAATAAATAACGCGCTTTCTCTTTAATTTTAAAGATTTAAATTTAAGCGAATTATATTTATTAAGCGCTATTATCTAGTATAATCTTATTATTTTTATAATATTTATAATTATTATTATAATTTATATAGATTAAAAAATAAGATATTTAAGAGAGCGAGTTACTATTATAACTTATTAAAATTTTCGCGTATTTTATTTTTATTTTATTTTCTTTATATAAATAATTATTCTTTTAATTTAAACTCTATAATTAAAATAATATATAATATATATTCTCTTTATTTCTAACTTCGATACTTACTAGAATTAATACACTTTTTAATAAAACGAGTATTAATTAAAATTAAGTATAACTTAGTATTTATAAATATTTATATAAGCTCTTTAATTTCTTTATATATATCTATTAATTTATCTTTTTATAGCGATTAAAGTAGAAGATATTAAATCTAATAATTTATTATAATAAATATTAAATATTAATAATAATAATAATATTAAAGAGTCTTAATATAGATTAATTAAACGGCGATTAAATTTTTAATTAAAATAAAAAGCGAAGAATAAGCTTAATAAAAATAAAAATATTAAGAGATTATAATAGCGAATAAATATATTTATATTTAAGAAGAAATTAATTAAAAAAGTAAAGAAAGTCGATATCTTAATTATTAATTATATTATAGCCCGTAATAAATATAAAGCTAGATATATTAATATATTATAATTAAAATAGAAATAAACTTTTAAAAAGATTAGATAAAATATAATAGATAAGTAATAAATAACTTCTAATTCTAGTTATTATTCTAGTAGACTTATATTTTAATAATATTATATAAAAAAAATATATAAGCGTAATTTAGAGAAAGTTTAGAGTTTCGCTTTTTATATAAATTATTATATATATAAATAAAAATAAAAGTTTAGATTATAAGAATATAGATAATATTAAAATTAAATAAAATATAAAGTATTAAAAATAATTTTATTATACGCGCTAATAATTAAGTAGACTTTATTTTTTAAATTATTTAAAAGCGCGATATAGAATTTAATAATAAGTTTTATTATAATTTAAATATAATAGTATTAACGCGTTAGCTAATAAGTATTAAATTATTATAAAAATCTTAAAATATTAAATATAATTATATTTAAAAGATAAAATTATAAATTTTTATTAATATATAATTAATTTAATATATAGTAATAAAAAGTTTATTATAAAAGCTATATTATTTAAGTTAATATTTTAATCTTAATTATTACTTTTATTATTATACGAGTAATATAAAGCTATCTTTTATTTAAGTATATCTAATTTTTAATTTTAATTATTATTATAGATATCGTTAATTCGTTCTAGAATTATTAAATATACTTTTATATATTTTTTATATTTTATCTTTTTTTTAATTAGATAGTAATTAAACTCTAAATTAAAATAAATATTTAAAAGAGAAAAGTTTATAAGTACTTAATTATATAATTTTATTTCTTTTATACTTTTTATAATTATTAAAATAATTAATAATATATAACTATATTTTATAATTAATTTTATAATAATTAATTAATTTAGTAATTAAATTATATAAAGATAAATATATTTTTATTATTAATCTAAACGACTTAATTAAAATAATTATAAAATCTAAATTCTTTTTTTATAATATAACTCGCTTTTTATATATATAAATTAAGCTTTTCGCGTAATTTATATATATATTAATTTAAAGTTATTAAAAGATAAAAAATAAATATATAACTTAATAGTTACGTTATACTTTAAATATCGCTATAATAATATTAAGTTATTTAAATAGAAGTTTAATATATAAAGAAGATAATTTAATAATAAGAAGAGTTAATATAAAAAAGAAAGTCTTTAGAGAAAAGGAGGGGGGAAGGAAAGCTTAGATATCTGTCGCGCGTACTAAATTTTCAGATTACTTTATATCGTCTAGCTTAAATTAGATATTAATAAAATATTTTCTTTATAATTTTAAAGATTTAAGTTTAAGCGAATTATATTTATTAAGTATTATTATCTAATATAATCTTAGCTACTTTTATAATAATTATAATTATTATTATAATTTATATAGATTAAAAAATAAAGAATTTAAAAGAGCGAGTTAGTAAATAATTATTTTTATCTAATTTAGCTAGCGCTAAATTATTATAACTTATTAAAATTTTCGCGTATTCCGTTCTTACTTTCTTATCTTTAAGTCTTACTACTTTTATAGAAATAATTATTCTTTAAATTAAACTTCGTAATAATATACTTATAATAGCGCGCGATATATATTCTCTTTATTTCTAATATCGATACTTGCTAGAATTAATATATTTTTTTAATAAAATAAGCTTTAATTAAAATTAAGAATAGTTTAGTATTCATAGATATTTATATAAGTCTTTTAATTCTTTTATATAAATCTATTAATTTATCTTTTTATAATAATTAAAGTAGAAAAGATTAAGTTTAATAATTTATTATAATAAATATTAAATATTAATAATAATAGCGATATTAAAAAGTTTTAATATAAGTTAATTAAATAATAATTAAACTTTTAATTAAAATAAAAAATAGAAAATAAATTTAATTAAAATTAAAATATTAAGAGATCGCGATAATAAATAAATATATTTATATTTAAGAAGAAATTAATTAAAAAAATAAAGAAAGTCGATATCTTAACTATTAATTATATTATAATTATTAAAAAGTATAAAGTTAAATATATTAATATATTATTATTATAATAGAAATAAGCTCTTAAATAAATTAGATAAAATATAATAAATAAGTAATAAATAACTTCTAATTCTAATTATCGTTTTAATAGATTTATATTTTAATAGTATTATATAAAGAAAGTACGCGAGCGTAATTACGAAGAAGTCTGAAATTTCGCTTATTACGCGAATTATTATATATATAAATAAAGATAAAAGTTTAAATTAAAAGAAAATAAATAATATCGAAGTTAAATAAAATATAAGTATTAAAAATAATTTTATTATACGCGTTAATAATTAAGTAAATTCTATTTTTTAAATTACTCGAGAGCGTAATATAGAATTTAATAATAAGCGTTATTATAGTTTAGATATAATAATATTAACGCGCTAGTTAATAAGTATTAAGCTATTATAGAAATCTTAAAATATTAAATATAATTATATCTAAAAGATAAAATTATAAATCTTTATTTATATATAATTAATCTAGCGTATAATAATAAAAAGTTTATTACGAAAGCTACGTTATTTAAGTCAATATTTAAATCTTAATTATTATTATCGCTATTATACGAGTAGCGTAAAGCTATCTCTTATTCGAGTATATCTAATTCTTAATTTTAATTATTATTATAGATATTATTAATTCGTTCTAAAATTATTAAATATACTTTTATATACTTTCTATATTTAATCTTTTTTTATATATCGCGAGAAGATAACTTAGAGAAATATAGCTTATTATATTAAGCTATAATATTATTAAGAGAATACTAAGAAATATATTAATTTTTCTAAGTTAGCGATTTAATAAAAAAACTATAATTATAATATATATAATTTTATATTAAATAGCGATATCGAAAATATATAATAGACGTATAAAATTATTATCGACGACTTTAATTATAAAGTACTAGCGGATTTCGCGCGACTAATACTAGGGAAAGATAAGCTTTTCTTATTATTAATAGATATAGCTCGCTTTCTTTTATATATATAAAATAATAAAATATAATCGTATTTAATTCTATATCTTATTAATTTAGCGTAATTATTAATTAAAATAATAATTAGAATAACTACTTCTAAATATAGAAATTCTAATTAAAATATTTTATATATATATTATTTTATAGTATAATATTATAGATATATTATATCGTAAGATATCTCGCTAAGATTTCATATTATATTAGATATAAAATTATATAAATCTTAATAACTTATATTATATTAGAGTATAATATAATAGATTAATATCTTATATTATATTATACCTTTTCGATTAATAATTATAAGATTAAAGTTAAGAATTCTTTTATTATCTAAATACTTAAATTATATTTTAAAATTAAAAAAAGAAATTTTAAAATTCTAAAAGAAAATAAAAAAGTTATTATATATATAAATAATATATATATATTTTTTAATAAGAGATCTCGAGAGAGCTAGCGAGCTAATTTAATCGATTTAATTAAAGATTATTACGAATTTAAATTTATAATTAACTATATATATATATTTAAGATTTTTTAAATTAACTTTATTTTATTCTTTTATATATATTAGTAATATTCGTAGAGAGCTAATTATTTTAAAGTATAAAACTTTTATATATAAATTTTTAATAAGAAAGCTTAAAAGAATTAGCGAGCTAACTTAGTCGATTTAATTAAAGAGTATAATAACTCTAAATTTATAATAAGATATAATATACGTATATTTCTTTTTAATATATATATACTCTCTTTTAATATATATATACTTTCTTTAAATTTAATTAGCTTTCGCGCGATCGCTAGTCGTATAAGATATAAATCTTATATATAGTCGAAGTAGAGTTAAACTATATAAGACGAATAGCGAGATAATCGATAGCTAGATAAACGTAATATATTAGTCTATATATAAAATAATAAGATTATATTTAATATCTTCTAGCTATAGAAAGACTAGATAATTAATAAATAGTAAATATTCGAATATAATAGACGTATTTCTAATAGTAATAAGAGAGAGTAATTAGCTAATTAGCTATCGTTATAGAAGAATTAATTTAAAGATCTTATTATCGACGATTTAAAATTATCTAATCTTTTAGACTTTATTAGAAGAGATTTAAAAAAGCTTATCTTACTATTATTAAGAGTCTCGATAATATTCTCTAGAAAGCTATATATAAGATTTATACCTTATATGACTAGCGGCTACGCGAAAGCTAATCGAATTTAAGAGAATATATATATATTAAAAAAGATATATATATATTAAAAGAAGATATATATATATTACTTTTCTTTATAATTAGCTATATATATAAATTTAAGATTTTTTAACTTAATTCTATTATATTCTTTTATATAAGTAAAGGCCTATAAATTAAATTCATAGAGTTGAAATTTTCATTTTTCTAGATTAAATGAAGTTAGATTTTTCTAAGTTAAATGAAATTTTAATTCTAGCTCTAAGTCAAATCGAACTCTAATCGCTTGCTGTGCGTTTTTAACCTACTTTCACTACTATAAAATTAATTTAATCTATATAATATATAGATATATATATACGAAGAGAGGCGCGCTAAGATTTAATTAGAAAGGTATATTAAGTATAAAGAATTAATTCGTAATAATTATCTATAAAAAATAGAGAAAGATTATATTCTTATAATAAGAAGTATTAAAATATCGAAAAGAAATAGAGATAATATATTAATTAGTAGTGTAAATCTCATATTATCTTCTACCGTAGTGAAATTATTTAAATAATAAAATAGCTGTTAGAGTAAGATATCGAACGATTTCAATTCGTTTAAATATATATTATTCGATATTTCTTCTATAGAGACTCAATTAACTATAATCGTTATAATAGATTCTTCTCTTATAATATTATTATAGTAATATATTATATTAATATAGTAGAGATAATAGACTAAGTTATAGTAATATTCTTCGCTTACTAAGTAATAATTTAATATGAAATCGTAAAGAGTATATAACGTGGGATCTTAAAGAGCTAAGTCGTATTTTTAACGATAATAGCCTTATTACCGCTTAATTTCTCCGTAGTATTCTTTATATTTATCTATTATAATTTCTTCTCTTACTTTTTTTCTTATAAAGTATTAGACTAAGTAGCTAGCTAAGTAATTAATTAAGTAAATAATTAATATAACGTAAGATCTTAGAGAGCTAAGTCGTATTTTTAGTGCTAAAAGTCTTATTATCGTATAATTTCTCCGTAGTATTCTCTATATTTATCTATTATAATTTCTTCTCTTACTTCTTAATATAATAGAAATAATAAACTAAATTATAGTAATATTCTCTACTTACTAAGTAATAATTTAATATAAAATCGTAGAGAGTATATAACGTGGGATCTTAGAGAGCTAAGCCGTGTTCTTAATAATAATAATCTTATTATTACTTAATTTCTCCGTAATATTCTCTATAGTATTCTTCGTAGTATTCTCCGCATTTATCTATTATAGTTT
Source organism: Letharia lupina (assembly GCF_014066315.1). Classification (NCBI taxonomy): domain Eukaryota; kingdom Fungi; phylum Ascomycota; class Lecanoromycetes; order Lecanorales; family Parmeliaceae; genus Letharia; species Letharia lupina. The sequence continues at coordinate 1,703,985 of NW_023502983.1, forward strand.
CTTCTTTTACTTCTTCTCTTATAAAGTATTAAACTAAGTAACTAGCTAAGTAAGAACTCTTTTTAAAGACTTTTTAACGCGTTTATAAGTAGTAATAGATAGCTATTAGACTCGCTTACGGCTTCAATTATTAATAGTAATAGATTTATCGAGAGATAATTTAAAAACGATATTTAGAATCTAATACGCGTTAAGAGGCTTTAAAATAGAGTAATGAAGAATAGATAGAGAAGAAAGACGCGTCTTAAAAGGTAATATCGCTAAATTAAAAGATATTATTACTAGCTTAAAAGAAATCTATAGAGAAGAATATATTCATTTAAGCTCTTTTTAAGAGTCTTTTAACGCGTTTATAAGTAGTAGTAAATAGCTATTAAACTCGCTTACGGCCTTAATTATTAATAGTAATAAATTTATTAAGAGATAATCTAGAGATATTAGTAGAGACTCTAAGAGGCGAGTAAAAGAAATATATATATTTAAAATATTAAGTAACCTTTAGACGAGGGATATCGAAGACGATTATATTTATATTAATGAAATTAATAAAATTAATAGAATTAATAGAATTAATAGAATAATAGAAGAAGAATAATTATATAAATAGATGAAAGAATTATTATTCGATCTCGAACGCGTCTAATATAACTATTATAACTATTATATTTAAATATTCATTTAATTCATTAATAGTAGATTAAACTTCATTATTTTTACAGCGTTAGAAAGCGTAAAGCGAGCTCTACAATTTGAGGAATTATAAAGTAACTATATATATCGCAAGCTAAGTACTTCAAAGTGTAAAACTTCTACATACAAATTTTTGATAAGGGAAACGCGGGAGGGCTATTGGGCTGACTCAGCCGGTCTAACCAAAAAGCGTACAGGACCCGAATTTATAATTGGCTGCACATACAAATTCAAGGTTTCTAAGCTCAGCCCTACCTTATTCTATTATATATACTGATATATTAATAACAATTAAAGATTTTTTTTTATAGATCTTCTTTATTGTAATGAGTTACGAGAAGAAGTATTCTTTATTCAGCGAAAAACCCCTAGGTTTTACTCTGTCACAAACCAGGGTAAGATTGAAAAATTAGCCGATAAACAAAATGCGAAATACCTTACTCAGATGAAGTGTATGAGGTGCTCTCGTCGCCGAGTGAACGCCTAGCAGTGTGAAACGTCGTGTAGGCCATAGAAAGAAGAACAAGAAGAAGCATCATCGCTGGCAGGAATGACTGACAGATGGACGAAAGCACCTTTCGCGGTAATTTGGCTGCTAGATATCTAATGTAAGATACCTAAGAGGCCTATCACCACCTCCACGTAGCTACAAAGGCTAAGGAGGGAGAGGGAGAGAGGGAGGGAGAGAGAGAGAGAGAGAGAGAGCATGTCCATTAATGAAAGAAAGTCAAAGTTTCGGGCCTAAGCCATCCCAGCCAGATTCAGTCCCCAGCCACCCGATTTTCTACTCTATAATACATACAACGTGCTCCATAGAGCGGCAGGGTAAGGAGTTTATCCGAATCGTATATATCAACAAAGACCCACGATTCGGTCCTTCAAACCTCATGCACTTCTCTACCAAGCAAACTCGCCGCCCTCGAAGTCCGGGAAGTGGCCAGACGTCTTCTCGCGCGTAGCACCATCGATCGCCTTGACCAGACCCTCGACGCTGTCCTTGGTGGGCGTAGTGGCTTCTTTCATGCCGAAAAAAGCGGCACCTTTGTTGCCAAGGTCGGTTTGCACGAAGCTGTGACGACAGACATGACAAGGCCGATTAGCTTGATCGCAGAACACCACAAGAAGGGGGGGGGGGTGAGTGCAAGGGGGAGAGAGACATACCCGGGATCAACAGCAAAGGCAATCAAGTCCTCGTGCTCGAAGTGGATCTTGCGCGTGAGGTAGTTGACCATAGCTTTGCTAGCACCGTACGCCGCCATGGGGAAGGGACGCTGCTCCATGCCGCCAATACTGCCGATGGGCGAGCTGACGGTGATGAATTTGCCAGGCCCGTGGGCGGCCTTTTGAAGCAAAGGCAGAGTCGCCTGGAAGAGCACCAGAGGCCCGATGGCATTGACGTCCACGTGCTCTTTCACGTCGTCGATCTTGAGTCCAGCGACAGGACCGAAGCCTTGGGGCTTGCAGATACCGGCGTTGGCGATGACGGTGTCAAAGGAGGTAATATGGTGCTCGGATTCCAGGGTCTTGATGGCGGCAGCGGCGTCGGTTTCAGAGGCGCTGTCGATTTTTACGATGATGAGGGTGCTGGAGGAGCCTTTGGGGAGGGTGGTGAGTGTTTTGACGGTGGGGTGGGTAGGGTCGCGGACGCCGGCGATGACGGTTGTGTTAGAGCGGGCGAGGTAGGTTGCTAAAAGGCCTTGCCCGATACCTGAAGAAAAGTCATGTCAATAAGATGTTTTTGACGTGAAGGTTGAAGTAGCTGGCTTGGAGAGTGGAATTGATGTTTACTCGCCTCTGTTGGCGCCAGTGATGAGGTAGACGGTGGGTGATGGCATGGTGACGGTATTGGCTGGAGGAGATTGTCTTCTGGATGTGATGGATTTGATGACTTTGCTGAAGGGCGTTTTCATGAAGGTGTAAGATGTCCTTTAGGTCTTGATGAGCGAGTGAAAATGGGATGGATGGTGTGTGCTTGGTAAGCAGTAATTTTTTATATTCTTTATATTCATTCCTGATGGTGTCAGTAACAGAAAAAATGGAAGGTTGTCCGAGCGGCTTACAAATTCAATTCGATCATACAGGACCGACGCCTCTACTTGGTATTTGATTTCAAAGCAACAGGGGTCTTGTTTGTTGGTGTTACTTCCACCAAATGAGACTAGACGCAGCACAACTGCTTGGTGATCGTGTACTCCAACACACAATATACAGCTTCACGGCTCCGGATCTCTGCAGAATACTACTTGATTTCAAAGCACTTGTGGCTTGCAGGAAGCCTGGCAGGATTAAATCACATTTCGCGATGCATTAAATGGAATGCATTTATCCAGTCAGCATGCAATATAATTGAGAAGGAGATACTCAACCCTATCTTACATACTTACCTCCCTTCCTTCAGAGCTATTAATGCGGGAGGTAAATCGGCGAAAAGTTGGCAGTTGGTGGTATGATGCGTAGAGATGATCGATGTCTAGCTACTTGATAAGGGCGAAGAGCGTCAGCAAGTCAGCCCTGTAATCGCAGGAATTTGTACTGCATAGCTAATTACAATAGGCTTAGCCATGAATCTTACGGCTGCTGCCATGCCCGCGGCGGCAGCCAATCAAGTGGCCGGCCTCATCCCCGGCGCGAGTAGGGATACCATGCAGGACTTTAGAAGGGGCTTACAGCTCGACAGGGGTGAAAAAAAGTTCGGTAGAGGTGAGTAGATGCTAAGTATATGCACCTCGTCCGAAGTGAAAGGGATATACTTAGTATATGCCAGCACCTTATCGAAGGTAAAGAAAATTAAATTTAGTCTAGCGACGTTAGCCCACGCGGGATAACTTATTTATAAATTTAAAATTTTCTCTTTTATTTATTGTAAAATTTTATTTTTACTTATATCTAATATATATTATAATATCTAATATATTTATCTAATAAGTTTATAACGCTATTAAAGCGAAAATTATTTAATAATTAAATAATATTAAAGTACTTATATCTTATATATATATTATATTTATATTATATATATAATATATATACTAATAAGTAATTTAGCTTTATTTATTAGATTCTTTTAATAGAAGTAATAATAAATAAAATAACTTAAAAGTAAAGAATTTAAAGTCTACTATTTCTCTCTTTATAAACTTAACTTCTATAATAAGATTTATATTATATTAATACTTATATATATTAATTATATATAGAATATAGTTAAGAAGATAAATATTATTATTAATTAAAATAGCTAGCGTAAAGTAATAACTAATAAGATTTAAAATTATATTATTCTATTTAAATATCTTAAGATAAATATAAATAAAATTCTTTATTTTATATATACTAGATCGAAGTTCGATAGAGAAAATTATAAGAGTATTTAAGAGATAATTTATTAATATATATTTATAATAGATTCTATATATATTTAATTTAAATATATCTTAACTAATTAAAACTAGATATAATTTAATTATTTAGAGATCGATATAATTTACTCTTAAATAAAGTTTATTAAAATATAGTTTTTAGTTAAAAATAATAAAAAGGATAAGAAGAAAGCGATATAAAAGTAAGCGTTTAAATATAGTAGAATTAAATATTATTAATATATTTATCGAGATATAATTACTCTATATTAATTATATAATTAAGTTAATATTATAGATATTAATAATCTTTAATAAAGATCTAATTCTCTACTTTACTCTCATTTAATCAAGAAATATTTTAAAACGAAAATCGAGTATTAATATAATATGTTTCTTATAGACTAGTAAATATAAGACGTATACTATAGAAGTCTATAATCGAATACTACGATATATTAAAATTAATTATTTATAGTATTTAAGCGAAATAAGATAAGTATATATAGAATAGATGCTAAGTATATACTTATAATCTATAGATTATCTTCGTTAGTTATTTATAGAATAATAATTTAAAGTTATAATATCGAGTAAGATATTTATTACCTACGACTATATATATAAATCTTAGTTATCTATAAGAACTTATTTAATTTAGATTATAATCCTTATAAGAGAATTATATTTATATAGATTATTTGATATAATAATATAAATAGTATAATAAGTAAATATCTTATTATTCTAATTCTCTATTTAATATATATCAAGTTTATATAGTATTTAATTATCTCTAAAAATAAGATAAGATAAAATTACTTAGTTATAATATACGGTTTAATCTCTATATTCTAAATAATTAAGATTACTTTCTATTTTTCATATCAGTCTTATATAAAGTATATTCTTACTATTTATTATATTTAATTAAGCTCTTTAGCGCTATCGCGAATAATGTTATTAAGATTATTAAAAAGTATAATTTACTAAATCTAACTACGTGTAAGCTAAATATATATTAAGTAAGCGCTATATATATATTAATTATTCTTAAAGCGCTTTATTATTTCCTTATTTTTCGCGAGTTTTAAAGAGAAATATAATAAAGATTCGCTATAAGCGATTTATTAAAGTCTAAATATCGAAGATTAAGTTTTTACTTTAATTCGAAAGTAGAGATTATTAAAGTATAAATTTAATAAGTAAAGGCCTATGAATTAAATTTATAGAGTTGAATTTTTCTAAGTTAAATCGAATTTTAGCTCTAGTTCTAAGTTAAATCGAACTCTAATCGCTTACTATACGTTTTTAACCTATATATAAATATATATATACGAAGAGAGGCGCGCTAAGGTCTAATTAGGAAGGTATATCGAGTGTAAAGAATTAATTTATAATAATTACTTATAAAAAATAGAGAAAGGCTATATTCTTATAATAAGAAGTATCGAAATATTAGAAAGAAATAAAGATAATATACTAATTAGTAATATAAATCCTATATTATCTTCTATCGTAGTAAAATCTTTCGAATAATAAAATAGCTATTAGAGTAAGACATCGAATAATTTTAATTCGTTTAAATATATATTATTCGATATTTCTTCTATAGAGGTTATAGTAATATATTATATTAATATAGTAAAAATAATAAACTAAGTTATAGTAGTATTCTTCGCTTACTAAGTAATAATTTAATATGAAATTATAAAGAGTATATAACGTAAAATCTTAAAGAGCTAAGCCGTATTCTTAACGATAGTAATCTTATTACTACTTAATCTCTTCGTAGTATTCTTTATAGTATTCTCCGCAGTATTCTCCGCATTTATCTATTATAGTTTCTTCTCTTACTTCTTAATATAATAGAGATAATAAACTAAATTATAATAATATTCTTCGCTTACTAAGTAATAATTTAATATAGAATCGTAGAGAGTATATAATATAAGATCTTAGAGAGTTAAGCCGTGTTCTTAATAATAATAGTCTTATTATCACTTAATTTCTTCGTAATATTCTCCGTAGTATTCTTCGTAATATTCTCCGTATTTATCTATTATAGTTTCTTCTTTTACTTTTTAATATAGTAAGAATAATAGACTAAGTTATAGTAATATTCTTCGCTTATTAAGTAATAATTTAATATAAAATCGTAGAGAGTATATAACGTAAAATTTTGGAGAGCTAAGCTATATTCTTAATGCTAGAAGCTTTATTATTACTTAATTTCTTCGTAATATTCTTCGTATTCGTCTACTATAGTAACTTCTCTTATACTAATTAAATGAATTAATGTGAGATCGTAGAGAGTAGATCTATTGTGTTACTACTACTACTAATAACTATCTTCGTAATATTCTTCGTAGTATTCTTCGTATTCGTCTATTATAGATTCTTCTCTTATTTAACTAAGTATAAGAATATCGAGAATAAATATATTTATATTAATAGAATTAGTAGAATAATAAAAGAAGAATAATTATATAAATAGATGAAAGGATTATTATTCGATCTCGAACGCGTCTAATATAACTATTATAACTACTATATTTAAATATCTATTTAATTTATTAATAGTAGACTAAACTTTATTATTTTTATAGCGTTAGAAAGCGTATATTAAGCTCTATAATTTATTAAATTATAAAGAAATAGTATTCGTAGAAAGCTAGTTATTTCAGAGGATAAGACTTCTATATATAGATTTTTATAGATTTTTAATAGTTATAAACGCTAATTTATTTACTCGCGATATCTAATTAAAAAGCGTAGACCTAACGAATTTATAATTAACTATATATATAAATTTAAGATTTTCTAATTTAGCTCTATCTTATTCTTTTATATATACTAATATAACTTTAATAAATATATAGCTTATAATAAGTATATACTACTTCTTTAAACTTTATTTTAACTTTATAAATACTTTAATAGAAATTTAACGTAAGTATACTTTCGATTAACTAAAAGATAGTAAAAATTAATAAATTTAATTAATTATCTACTTTAATAGAGAGTATTATATAATTATATACTATATATATATATAAATTAAAATCTTTTAATATATTTAATATATAGAAATAAATCTAGCTTTTAAAATAATATAAGAAAAGATAAATATTTTCTTACTTGCGAGATAAAATATGAATATTAAACGTAGATATAGCTTATACTCTATTTATAATTAATATATACTAACTATAAATAAAAATTAATATCTATTACTACGTTTTTATAAATCTTAAAATATATATTATCTATTATAAAATATTTATAGAGATATTTAGAGTGCTTAAAAAAGTATCTCGAAGATTAATTAATTTTACTTATATTACTTTAGAATAAGACCTTCGTATTATAATAATAAATATAAATAAAAAGTAAGCTAAAAGTTAAGTATAATATATTCTCTATTTAGATATAGTATATATTAACTTATATAATATAGAATTTAAAGACTTTTTATATAATCTAGATTTAAAATTATAATAAGATAAGTATCTTTAATATATACTAATCTTTTATTAAATACACGTTAAGCGTAACTTTATTAAGAAATTTTTTAAATATTTAACTCGCTTTATAGTCGATAAGATTTAAAATATAATAAATATAGAAGATTTAGTAAAGAAGATAAATAGTATATATATAATTTATTTCGAGCTTAAGTTATAGATTAATAATAAGAGAGTATTATAGATTCTCGTAGAATTTACTTTAGAAAATTCTAAAGTGAAAGTTAAATAGTAATATTATACTTAAAAAAATATAAGAATTAAAGAGAGTAATTATTTTAATAATAATAACTTTATTAGTTATTAGATATTTAAGCTTACTATCTATCTTTAATAAGTTATATACTAAATATATACTAAACGTATATTAATAATTATAGATTAAAAAGTTATATATAAGAGATATTTATTAAAAAGAATATAATGAAATAATAAGAAATTAATTAAATCTAAAGAAATAATAGCGAAATTATATAAATAATCATATCTATAATAAAGAAAGATAAGATTAATCAATTTTTTTAACTTAGTATATACTTCGTATATAATTTATCTAATAATAATTTTTTTATCTTAAATCGTAAAAATTAGTAATAAGCCGCTCGACGAATTTAAAATTTAAGTTTTCTATAAAATTCTAGAAACTCTTATAATAGTTTAGATCTAATTATTAATATTAATTATAGTTAATATAAATCTAGCGTAAGCTTAATTAATACTTAATTTATCGAAATTACTTTATTTCTTTAATTAATTTTAATAAGAAATCGCGTAATCTTAACTTCTATCGAGTATATATTATTATCGCTATTTTTATTATAAAAAAATATATCTAATAATAAAAATCGAAGATATATATATACGTCTTCGATTTAGATAATCGATGATAAAATATATATATAGTATATATAGATATTACGTTTCTAGTATAGCGTAACTAGCGTGACTTAGCATATCGCTTTCTTTCTTCGATTTCGTTTATAGCTTTAACTTAATTAATCAATTATAATTAGAACTAAGAAATATCTTTTTCTTCTTCATAAAACTTCTTTTTAGAAGTATATATATACTTTTTATATAGTATCTCTAATAATTAATAATAATATACAACTTTCCTATATTCTTTAACTACTATCCTCATCATTTTCCGTATTAGAGATACTATTCTTATATTAAGAAGTTTTACTTCTATTACTTTCTTAAAGAAAGAATTTTTTTTTAAAAGAAAGAACCGCTATAGAAGTTACTTAATTCCTCTTATCTTTTTAAATAACTTTTCTTCTCTTAAAGAAAACTTATCTTTTATTCTTAATATCTTTCTTCTTTTTTAATAAAGCTTTCTTTTTATTTTCTTTTTATATCTTTTTATAATAGAGTATAACTATTTATAATCGATAAAGTTAGAAAATCTATTTTATTAGATTTAACGATTTTACTTATCTTTTAATTTTAAGCTTTCTTAATAAAAAATCTTAAACTTTATAAATAGATTCTTAATGAGAATTATTATTAGATTATTAAATCGATTATATAGACTTATAATTTATCTATCGACGTTCTACGTAATTAAGATTTATATATTTAACGAGATTAATCTTAGAATATTAACTCGATCTCTCCTTCGAAGATTACTTAATTAGAGAAACCTCTTATCTATCCTCTTTTTTAAAATTACGATTTCGAATTTATAAATACTTTAATAAAAGTAATTACTATCTTTATATAAGAAGTTCGTTATTATATAAATAGTAATTATTTTCTTATTTAATAAGCTAAAATAACTCGCCTTAAGCTTAAGAATATCTTTATTCTCGAAAATTTAAGTCTCAACTTAAGAGGTTATATAGATATCTCTCTAGAGTTATTATCTTCTTCTTTTTTTAAGATAATTTAATCTTCTTATCTTAATAATAGAACTTCTCTTTTTAAGCTCGATAAAAATAAAGAAAGAAGATTTATTAATCTTTTCTTATTATTATCTATAATACTTACGCGAAGAACTCGATCTCTTTATTAATCTTAATCTCTATCTTTCTTCTTATTATTTTTAAATTCTATATTAAAAGTAAACTCTACTTTAAAGAAATTAAGTATATTAAATTTCTAGAATTTTTATATAACTACGAACTTAGTAAATAGAATTCTCTTTTTATTAGATTAAGCTATATTCGATAAGATATTAAGAAATAATAATAAAGAATATCGAAATTTTATAAGTATAGGATTTTCTAATAATAGATTTAATAGATCGATTTTTAGTTAGTTAGAAGCTTTTAATTTAGAAAATATTACTTTAAAATCTAATTTTAGCGAAAACTAGCTTTTATAAGATTAAGAAAGTTTTTAATAAATATCGCTTTTATTTATGAAAGTGGATTTAATAATATAATAAACTATGCTATAAGTTATATAAGTAATCGTAAAGAACTTATAATCTATATCTAGTATTATAGATTTAATAGATTTATAAAGTCTTTTAGAATTTTCTAAGTAAGCTACTTCGAGAAGATCTAATAGTAATTTTTATATCTTTAATCTAAGATTCTTTTATCTAGATCTTAGAGAATTATATAATATTAATAATATTATTTTTAATAATAAAGAAATTATATATTAGAAAGTATATTTTTTCTATTAATATATAAAAGATTATATTATAATTAAAGAAGAGGATATTATATATATAAATCTCTTAACTTATTTTTAAAAAGCTATTTTATTCTAGTAACTAAATACTCTATTTTAAAATAAAAAAAACGCGATAATATAACTCTAAATAGAATTAAGAAGAACGCTTACTTGATTATAAGATCGTTTTAAAATATTTATATTCTCAACTCTAAATTAATTTATAAGATAAGTTTATACTCTTAATAACGCTGATAATAGGCGTAATTCTATAAGCTATATATAAAGCGTCTTTAAGTATATTATATAAGTAAAAATCTTCGAGAAGTATATTTAAATTATTTAAATATAAAATTATTTAAAAATTAAGTTATAAATTATTATATCTTCTTTAACTTCTTAGATTATACTTTATAAATTTATAAAAAAGCTTAATAATAGAAAGAAGCTATAGTATTATTTTAATTAGTAAAAGAAATTATAATATAAAAATATATAAAAGAAAATTCGAGATTAAGATTAAGAGAGAGATTGAGATTAAGATTGTAAATAACGATTTAATAAAGATTAATCTTTATTTAGAGAATAATAAGATAGATTTTAAAAAGCTTAAAAGCGATTATTTCTTTCTTCTCACTCTTTTATAATAGATTCGCGAGTTTATAATACTTATTCTTATTAGTTAAGGCTATTATATCTAGATTATAAATATTAGTAATAGCCGAATTTCTTTATATATCCCTCTTATACTTTTTAAGCTTATATATTTTATTAATAGAATTAAGATAATTAAGTATTTTTTTATATATAGTTACTTAGATAGTAATTTTTATAGACTTTATTTTAGACTTAGATTTAAGCTTAAGCTTTGATTATAACTCTAGAAAATTAAGCTTTAAAAAACGTCTTATCGACTTTTAAATAGTTATTTATAATTATAGTCGAAAACGTCTAGTTAAATTAGTTATAGTATTTAAATTAAACGAATTATTAGAATTATAATAGATATTTATTTTATTTAATTAGATAATATAGCGGTAATTAAAAATACGATAATTAAGAATTTATAGAAATACTTATACCTTAATCTCTATAGAAGATATATTTTTACGATCTTGGAAATAAGAGCTTTATTTCTAAGGGCTATTATAGAGATTATAATCTCATATACTTATAGGATTCTTCGATATATTATGCGAGTAATAATAATTATTTTTATAATATATATAAGAATAAAGCTTTAGAAGATAAGAAATTTGATTATAAGAATAAGAAAGTCGATATTAAATTCGTCTTAATTATTTATTATATTACTATAAGTAAGATAGAAGATTCGCTAATTTATCGAAAATATTAAAAGAAGTTTTCGTTTAATAATTAATTATATATTTATTTTAAAAAGAAATCTTATTATCGAATAACCCCTTTAAAGAATATTAAAAGAGTTTTTAGAGAGAAGAATCTTATACTCGACTTATTACTAGAGGAGTTAATATAAATCTCTAAAAAAATACTATTAGAAAAGGCGTTTATTTTTAAAAAACTCGAGTTAATCGAGTTCGTAATACTCGCGAATTCGAATAATAAAATAATCTTTTAATTATAATATTATCTTATTAAGCTATTTAATCTTTCTTTAAAAGCTTCGCTAAAATTAGAATATCTAAATATCGAATATCTAATAAGTATAAAAAATCGAGTTTTCTTAAAGAGATTAATATTCTCTTTCTCTATTAAGAAGTATATAGCTTTAATTATCTTATATAAAATTAACTTAAATTAATATTTTACTAATAAATAAATTATTCTTTCTTTTTTTATAAAAGATAAAACTTCGAAAGAAAAGTCTATTATAATTAAGTTTACTTGAGATATATATATTATAAATAATTTTAAAGTAAATCTTCTAATAGAGATAAATATACTCGATCTAGAAGAAGTAGTAATTAATCTTTTATAGAAGAAAGTAATTCTTATTAAGTATAAGAATATTACTATATCGATATAAGCTACTATTAAAGATAATATAAAAATTTAATAAATCGTGAGATCGAAATAATATTAAGTTATTTCTTTAAAATCTATTAGATTTATTACTATATCTTTACGAGATAAAAATTTACTTTCTAATTAAGACTTTCTTTTTAAATTAGAGATAAATAAAGTTTATATATATCTTATAGATATAAATTTTAACTTTATTTCTATTCGAAATAATAGCGCTACTTCGCTTATAATATCTTATTATTATAAAATTAATTTTATAATTAAATATAAAGCTAAAGAAGATTACTTAATTTAAGTGAAGAATTACTCTTTAGCAGCTAAGATATTTAAAGATAAGAAGTCTATATTTAAGAAATTTATTAATCTTATTATATTAAAATTAGCTATTAGAAAGATAATTATAGATCTCGCTTTAAAAATATAACTACTTAATAAAATTACTATTTATAGAAAATAGAAATATATCGATATAATACGAAGTATCTTAGAAGAAAATCTTCGTATTTAAAAAAACTTTAGCGATATTATTAATCTTTTTGAAGTAGAGTAACTATAGATATTAATTACTATAAATTAATAATCTTTTTTAGCGAAGTTAAAGAATAAGATTTATTCTCTAACTTTAGAAGATTATAAGTTTATTAATAAAAAGTTTAATAAGATATATATATAAGGTAAGATAAGCTGATTTAAAGAGCTAACTTCTTTCGCTTTTTCTATTTTTATAATTTATAAGATAATCTACGTTAGGCTTAAGAAAATATTTAAATAAAAGAGAAAGATCGTTATTAATATTAGAGGTTTTAATAAGATTACGATTTCTAATAATTATTCTCTTTCTCTATAGAATAATATAATTACGATTATTTAAGAATATATTTTTATTAGTATAATTAATTATAGTAAATAATTTTATCTTTTTTTAATAAAAAAAGATTATTAATAACGATTTACTATAATATTTTATTAAGAATTAGAGTACTTTAATATAGTAGTAATAGGTTTTAAGAATTTAGTATCTTACGTTTAGAGGAAAATAAATAACTTTCTTCGTTTATATCGTTATTTTGCTAGATACTATATAAATAATATTATTATCTTTTCTTAAAGCGTAGAAGATTATTTTAAATACTTAAGAACGATCTTTCGCCTCTTCGCGAAATTTAAAATTACTCTTAAATCTAAGAAATTCTATTTTAGATATTTATTAGTTATACTTCTAGAATAGAAGATAAATAAGTTTAATTTTATTATTATTAAGAAAAGAGTTATAGCGATTAAGAAAATATAATTCTCTACTATTTTAGAAATATTTGAAATTTATATAGAAATAATAAATTAACTATAAAGAAATATTAGATACTTTATTTAGATTTCTAAATTACTATAACGCTTAAAGATAAAATTTTTAAAGCGATCTCTAATCTCAGGCGATTATCTTTATAGAAATTTCTTAAAGATTATAAAGATAATCTCTATCGAAAAAGAAATAAAGATTTTTTATATTCTATAGTAGATATTAATTATAAAAATTTATTTATATTATTATAATATTAATCGCTAACTTTATATTAATCTTAATAAATTTAAAAAGTATAATTTCGAAGTTATAATATATTACGTGATGGATAATTCTTAAAAAAGTTCTTTTTTTAAGATAGATATTTAACTTATTATATTTCTATCTAAGCTTTTAAATATTATAAAATTATATTATTAATTAATAGAATTAAAAGTAACTATTTTAATTTAAATTTTAAAAAAGATTCTTTATATATTAAATTAAAGAATAGAAAAAAAGATTATTATTTTTACTAACTACTCTATTATTATCGATATTATTTATTAAATTATACTTTCTTCTTTATTCTCTAATTAAATAAATTTATAGCTTATATATACTTTATAATATATCTCTTAATTTAATTTAAATATTTAATAGAGACTCGATAAATAAAATATAATTCTCGACGCTTTATCTAGATTACTTTATAAATAAAAAAAGAAATTTAACGCTTAAGATCTAGAAATTCTTAATAAAATTCTTATATATAACTTAATACTCGTAGAAATATCTAAGAAATTTTATATTAAATTTATACTTAACTATTAAGAGAATAAGAAATAATTAAAGATTCTTAATACTCTTATCGCTCGAAAGATATAGCTTCTCGAGAAATAAGAATCTATAAAATATATTAAACTTTTAAATATATAATTTCTACTTTAAGATAAAATTATCTACTATTAAGATAAATTTAATAAATAAAAATAATTTTATATTTTAAAGAAAGCGAAGTAGAAGATTTTTAAGCTTATTTATAATAATTATAATTATATTAATTTCTATAGATTATATAAGAGAATTATGAAAATTTACTATATAAGATATTTAACTTAGCGTTTAAAGCGCTATATTATTTATTACTCGAAGTATTAACTAAATTAGATTATAAGATATATCTTATATAAGAGTCTTAAATTTATTATAACTTCTTCTTTAATTTTTTATATAATTACTATTAATTTTATTCTAATATTATTATTTCTAGAAAATAAATTTAATATAATAATAATTATTATTAATAAGTTTTTTAAAAGAAATATATCTATATTAAAAAAAGATATATAGAATATTATTAAATAGATAGAAGTCTTACTTCTTACTCTCGCTAATTAAGAAATTTTTAAAGCTATTATTTTAAATAAAAATTTAAAATTTCTTTTAAACCTCTAAAAAGCTATTTTTAGAATCTTAGAAATAAAGCTTCTTATCTTTACTATTTATTATTTATAAATAAATAATTAATCTAAGCGAACGAATTAGATAATAGAGATTACTTTAAGATTTTATATTTTTTATATTCTCGATAATTTTTAGAATAAATTCTTTATATATCTTAAAAGTAGTCTTAATAACTTTATAAATATATCGATAAAAAAGGCTTTTAATAAGATTATTTATAATATAAAATTTAATAATAAATTTAATATAATAAATATCTTAGCTAAAAATTAGATAGATATTATAAATAATTATATTTAATATTAATAGAAAGCTTTAAATATCTTAGCTTTCGCGGTAATTAATATAAAATTTAAATATAATTTAAAATATAAAGCTTTAATTATAAAGAAAGAGAATAAAGCTTTTATTAAGCTTTATAAAGAATATTATCTTCTTAAATTTAAGAATATAAAACTTTCGAATTAGAGAGTTAAATCTTTTATTATTCTTAAGCGAGTTAAAAATTTAGTCTATAGATTTAATCTTTTAGTTATTTAGAAGATTTATCTTATTATCTTAATTATAATATTTAAGTCTATACTTAAGAGAAAAGATTTTTATTATTAATCTTATAAAAAAGGATAAGCTTTTATATTCGATTACGAGAAGCTAGTAATTAAGAATTACTACGAGATTTAGAGATTAATAGATTATTATATTAGTCGATTTTTAAGTTAAGAAAGTAAAGATAAAAAAGATATTATAGAGTATCTAATAAAATAAAAAGGCTAAAAAAAGATTTATAATATATAATATAAGATAAAAGATTTAAAAAATATAAAGGATTTAATTTACGATTACGATTTAAAGTATAAAAAACACTTATAAAGAAAGTATTAAAAGAGAAAATCTTAGAATTCTATATAAGTTTATAATATGAAAATTATTTTTTACGCTACTAATATATCGTTAAGCTAGATATTAAATAAAGTATAATTCTTAAACTTTATTAAGCCGCTAGATTATAAATATAATTTACTTTATTAACTTATATTTTCTAATATATTATTATATAGAAACTCGAATTCGAAAATTTCGGGAATTTTAAAAATTTCGGAAATTTTAAAAGACTTTATAATTTATAATTACGAAGTAAAATAATTTAATTAATCTTTTATTTCTTTTCTTTATCTTATTATATCTTTCTTTTAATACTTTATAATTAAATATAACTCTATTTCTTAAAAGAAGACTTCTTATAATCTTAATAATTTAAAAATTATCGCTAAAAAAATAAAGCTTTAATAATCTTATCTAAGATTTAAAAAAGTAGAAATAGCGAATTTTAAGACTTTAAAATTAATTCTCTAGAGTTAAATCGAATATATATCTAAATAATTTAAATTCTTTTAATCGAGTATTATAGATCTCGATAAAATAATTAATTATATTTAATTTAAAGTAAAAGAAGATTTACTTTCGAAATAATAAGATTATAAAAGTCTACTATAATATATTCTCGATTATTCTTTTTAAATTTATCTAAATTATTTTTATAAACTTAAGAATAAATTTAAATAAATAAATATATATTACGATTAGAATTCTTATCGTCTCTATTTATAGCGAGACTTTTTTATATATTTATCGAATCTTTATTACGAAAATTTAAATAACTTTCTTAATTTCATAACTTATTATTTAAGAATATCTTTTATCTTTAAATCTAAGTTAATTTTATATTAAATAAAAAATCTATTTAAAAATAAAGACTATTATTAAGATAAAACTATTTTTATTAAGAAAGTATCTGAAGATATTAATGCTTTTCCTTACTATATAAATCTTTTAAATACTTAAATTACTAAGATAGTAGAAACGCGAAGCTTTATTAGATTTTAGCGATATTAATATTAGTCTTAGATATTCGCGAATAAATATCTATATTAGAATTATATTATAAAAGGCTAATTAATAAAGATAGATATAAAAGACGATAATAGAATTAAGTAATATTATAAAGTTATATTCGAGATCTAATAATTATATAAAGATAAAGAAAAAGAATATTAGATAAGCGAAGGGGTTAGAATTACAGCGGCGAATACGTGGGACTTAGAAAAAAAAAAAAAAAAAAATTTCTTTTAGATTTTCATTTTATTATTTTGCGTTTTTTTATAATAATATTAAGATTTAAGATTATAAAAGCGAATACGCTAAATCTAATAATATTCTCGATTTTTAATTATCTAATTTACTTTCTTCTTTATATATTACTTTATTTAAAATCTTTTAATAATTTATAATCGCGATATTAAAATCTATAAATCGTATTTATTTTAATATATTTTATTTAATAATAACTTTTATTTATTATAACGCGCGAAGTTAAATATTTTAATATTATATATTATTATAAGTAATATACTTAATTAAATCTAGCTTTACTTTATTAAAAAATTAATATTATCTATTATTATAAATAATATATTTAATTAAATCTAGTTTTATATTATTATTATTATATATAATTTATTTAATTAAATATTATTAATAAGTTATTATTATTTATAAATAATATTTATTTAAATAAAAAATAAATTCTCTTTTACTTTATTTTCAACTACTTTAATATAAAATTTTATCTTTAACTTATATTTACTACGCGCTTATTATATATTTAATCTAATCTTATCTCTTATAAAGATATAATCTTTTTTTCTCTACTCTCTTTTCTCTATTATAATAACTTATTTTAAAAAAATCTTAGAAGAAAAATATATCTCTACTTATAAGGCTATAGCTAGACTTTAAGTTAGATATTAAATTAAATATAAAATTTAATTTCTATAAATAGATATAACTATTTTATCGTAATTCTTAAATCTTATAAATTCTTTATTCTCTAGAGTTATAGTTAAATAATAAGAGATAATTTAAATAAAAAATAATTAGTTTATTAATATTATAGAGAATTCTAATTTATTAAGAGAGTTAGAGAAGAATAGCGATATTATTTTAGTTAAAGTAAGATCGTAGTAATAATAATTTCTCTTCTCGACTATATTTAATCTTCTAATTAAGTCTTAAAGTAAGAGTAATATAATTACTTAATTTTTAATTAGATTACTATTTAAAGAATTTTTTTTAAATTCTAATAAACTACGTAGATTAAGTAGATAAGCTTATATTATTCTATTTATCTAGAATTTTATTAAAACTATAAATATCTTAGCTATAAATATATATCTATAATCGAGATTAAGCGATAAAGTTTTCTATATTTATTATTATAATTAAATATTTATATATTTATAAAGAGATTTCTAAATTCGCTTTCTTCTCTATAACCCTCTCTTTCTTAATTTAAGAGTTCTTTATTTTCACTCTCTTTTTTATAATTCTCTCTTTCTTCTTAATCTAAGAGTTTTTAATCTATACTCTCTTTAATATAACTCTTTCTTTCTTTTTAATTTAAAAGTTTTTTATATATACTCTCTTTAATATAACTCTCTTTTTTTTTATAATTTAAAACTTTTTTAATATTAAGCGAAGTTAAGCTTAATCTTATTAATCTTAATACTTTTAATCTTTTAATAATTAATCTTTTTTAAAATATTCAAATAAGTATAATTATAGATTAGAAAATATATATAATCTTAACTTTAAATTAAAGCGATATAATCGCTTTTTAATTTTTATAAATAAATTTAAAAAATTAAAAATTATATTTAAAGATATTATCTTTTTTATTAATTTATATAATATTATAATAGAGATTCTTAGAGCTAGCTAAGAGACTCGCTATATCTATAATATATTATTATTAAATTCTCTTTTAAAATTTAATTAATATTAAATAGCGAGTAATCTTAATACTATTTTTAAAGATATTCTTTTTTTTTACAAAATAATTAATTATTAAAATTAATATCTTTCTATAGAGTTCTTCTTTAATAATATTTTACGCTCTTTATATTAGAATAAAATTATAAAATAAAATAAAATAGCGAATAATTTTAAGATTATTAATTAAAAAGCTTTTTTTATAAATAATAAAAATTTAATTATTATTAATTTTAATAAATCGAAAAAGCGCTTTTTACGCTAGACTTAAAAGAAAGATTTTATATTTTAATATTTTTAGAATATCGATAGTATAATATTCGATATTTCGAGCTTAACTATTTATCGATATAGATTTTACTTTATACTTTAATTATTATTTCTATAATAAATTATCTAGAATTAATAAATAATTATTTATAATTTAAAATTATATAAGATAAAATAACTTCGCTTAGATTATAATATTGTCGATAATAACTTAAAAGTTACTATCTATATTTTCTTTTCTTATCTTTTAATAGTTAACTTCGATATTATATATCTAAATAATAATAAGTAAAATAAATAGATTAATAATATTATTTAATTTACGCTTAAAAATATTTATAATTATTATATATAATAGTACTAATTAAGAAGCTTTATTAATATAAATTATAAGATATATATTAAAAAAGAGTAGAGTATTAATAATATTAATTATTTAATTAATATTAATTATTTACTATCTATTAGTCTACTAAAATAATTCTAAGAGTATATATTTTATAAGAGTAATAAATACTTTAAGTTCGTAGATCTAATATTAATCGTTATAGTTTATAATCTTAAGAGTCTAATTTAATATAATAGCCTCGCTTTAATAAAGTATAACTTTTTTAAATTTATAAAATTCTATTATAATATTTATAGTAAGAGTTATTTAAGTTAAAATAACGCGTAGCTTAATATTAAAGTTAAAGATATTTTCGCTATTAATAATATTATATTATTATAAAAGATATATTATCTTAAATAATAAGTATAAGAATTCTATAATTTTTAATAGACTATATATTATCTTATAGTCTTATAATATTCTTTTATATTAACGCGCGATATAAATTTAATCTTTATTAAATTAGATTTAAGTAATCTATTATAAAGCGAAGAGAATCTTATTTATAATAAAGTCTATAATAGTAATAAAGATCTATTTATTATATTATTTAAAAATTATTTTATATTTAATAACGACGACTTTAAAGGCTTAAAATTCTCTTAATTTTATATTAATAAATATTTCGAAGTAAATTAATATAGTCGAATTATAGTTAATACTTAAGAATCTTATCTAAAATAGCTTAATATAATTAAAGAATATAAAAAAAGTAAGTAAAGAGTCGCTATTATATTAAAAGATTTAATAAAGATAAAGTCTTTATTTAGTATATAGTCGAAATATTATATAAGATAGCTATTCTTTATATATTACGAATTTAATATTAATAATTACTTAATTATTATTATATAGACTATTACTTCTCTATCGAATATCTAGAAACTTAGTAGTTTAATATTATCTATAAATAATATTAATAGCTATTTATTTATAGATAATTAGATAAGAATCTTAATTATTAAAAACTCTTATTACTCTTATTAGATACTTTTAATTAAAGAGATTAATAAATTTATATTAGTCTATCTAAATAGATAAATAGTATATCTAAAAGTATTAGCGATTAGGCTCGCTCTAAACTAAATAATTATTCTATTATTTTAGAAATCTAATAGTATCTTTATAAAATTACGATTAGTGTTTATTATTATATCTTTATACTAGTTATAAAAGAAATTATATTATTATAACGATTTAAATTAATATTAAAAAAAATGAAAAGCTATAAATATCGATAAAAGTAATTTTAACGCTAAGCGCTTTATCGTAATAATAATAAAATTTCTAAAGATAGTTTTTTAAATAACTTAAAGTCTAATTAATATAATCTTATTAATTTTAATTTTAAATAAATAATTAAGTAATATAAGACTATATAATTTTAAGTAGATTAGTTTTTATAGAAGATATTATCTATCTTTTAATCGCGTCTTCTAAATTAGCTTTAATTAGCTAATAATATATTTTATAAATTCTTTTACTATATTCGAAATATTTTAATTATTTTAATTAAATAAAAGAATATTTAAATTATATTTTAAGAAAGATATATAGATATTAACTTTTATTACGATTATAATATATTTAATTAAGAGAATAATAAGAAAAGACGAGTAATTATCGATATTACGTACTCGTTATTTAATCTAAATATTAAACTTATCTTATAATTCTATATTAAATATATTTTTAAAATCTTAATTATAAAATTATATAAATATTATAATTTCTTTAATAGCGCTATTAAGACGAAGAAATAATTATTAAAATTATTAATTATAGATAAAGTTAAAAGTTTTTATAATTTTAATTATACTATAATTTAGTATATAATTAATATTTAATCTTATATCGTTAACGCTTAAATCGTTCGACCCTTTAATTAAAAAGATAATATCTTTTATAAATATTAGAATTTTAAACTTTAAATTAATTATATTAAAGATTTATTTATATATAATAATTTTAGCTTATTAACTTAATAATAAGATATCGCGATCTTTCGAATATTAATATATTAACTATATAAAATAATATTATAGAAGATATATTTAAATATTATAAGCTAATTCTTATATTAAATAAGCTATTATATCTTATAACGACTATTAATTATCTCTTAATACGATTTAGATAAATTATTAATTTAATATAAAGTTAATAAGAAATATAGTTAGAAGATCTAGTAGAATATTTATAAGCTTAATTCTCTAAAAAAGATTAATTAATATCTCGCTATTTTCGCGTTTAACTAAGAAGATTTAGCGAAGATAATTAAGTATTTCTTTATTAAAAGTAATATTTTTATTAAAAATATCTAAAAAATATTTCGAGATATAATATCTTATAAGTAGCTTTATATCTTAATAGTCGATATTTTATTAATTTTTTATTTTAAAAATTTTATCGATATTATTTTTAATATAAAATTATATTTATTAATTAATTTTAAAGTAAAGTTAAAAGATAGAATTTAAAGTAGATACTAGCTAGATAATAATAATATTAAATTATTAAATAAGAGATAAGAGTTTTATTATCGATAATCTAAAGTCTATAATTCTCTCGATAAATAATTCGAATATTTAATTTTATTCTAATTTACTCGATTAATAATATTATCTATATCTATAAATTAAAGTAATAAAATAATAATAATAGTTAATATTAAGCTTCTTAGTTAACTTTATCGCGTATCTAAATTTATTATAATAATCTCTATTACGCGTTAATACCGCTATTATCTAAGATCTTATACTTATTAATATTTATTTATTTAATATATTATTATATATAGAATTTATAGATATTATCTATAAATAGTATATATAATAATACGCTAATTAGTAATAATCTTAGAGATCTTCTTATTTATTACTATTCTTATCTCTCTATTTAATAATTACTTCTTATATATTTATTTAGAATTTTCTATAGCGAAGCTTTTATATATATTATTTATAAATAATATATATAATATAAATAGTTAATAAGAATTAATTAATATAAATTATTATTATATTTAATCTAATTATTTTTCTACTCTTTATATTTATTTAATTCTCTTTATAACTTAATTTTATATAGATATTATTTATAGATAAAGATCGCGTTAAGACTTAAATTATCTATATTAATACAATTTCTTATATTATTATTTATCTTTCTTTTACTTTATTATAATAATAATTTTTTTTTTAATTATAATTATTATAATAATCTTCTCTTACTTTTATTACTTCTATATATCTACTATATATTTAATTTTATACTCTACTTTTATACTCTATATATTTAATTAAAATCTATATAATAGAAGTTTAAATTTAGATAAGTTTATACTTAATTATTAAATCTAAGCGAAAATTTAAATTAATATAATTTTATTTATAGATAATATTTATTATTATCTTTTATCTTCTATCTTACTTTATTATATATTACTTCTACTTTCTTTATCTAATTATTAATTTAATATTAATTCTCTTTAAAACTTTTATTTCTTTTATTTATTTTTAGATTATATATTATATAATCTATCTTTTTTAATTCTTTAATTACTTAATATCTTTTTTTATATCTTTAAAGACTTTCTATTATTTAAAAGTATATTTAATTTATCTAATTTATTAAAAATATAATAAAAAAAGATATCTTAAATATTAAAGATAAAGTAAAGAAAATCTCGACTTTTATTATATTAATAAAGTCCTTTAAATCTTTTAAGTTTAAATTTATAAGTCGCTCGAAGAAGATAATAGAGAAAATATTAAAGTAAAGATATTAGAAATAATAGTTCGTAGTTAATAAGAACCCGCGAGATATCTTTATTTTAAATATCGATAAGCTTTTTACAAGTAAGCGATTACTATTAGAATATCTTAAATTAAAATTAAATTTAAATCTTATTACCTTTATAGACGATAAAGTTAATAAAAAAATTTTAATAATATAATAAAAGGCTAGAGAGAAAGAATTTAATATAAAAGAAAAGAGGAAGAATACTTTATATATATAAGCGGATATCTTTATTATCTTATATAGCGAGAATTCCTCTTAAATAAGTCTAATCTCTCTCTCTTTATTTATCTTCTATAATAATAACCTCCGCGATATCTACTTCTAATTAATAATAATAAAACTTATTTTTAAATATAATTTAAATATTATTCTTAAATATGAATAGCTCGATATTAAGTTAATCTATTAATTTTATATCGAAGATTAATATAGAGTATATATACTTCTATAATAATTCTAGCGAAAGATAATAAAAGCGCGAAGGGAGGCTAATTAATATAAAGATATATTTAAAATATAAATAAATCTCGTATAAGCTATTAATTTCTATAACTTAAAAGACTTAAATTAACGAATAGATAATATAATAATATTATCTATAAATAATATTAAGAAAAAAATTTAAACTCTTAAAGATATCGATATAAATAAAGATATTATTTATTTTATTAAGAAGAGTAGAAGACGATATATAGATAATTTAATCTATTTATTAAATTATTAAATTATAAAATAAAAAATTAAATTAAAAAAGAATAATATTTTTAATAATTATATTAAAATTTTATTATTTAAAAATATTAAAAATATAATATAGATATAGAAGTAATATTTATAAGATTACGAGATTATCGATATAAAATAATAGAAGATTATATATATCTAGATCGATAATAAGATTTATATTCTCTATCTCACATTAGAGAATAATATTATTATTATTTCTTTTATGAAATTAATTAAGAACTTAATAATATAAATAACTAAGTCTAATAATTAAGTATTAATAGATTAGAATCTTTAATAGAAACTCTTAAATTAGATTATTAGCGAGAGAGAATCGCTTAAGCTAGTGAATAATATTTTAGATATCGCTTATAAAGAATTTTAGAAGTTTTAAAATTATATTAATTCTTTTAATATCGTCTCGCCTAGCTATATTAACGTATATATACTTCTAAATATAAATTCTCTTAAGTTATCTCTCGAGTTTATTTTAATTATTATCGATAAATTCTAATTTATATTATTTCTTCTATTATATTAGATATAGATTATTATCTAGCTTCTTATTATTTATAACTTACTTTTTTAAAAAGATATTCTAAGCGATAAAATAAGTCTAGATAAGACTATTATTATATTAATATTTCTTATTATCTATATAAGACGTTAGTCTTTAATATTATCTATAAATAATATCGATTTATTATTATCTTAGTCGAATTCGCTATTAGAAATTATTTATAATAAAAAAGATATTAATAATAATAATAAAGATTATAATAAGAAAGATTATAGTAAGAATAATTAGAATAAGAAAATATATAATAATTTAATTAAGTAAGATACTTCTTATTTAAATATCTTAATTTAATTTAATAAAAAGTTATATATATAAAAGATAGATTATTTAATATTTAAGCTAAGTAAGATTTAGAAACTATTTATATATATTATTAATTAAAAATATAAGATTACGCTTATTTTTAAACTCTTATAAAAATTAAATATCTAAAAGAATAAAAAGCGCTTCTACTTTCTTTAATTAATAATAAAGTAATTCTATAGCTCTATTAAGAAAAGTAATATTTATTATTAAATCTAAATCTTAAATATCTCTATTATTAATCTTCTAATATATTTTAATTCTTTATTTAATAATCTTAACGTCTTACTTATTATTATTCTAAATAGCTATATTATTTAAATTTATCGATTAATATATTAAGATAGAGATATTAAGACTACGCGCTTTAAGCTTTTAAAGTTAAAAATATAATTCGCGATATTCTCGAAGATCGATTATAAAGATAATAATATAATTAATAATAATAAGATTAATATAAATAAAAATAAGCTTAATCTTATTTATTTATTCTATTTAAATATATTCGCGATAATTATAAAAGATAAAGCTTAAAAGCTAAAAAGTCTATTTATAATTATGTATAAATCGATTATAGATCTATATACTATATATTATATTCTATTAATAATAATCTCTATAATTAATCGCTCGCTAGACTTAATTAATTTTTTATTACTCTTTTAAAATAAAGATTAAATTATTTTTAATTTAAAGTTCGCTAATATTAATAACTACGTCTTTATTAAATCTAATATCTATAGTTAAATATTATTTATAGATAATATTAATAAATTTATCTAGCTTATTAATTCTAAAATCTTTAAATTCTAAATTATTTTAGATAAAGAGTTTAATTTCCTCTTAACTTTCTTTATTAACCTTTTTATTCTATTAATTCTTTATCTTATTTAATTAAAATATATCGCTATAAGTTAAATCGATAATATTTTTAATAAAAACTCTTATTAAATTAATATAGAGGTTTTCTTAATATATTAATTTACGATTAAACTTTAATAAAGTAGATATGAATTAAAGAAATATATTAAGCTTTATTTAATATATACTTAATTTCTTAATCTAGAATTCGATAAGGCGAAAGAAATAGATTTAAGAAATATAATATTTTATTATAAGTTATATCTAAGAGTTATAAGTAATAATCTTATTTTTATCTCTTTTAATAAGAATAGACTTATTATTATTAAGAAATTTTATTATAAATATAAAGACTATAACGCTATCTACTTTTTTAATATAATTAAGACTAATTTAGATATATTTATTTATCGCGATTATATTAATATAGCTTACTATCTTATATATAATTTAATTAAACTATTCTATATCGCTAATCTTATTTATTAAATCTATAATAAGAATAGTTAAAAGATTATTATTTTCTATAATTAACCCTTTATAATATAATTAATAAAGATTCTTTTAATAATTCTAGAGTTTAATATTATTAATATTTATATAAAGTATAAGTTTAGAAATTAAGAGATGATAATTTATTAATTTAATAATAAGGGTTATCTTATATAAGTTTTAATTATTAGCGTTAAGATTAATATTATTTTAATTAATCTATAAAAGAATTACTTAAATATAATCTTTATAAATATATTATTAAATATATAATTAACTCTATAGACTAGTATACGTATTATTTAAATTAAATAGAAAAACGCTTATAATATCTTTATTTTTATTAATAATTATTTTTATAATTAAGTTTTATAGACTATCGCGACGCGTAAGATAATTAATATTATCGCTATTTATATTAATAAGAATTTTATTAATATAGAAGTTAAGGCGCGCTTAACGCGATATTTGAAGTTTAATAATAATAAAATTCGAAATAAGCTTATAAATAAAGTTTATATAGAAGACTATCGAATTATATTTAAATAACGTTTATAATAAGATTAATAAATTAATATATATGATTTAATCGCGAAGAATAATTTATTAAATAAATAAGCGTTTAGAGAGAAATAATAACTATTAAAGAACGTCTAATTATAATCTTAATCTTATTTTAATAAGTTTTTATTAATATTATCTATAAATAATATTTATTATCTACTTTACTAATTAATATATAAATATATTAATTAAATTAATTAAGAAAAAAACGCGAGTATAAGAGAAGAAGTCTTCGAGTTTAATAGAGAGAATATTATAAATAGTAATTATATTATTAATATTAAAAGATTCTTAACTAGTATTTATATCTACGTCTTTCGCGAGCTTTATCTTTAAAAAATATTTAACTTTAGAGATCTTTTCTTTAAATTAAGATCTCTTCGACGATAAATTATTAGAAAAGCTCTCGCCTATATCTTCTCTATATTTACTATTTTCTAATAAGACTTTTATATAAAGACTAATAAATATTAAAATTAGAAAGTTAATAGTATTAAGAGTAATTAAGTTTAAGCTTATAGCTTTTAAATAGAATAAGATTAAATTATTAAATAAGAAGTTCGAAAAGCGAAAAAGCGCTAACTCCACTTTAGATCTCGATCTTATCGATCTCGATTTTTAATCTTCTAAGAAAACTCGTTAAAGTATAAGAAAGGCTAATTAGAGTAATAAGATAATTAAAGATCGCGATAAGAATAATAAAAAAGACGATTATTCTTAAAAACTTAGAGTTATAAAGCTTTTTTTTTCTTTTCTTTTTTTTTCTAAAGTGCGTATATTTGATATAGATAAGGGGATTATATTATCTATAAATAATATTTATTTATTAGCTACTTATTACCTTTATTTAGATAGCTTAAATATTAAAATATCTATAATAAAGTATCTTTAGAATATATAATAATTAGCGAATATCTTATAAGCGATTCTTTTTAATAGAGATTATATTATATCTTCGATTTCGCTAATATAATTTTTATAATTTAGATTAAAATTAATATAATAAGCGTTTTTATAATATAAAAATAATCTTTAATTAATTTTTAGATAGATCTTTTAATAGATCTATTAGCTACTTTAATATTATATTATTCTTAATTAATTATTATTCTTTTCTTTTTATAATAGCTTATTTTCTTATTAATATATAATTATCGCGGTAATTATTAATTTAATTTATAACGTATTCGTTAATTCTATTTATAACTTATTTTTATATTATATAGATTATAATTATTCTACTTAACTCTAACGTCTTATATCTCTTATTTAATAATAAAGCGTTATATATATATAATTATTATCTTTCTTATCTACGCTATAGACTTTTAAAAGAAATTTATTAAGAGTTTAATAATAGAGTTAAATTAGCCGATGTTGATAGCTAAATATAAAAAGCCTAGAATACTTTTCTAGAGATAGATAAAGTGAGTTATTAATAAAAAGCCTAATAATAGAATTAAGTTAATCGCCGCTAACGATTAAATATAAAAGATCTATCGCTAACGCTAACGACTAAATATAAGAGATCTATCGCTAATAATTAAATATAAGAAGTCTATCGCTAACGATTAAGTATAAGAAATCTATCGCTAACGTTAACGGCTAAGTATAAGAGGCCTAGAACGCTTATCTTTAATATTAAGTATTTTTAGATTACTTATTTAATCGAAAAAGAGATAATCGAAAGCTAGCGAGCTATGGAAATGAATTTAATGGCGTAGATATAATATTAATAAGTATTATTATCTATAGATAATATTCGTCTTCTAACTAATATTAAGTATCTCTAGATTAATTATTTAATTAAAAAAGAGATAATTAAGAGTTAGCGAGCTACGAAAATAAATTCGATAGCGTAGATATAATATCGATAAGTATTATTATTTATAGATAACATTCGTCTTCTAATCGATATTAAGTATTTTTAGATTAATTATTTAATCGAAAAAGAGATAATCTCGAGTTAGCGAGCTACGAAAATAAATTTAATAGCGTAGATACGATATCGATAAGTATTATTATCTATAAATAATATTCGTCTTATAATCGATATTAAGCGCCTTTAAATTACTTATTTATAAATTAAATCTTTGAGTAAATCTCTTTACGAGTTATTAAAAAAAGTAATAATATATACTAAATTTAATAGCTTTATCCTTTTTTTATTATTTAAACTATTATTTATAAAAAATATAATAACTAAGTCTAATTTCTCTAGTCGTTAAGATTTAAGAGATAAAGTATTCTTAAAAAGAATATTATTAATAATAAATAAACTATTAAAGCTAGCTTATCGAAAATATAAGAATACTTTATATATTAAGAAAGTAACTCGAATTATTAAAAAAAAACTAATATTACTAAAAGGCTAATATTGTTAAATAATAGGATTAAAGAAAAATTAGTATTAAAAAGTATATTACGCTATAGTAAAAGCTTTAAATAATATTATAGATATTCGAGATAATATAATTAGATAAATAAGATTCGCGAATAGTAATAAGAATAAAATAATAACTTTAAGAGTAAAAATAGATTATTTTATTATAGTAGAATAGAATATATCGTTTTAGCTAACTAGTATCTCTATTAATTCTTTATCTATTATTAATCTTTTATAATATTAATACTTTTTTACTAAGATATTTTTTATAATATCCCTTCTTATATAAAATCTCGAATTTATTATTTATTTTCTTTTACTTCTACTTTATCTTAATTAATCGTATTATTATTATTATTACTACTATTATTTTTATACTTATTCTTATAAGATATATTATTATTAATTAAGACGAGTAATTATTTTATATAGATATCGAGTTTAATAGCGTAATCTCTTAATATTTAGTTATCTCTAATTATTTATATTATATTATAACTCTTTAAATATTATAAAAATAAGATATTATTATCTATCTCGACTATCTATTCTAAGACTAAAAAGAAATATAGATAATAAATAATTCTTAAATTAAGATCTAGCTCGTAATTAATTTAAGCTTTAACGCGGCTATTAATTATCTTATAATTTAAAAAGCGAATATCTAGTATTAAGATTAAATTATATTCGAATACTTTTTACTTATAAATCTTAGAAGTAAATTACTTAATATTATAAAGACGTTAATAGATTTAGCGATAACTTAATAAGTAAAAAGATTTATTAAGTAGCTAACTTCTAAAATATACGAGTAATTAAACTTTAGAAATTTAATATATTATTTAGATTCTTTAAAGATTTAGCTTTAAATACTATCTAAATAGCCGCTAATAAATCTAATATTCTATTAATAATTTATATATTTAGATAAGTGATCGAAATAATAATTTAGTCTATTTATTATTAATTAACTATATTAATAAAAATTAGATCTATTAAGTTACTAATTTATTCGATCTTATTAAATTATTTAAATATTATTAAGTATCTAGATAGCTAGTCGACTTAGATTTTACTTTTCTTCGTCTTTAAAAATTATTTTAGACGAAGTATAATAAAAGAAAGATATAAAAAAAAAGAATATTCTTCGAAGATAAGTTAATATAAAATCGTAGATACGCTAAATTATAAATTATTTACTATTATAAATTATTAATTATATTATCTATAAATAATATATAACTAATCTCTATAAATCTTATATATTAATATATATAAAAGAATAAGATAGGGCTAAGCTTGAAAACCTTAAATTTGTATATGCAGTCAATTATTAATTTAGGGTCACTACGCTCTTTGATTAGATCGGCTGACTCACCACGGGTAAATAAATTAGCGTCCGCAACCATCAAAATCTCTCACTCTATTACGCCTACTTTTAACTCTTTAATAACTTTACTATTTTCTATTAAAAATTTGAGATTATTTTTTTAAATTATAGCCCGAAACTTACGCTTTTCAAAAATGAATTAATTTTAAAATTTGGTCTTATAATTATTAAAGCGTAAGGAATTCAAATATCGCTCACCAAAGTTCGCTCGACAGCCTTGATCAAAAAACAGATGCACATTATTTGATTTTAGAATAACTTTTTTGTTTTCTATTAAAATTTTAAAATTCTTCTTTTAAATTATAGAACGTAAAATGGGCTTTTAAAGAATAAAGAAATCTTAAAATTTAGTCTTATAGTTCTTTAAAAGTAAGGAATTTAAATATCGCTCATCAAAAATCGCTTACTAAAGATCGCTCATCAAATTTACTTCATAGCCTTAATTAAATAAAATAATTATGAATTTAATTCATAGGCCTTTACTCGTATATATTAAATAAATAAGTTCTTATAGAATTAATTTATATAGCTTAAGTTAACTTATATTTAAAAGTTAAATATTATCTATAGATAATATTATATATTCTCTTAAATCTCTTAAAGAGAGATAGATTTAAAATAATAAGAGTCTTTAATTTTATTAATTCTAAACTTAAATTAACTTATATTTAAAAGTTAAATATTATTTATAGATAATATCGTATATTCTTTTAAATCTCTTAAAGAGAGATAGATTTAAAATAATAAGAGTCTTTAGTTTTATTATTCTTCTATTCTTTATATTATTAAACTCTCTTTATAATT
Source organism: Letharia lupina (assembly GCF_014066315.1). Taxonomy (NCBI): domain Eukaryota; kingdom Fungi; phylum Ascomycota; class Lecanoromycetes; order Lecanorales; family Parmeliaceae; genus Letharia; species Letharia lupina. The sequence continues at coordinate 1,735,341 of NW_023502983.1, forward strand.
TAAATTTATATAAATAGTATAAGTTTTCTTTAAATTATTTATAAATTAATATTTAAGTTTTATTTATATTTATTATATCTTAAAACGATTATTATTAATAATATATTTTAAATAAATCTTCTTTTAATATTTTAAAAAATTAAAGATAGTAAAAAAGTAAGTAAATAAGAATATAAATAAATAAGTAATTATATACGCGAGTATAGAAGTTTTAATTTAAAGAGATTTAATAGTAGAAAAGATATTAATAATTAAATAAAGGTTAAAAAATAATAATATAAAATCTAATTCTATATTAATAAGGATTTTTAATAATATAGAAGTTAAAGTATATTAATAGTTATATTAATATAGTATTAAATTTAAAAATAAATATAAATAAAAAATTAAAATATAATAATATATATAAAATATTAGAGTTTATTAAGGCGTTATAAAAAGAATAGCATTTAACGTATTATATATAAGAAGTATTTTTTAAATTATATATTCTATATCTATAAATCTAATTATAATTTAAATTTTCTTTATAAAATTTTTAAAATCTAACTTAATTTCTATTATTTAAATTATTTTATATTATTTAAATATCTTATATAGTATAATTATTAATATAAATACTTAATAGTAAATAAAATATAAATTTAAAGATCTTCGAAATTAAATTTAAGATTTATCTTTATTAAAAAAAATGAGATTATTATAATATAATATTTTCGTTTATATATATTAAAATTTAACGTTATATATTTATTTATATATATTAAAATTTAATATTATATATTTATTTATATATATCGAAATTTAATATTATATATTTATTTATATATATTAAAATTTAGCGTTATATATTTATTTATATATATTAAAATTTAGCGTTATATATTCGTTTATATATATTAGAATTTAGCGTTATATATTTATTTATATATATTAGAATTTAACGTTATATATTTATTTATATATATCGAAATTTAACGTTATATATTTATTTATATATATTAGAATTTAGCGTTATATATTTATTTATATACGCTAGAATTTAGCGTTATATATTTATTTATATACGCTAGAATTTAGCGTTATATATTCGTTTATATATATTAGAATTTAACGTTATATATTTATTTATATATATTAAAATTTAATATTATATATTTATTTATATACGCTAGAATTTAGCGTTATATATTTATTTATATACGCTAGAATTTAACGTTATATATTCGTTTATATACGTCGAAATTTAGCGTTATATATTTATTTATATATATTAAAATTTAGCGTTATATATTCGTTTATATACGCTAGAATTTAATATTATATATTCGTTTATATATATTAAAATTTAGCGTTATATATTTATTTATATACGCTAAAATTTAGCGTTATATATTTATTTATATACGCTAAAATTTAGCGTTATATATTTATTTATATATATTAAAATTTAATATTATATATTCGTTTATATATATTAGAATTTAGCGTTATATATTTATTTATATACGCCGAAATTTAGCGTTATATATTCGTTTATATACGCTAGAATTTAATATTATATATTCGTTTATATACGCTAGAATTTAATATTATATATTCATTTATATATATTAGAATTTAGCGTTATATACTTATTTATATACGTCGAAATTTAACGTTATATATTTATTTATATATATCGAAATTTAGCGTTATATATTCGTTTATATACGCTAGAATTTAGCGTTATATATTCGTTTATATATATTAAAATTTAGCGTTATATATTCGTTTATATATATTAGAATTTAGCGTTATATATTCATTTATATATATTAGAATTTAGCGTTATATATTCGTTTATATATATTAGAATTTAACGTTATATATTTATTTATATACGCTAGAATTTAGCGTTATATATTCGTTTATATACGTCGAAATTTAATATTATATATTTATTTATATACGCTAGAATTTAATATTATATAAATCTTATATTATTAATATTAAAATCTATCTTTCTTTATATAAGTTATAATATACTTTTTTTTATATTTACTAGTTATATATATTAAATCTCAGCGTTATATTAATTTAATATATAATATTATTAAGCGTTATAATCTTTTATAGAAAACTCTATTAAGACTTAATTTTTTAATATATTACTTAATATATAATATTTATATTCTATATATATATAATTTTTAATAAAAATACGTAATTACGTAATATAGCTTTTTTTAAAACTTTTAATAAAAGTTAAATAAATAGTTAAATAGACTTTTATTAAATTAAATTATAGTATAGTAATTAAAAAGTAAACTTTTAATTTTATTTTATTAAAAAACTTAATTAACTTAGCTATAGTAATAATATTAATATTTAAAAATATTATATATCTTAATAAACGCGTAATATTATATAGAAATTTCTTTATAATATATAATTCTTAAAGTAATTACTATAATACTCGCTAAATTAATAATATAATATATTAGAGAAAATATTATAATCTTATTAATTAATTTATTATTTTAATTAAATATTATAATTTTTCTCTATTTTTTAAATAATTAAACTTATAAGAGTTATCGCGATAATATATATAAATAAATAAATAAGTAAATAAAGTATCGCCGCGACGATATATATAAATAAATAAGTAATTAAATTTATAAAAAATAAAGTAAAAAGCGAAGTAAAGATAATTTATTCTTTTAAGTCTATAACTTTTCTATTTTAATATATATTATATAATAAAATAAATAAGAGATATTAACTCTTATATTTAAGTATTTTTCAATATAAAAAAAATATTTAAACTTCTTATAAATAAAATAGTAAATTATTATATATAGTTTTTTATTATTAATTATCTTTTTAATATAATAATAATATTCGTCGTCTTCTATCTTATCTATTATTTATTAATAATATATATCTCTTATATTAATTAATTATCTTATCGCTAGCGAATAAATTATTTATCTCTATTTTCGAGAAAGTAAATAAAGTTAAAAAGAGAATATTTAAAGAGTTAAGTGTAAGAAATTATAATTCGATTTTAATATTTAATAATTAAGGCGAAGAAAGCTTTATTTTTAAGAAAGTAAAATAAGAGTAAAAGAGAGAAGCTAGTAAAGAAAGAAGAAGGGAAGTTATTAAAGAGAGAGAAGACTAATCTATCGTTATTAATAGAATTTTAATAAAAAAACTTTAAATATATATTAAAGCTTTTATTATTTATTAGATAATTTTCTTCTTTATCTTAATAATCTAGATTTATAATTTTATCTTATTTTTAAATTTCATTAGAATTCTAGATCTCTTATCTCTTCTCTATTCTTTAATCTATTTTTTAATATTTAAAACTCTTAATAATAATATTATCTCTTATTTAAAAATCTTAATCTCTTTAATTTCTTTTAAGTTTATAGCTTCTCTATTCTAATATATATTAAATAATAAAATAAATAAAAGATATTAGCTTTTATACTTAAGTATTTTTCGATATAAAAAAAATATCTAAACTTTTTATATATAAAATAATAAATTATTATATATAATTTTTTATTATTAATTATCTTTTTAACGTAGAAGTAATATTTATTATTTTTTATCTTATCTACTATTTATTAATAATATATATCTCTTATATAAGTTAATTATCTTATTATTAGCGAGTAAATTATTTATCTCTACTTTTAAGAGAGTAAATAAAATTAAAAAAAGAGTATCTATAGAGTTAAGAGTAAAGAGCTATAATTTAATTTTAATATTTAATAATTAAAGCGAAAAAAGCTTCGCTTTTAAGAGAGTAAGATAAAAGAAAAAGAGAGAAGCTAGCGAAGAAAGAGAAAGAGAAGTTATTAAAAAGAGAGAAGATTAATTTATTATTATTAATAGAATTTTAATAAAAAGATTTTAAATATATATTAAAGCTTCTATTATTCGCTAGACGATTTTCTTCTTTATTTTAATAATTTAAATATATATAAAAGAGTTAATTTTATTAATCTAAATTTATTAATATAAAAAGTATATTTTTATATATCTTATAATATTTTATAATAAGAAGCGCTTTATAGCGTTATTAATATTAAATAATATATAATATAATAAAAATTAAATAGATTTTAATATTAGCTTTATAAATAGAGATAAATAATAAATATATTATAATAAGTATATTATAATAAGTCTATAGCTTTCTATACTATCTTATTATAAATAATAATAAATATATAATTTTATAAGAGTTTAATCTTAGATAATAATTATATAATTAGAGATTTTTTAATAATATATATAATATCCAATTATAATTTATCGAGTTAATAGAATACGTAATTATCTTTTTATTAAGATTTATAATAATTTAATTATTATTTAACTATAATAATTATTATAATAAAGTTAATTTTTAAAATATATTAATAATCTAAATTATTATTTTTAATATTTAAATATTATCTTATAATTTAAAAATAATTATAAGATATATATTATAAGTAATAGCGAGAATATAAAGTATATAATAGATTTATTATAATAGATTTATTAAAAAGAAAAGAATAAATATTAGAATATAATAATAAAAATAATAATTATTAGTTTTATTTAAGCGAGCTAGTTAAAGTGTAAGGTTTTTTACACTAAAGCTATATATAGTATAATTATAACTATTATTCTTCTTTAAGCTTTTTTCTATTATAATTTTATAATCTTTTATCTCTTTTAATTATAATAATTTCTTCTCTTTAAATTATAATAAAATTAGATTTAAATTTATTAAGATTTATTTTTTAATCTTAATTATTAGAAAAGCTAGTATCTCTATATTTATAAATTTAATTATAAAATATTATTAAGCGTTATAATTTTTTATATATATTAAAATCTTATAAATAAAGATTTCTTAAAGCTCGATAATTAGCTTTTTAAAATAATATATCTTAATTAGATCTTAATTAATTAAGAGTTAATCTTATTAATTATATATATAAAAACTTAAATTAAATATTTTATCTTATTTTCGAGAAAGTAAATAAAGTAATATATTTAATTATATTATATTATTATATTTTTATTAATTTTACTCTATATATAGAAAGCGAAATAACTTATTAATTATTAAGCTATTATTTTAAATATAATTTATACTTATAATTTATCTTTAGTAAATTAAAGTTTTATATCTATATTTAAAACTTATATATAAATATAATTTTATCTTATTTTTAGATTTTATTAAGATTTTAAATCTCTTATTTCTTCTCTTATTTATTCTTTTATTTCTTTTTTAATATCTTAAGCTCTTAATAATAGTATTACTACTTATTATAGAATATTAATCTTTTAAACTTCTTTTAGATCTATATCTTCTCTATTCTAATATATATTAAATAATAAAATAAGTAAGAGATATTAACTCTTATATTTAAGTATCTTTCGATATATAAAAAATATCTAGACTTCTTATATATAAAATAATAAATTATTATATATAATTTTTTATTATTAATTATCTTCTTAACGTAGAAGTAATATTCGTTATCTTTTATCTTATCTATTATTTATTAATAATATATATCTCTTATATAAATTAATTATCTTATCGCTAGTCGATAAATTATTTATTTCTATTTTTAAGAAAATAAATAAAATTAAAAAGAGAGAGTTTAAAGAGTTAAGAGTAAGAAGTTATAATTTAATTTTAATATTTAATAATTATAAGAGTAAAGTGAGATAAGAGAGGGAAAGAGAAGCTAATAAAGAAAGAATTTTATTTATTATTTATTAATAGTATATATCTCTTATATAAGTTAATTATCTTATCGCTAATAAATAAATTATTTATTTTTATTTTTAAGAGAGTAAATAAAGTTAAAGAGAGAAAATTTAAAGAGTTAAGAGTAGAGAGTTATAATTTAATTTTAATATTTAATAATTATAAAAGCGAAGTAAGATAAAAGAGAGAAAGAGAAGTTAATAAAGAAAGAGAGAGAGAAATTATTAAAAAGAAAGAAAGCTAATATATTATTACTAATAGAATTTTAATAAAAAAACTCTAAATATATATTAAAGCTTTTATTATTTATAAAATAATTTTCTTCTTTATTTTAATAATCTAGATATATATAAAAGAGTTAATTTTATTAATCGAAATTCGTTAATATAAAAAGTATATTTTTATATATCTCGCGATACTTTATAATAAGAAGCGTTTTATAATATTATTAATATTAGATAATATATAATATAATAAAAATTAAGCGAATTTTAATTATAAGAGATATATTATAATAAGTCTATTATAATAAATTTATTAGAAAAAAAAAAAAATATTAAAATATAATAATAAAAATAATAATTATTAATTTTATCGAAGTAAGCTAGTTAAAATATAAAGCTCTTCGCGTTAAAGCTATATATAATATAATTATAATTATTATTCTTTTTTAAACTTTCTTTTATTATAATTTTATAATCTTTTATCTCTTTTAATTATAATAATCTCTTCTCTTTTAATTATAATAAAATTAGATTTTAATTTATTAAGATTTATTTTTTAATCTCGATTATTAGAAAAGCTAGTATCTCTATATTTATAAATCTAATTATAAAATATTATTAAGCGTTATAATTTTTTATATATATTAAAATCTTATAGATAAAGATTTCTTAAAGTTTAATAGTTAGCTTTTTAAAATAATATATCTTAATTAAATCTTAATTAATTAAAAGTTAATCTTATTAATTATATATATAAAAATTTAAATTAAATATTTTATTTTATTCTCGAGAAAGTAGATAAAGTAATATACTTAGTTATATTATATTATTATATTTTTATAAATCTTATTCTATATATAGAAAGCGAAATAGCTCGCTAATTATTAAGCTATTATTTTAAATATAATTTATATTTATAATCTATCTTTAATAAATTAAAGTATTATATTTATATTTGAGATTCGCGTATAAGAGTAATTTCGCTTTATTTTTAAATTTCGTTAAAATTCTAAATCTCTTATTTCTTCTCTTATTTATTCTTTTATTTTTTTTTTAATATTTTAGATTCTTAATAATAGTATTATTATTTATTATAAAATATTAATTTCTTAAATTTTTTCTAAATCTATATCTTCTTTATTTTAATATATATTAAATAATAAAATAAATAAGAGATATTAGCTTCTATATTTAAGTATCTTTTAATATATAAAAAATATCTAGACTTCTTATATATAAAATAGTAAATTATTATATATAATTTTTTATTATTAATTATCTTCTTAATATAGAAGTAGTATTTATTATTTTTTATCTTATCTATTATTTATTAGCAATATATATTTTTTATATAAGTTAATTATCTTATTACTAATAAATAAATTATTTATCTTTATTTCTAAAAAAGTAAATAAAGTTAAAAAAAGAGAGTTTAAAGAGTTAAGAGTAAAGAGTTATAATTTAATTTTAATATTTAATAATTATAAAAGTAAAGTAAGATAAAAGAGAGAGAGAGAAGTTAATAAAGAAAGAAAGAGAGAAGTTATTAAAGAAGAAGAAGGCTAATATATTATCGCTAATAGAATTTTAATAAGAAGATTTTAAATATATATTAAAGCTTTTATTATTTATAAGATAATTTTCTTTCTTATTTTAATAATCTAGATATATATAAAAAAGTTAATTTTATTAATTAAAATTCGTTAATATAAAAAGCGTATTCTTATATATCTCGCGATATTTTATAATAAAAAGCGTTTTATAATACTATTAATATTAAATAATATATAATATAATAAAAATTAAGCGAATTTTAATTATAAGAAATATATTATAATAGATTTATTATAATAAATCTATTAAAAAGAAAAGAATAAGTATTAAAATATAATAATAAAAATAATAATTATTAGCTCTATCAAAGTAAGCTAATTAAGATATAAGATTTTTTAAATTAAAGCTATATATAGTATAATTATAATTATTATTCTTTTTTAAACTTTCTTTTATTATAATTTTATAGTCTTCTATCTCTTTTAATTATAATAATATAATCTCTTCTCTTTTAATTATAATAAAATTAGATTTAAATTTATTAAGATTTATTTTTTAATCTCGATTATTAGAAAAGCTAGCGTCTATACTAGAAGCTTAATAATCTTAATAATATAATATTTCTTAATCTTAATTACTATATAGTAATTAATTTTTTATTTATATATATTACTACTTTTATATAAATCTTAATTATTATAATTTTTAATTATAATTTTAATTATAGTAATTTCTTAATTAATAATTTAGCTATAAATCTTAATTATATAAATTTATATCTATTATTAATTTAACTCGAATTAATATAATTTAGATTTTATAAGTTATTTATAATTATATTAATAAAAAGAAATTATTTAATTAAGATATTAAATATAAAATTAATTATATTCTAATATTTATTAAAAAGATTATTATAAATCTAAAGAAAGTAAAAATAGAGATTAAGAAGGCTATTAAAGAGTTAAAGTTAGCTATTAATAATAATATTAATATATTTCTTATTACTAAAAACTCTAAATTTAATAGAGAAGATAGAGCTTTTAATTAGAAGCTTTATAATAATAATAAATATAAGACTTCTAATTAAAAGCTTTATAGTAATAACGAATATAGAGTTTCTAATTAAAAGCTCTATAGTAATAATAAATATAAAGCTCTTAATTAGAAGCTCTATAATAATAAAGATAAAGCTTTTAATTAAAAGCCTTATAGTAATAAAGATAAAGCTCTTAATTAGAAGTCTTATAATAATAAAGATAAGATTTTTAGCTAGAAGTTTTATAGTAATAATAAAAGTAATAAGAACTTTCTTCTATTAAGTTAGATAATTAAAAAATATATATTTAAAAAACTTATATCTAATATCGAAATAATTTCGATATCTTTATTTATTATCTTCTACTCTATATAGATCTCGATTAATATATATATATTTAGACGATATTTAAAAAGCGTAAAACGATTATTACGCTTATATTAATAATTTTATTTAAATAAATTTATATTAGCTTCTACTATTATAATATTCTAAATAATTTATTTATCTAAAACTCTATATTAATTTAATTTTAAATTAAGATTTTTTATTATTTTAAAATAATATTATTTAAAAATAATTTTATTTATATTTAATATACCCTTCTCTTATTATAAAGCGCTCTCTTCTATTATATATTCGCTTTTAATAAAATATTAATTTAATTAGAGAAGATTATTAATTAATATTATATTATTTTTAGCGAATTTATCTAAATTATAAGTATTAAGTATATTAGATTATTTAATTTAGCGAAATTTACGTTATTTATAATAGAGATTAAGAAAATTTTAATTAATAATCGCGATATCGAAATTATTAATTATATTAAAAAGATTTATAAAGAATATTAATTAAGAGTAAAAAAGAGAGGCTTAAATCTTATCTCTTAATATATTATTTATTTTCTTTTTAGCTATATATTTAAGTATTTTAATTAAATTAAAAAATATAAGAGAGTAATAAAGAAGAAGTATATTAGAGACGTATTAAGGGAATTTTTATAAGTCTTTAAATATATAATCTTCTTTCTTCTTTTCTCTAGATTCTCTCTTTTTATAAATATAAGAAATTTAAATAATTATTTAGATTTTATATTAATATTTTTTTAGCTATTTAAAAGCTTATAATTAGAGAATTTATATAAATTTAATTATCTATTAATTAATAATAATTAAGAATATAAAGATTTTTTTTATAATATTTAATATAAATATTATAGAGATATTAAAGCGTAATATAGTATTTTAGATTTTTCTTATAAAGGCTAATATAACGAATCTAGAGGATATAGCCCTCGAGAAACTTTTTATTTCTTTTAAATTATTAATCTTATAGTTTTTAAATCGAATATTTCTTAAAATAAGTAATATTATTAAAAGTAAGATAGCGAATAAATAAAGCGAATAAAAATAGAAGTATTAGATTAGATTAGAAAATAAAAAAATAAAGATTATACTATTATAAGCGAAAATAATAATCTCGATTAAATAAGATTTAATAATCTAATAATCTTGATATTAATAATATATACTTTTAAATTCTTAATTAATCTATATTTAATAGACTCTTTAATATATTCTATTATAGCGAATTTATATAGAATCTTATATATATAAATAATCTATATTTAAGAACTAGTTTATTATATATATAAAGATAAATCTATTATCTTACGCGTAATATTTTTATACTTTAATTAAGAGCGTAGTATTATATTAAAATCTCTTTCTATCTTTTAACTCTTTCTTAATTCGTCTATTATTTATTAATTATTCTTATAATATATTACTTTTAATTCTTTATTATTATTCTATCGCTAGACTTTATTAACTACTTTCTCTTTATATTTATAAACTTTATTATTTTAATTAAAAATTATAATAAAATTAGATCTTAATTTATTAAGATTTATTTATTAATCTTAATTATTAGAAAAATTAACGCTTATACTAGAAGCTTAATAATCTTAATAATATAATATTTTTTAACTTCGATTACTTTATAATAACTATCTTTACTTTTAATATTTTTATTTATATATATTAATAGATTTTTTTATTTATATATATTAATAAATTTTCTTATACGCTATTTCTTTATAAATCTCGAGTATTATAATCTCTAATTATAGTTTTAATTATAATAATTTCTTAGTTAATAATTTAGCTATATATCTTAATTATATAAATTTATATTTATTATTAATTTAATTTAAATTAATATAATTTAAACTCTATAAACTATCTATAATTATATTAATAAGAAAAAATTATTTAATTAAGATATCGAGTATAGAGCTAATTATATTCTAATATTTATTTAAAAGATTATTATAAATTTAAAAAAAGTAAAGATAGATATTAAGAAAGTAAAGATAGAGATTAAAAATATAAAGATAGAGACTAAAAAGATTATTAAAGAGTTAAAGTTAGCTATTAATAATAATATTAATATATTCTTTACTATTAAAAATTCTAAATCTAATAAGAAAGATAAGGTTTTTAATTAAAAGTTCTATAAAAATAATAAGAATTTTATTTAATTAAGCGAGACGGCTAGTTAAATAATATCGAATTTTAAAATTATTTAATTTAATAATAATCGCGAGATATAAAAACTCGGCTTTGAGTTAGAATAAATAATTACTAGCGATTATAAAATAGAGAAATATAAATTTAAAAAATATAAGTCTAAGAAATATATAATTAAGAAACGCGTAATTAAGAAACGCGTATCTAAGATCGAAATAATCTCGATATCTCTATTTATTATCTTCTACTCTATATAAATCTTAATTAATATATATATATTTAGATAATATCTAAGAAGTATAAAACGATTATTATATTTATATTAATAATCTTATTTAAATAAGCTTATATTAGCTTTCGCTATTATAATATTCTAAATAATTTATTTATCTAAAATCTTATACTAATCTAGTTTTAAATTAATATTCTTTATTATTTTAAAATAATATTATTTAAAGATAATTTTATTTATATTTAATAAACTTTTATCTTAATATAAAGCGCTCTCTTCTATTATATATTTATTTTTATTAAAATATTAATCGAGTTAAAAAAGATCGTTAATTAGTATTATATTATTTTTAATAAATTTATTTAAATTATAAACGCTAAGTATATTAGATTATTTAATTTAGCGAAATTTACGTTATTTATAATAGAGATTAAGAAAATTTTAATTAATAATCGCGATATCGAAATTATTAGCTATATTAAAAAGATTTATAAAAAATATTAATTAAAAGTAAAGAAGAGAGACTTAAATCTTATCTCTTAATATATTATTTATTTTCTTTTTAATTATACGCTTAAATATCTTAATTAAATTAAAAAATATAAGAGAGTAATAAAGAAGAAGTATATTAAAGATATATTAAGAAAATTTTTATAAGCCTTTAGATATATAATCTTCTTCTTTCTTTCTTTAAATTCTCTCTTTTTATAAATATAAAAAATTTAAATAACTATTTAAATATTATATTAATATTTTTTTAATTACTTAAAAGTATATAGTTAGAGAATTTATATAAGTTTAATTATTTATTAATTAATAGTAATTAAGAATATAAAGATTTTTCTTATAATAGTTAATATATATATTATAAAGATATTAAAACGTAATATAATATCTTAAATTTCTCTTATAGAGACTAATATAACGAATTTAAAAGATATAGCTCTTAAGAAGCTTTTTACTCTCTTTAAATTATTAACTCTATAATTTTTAAATTGAATATTTTTTAAAGCGAGTAATATTATTAAAAATAAGATAGCGAATAAAAAAAATATAAATAAAGAGAATATAAATAAGAAGAATATAAATAAAGAGAATATAAATAGAGAGAATATAAATAAAGAGAATATAAATAAGAATAAGTAATTAAATAAAGTAAATAAGAATAGAAGTATTAAATTAGATTAGAAAATAAAGAAATAAAGATTATACTATTATAAGCGAAAATAATAATCTCGATTAAATAAGATTTAATAATCTAATAATCTTATAATAGAGAAAAGTATACTTTTATCTATAGATCGATAATTTATACTTTTAATTACGTCTTATTAGTATTATTAAATAAATCTTAATTAATTAAAATCTAATACTAGTAATATATACTTTTAAATTCTTAATTAATTTATAATTTATAGACTCTTTAATATATTCTATAATAGCGAATTTATATAGAATCTTATATATATAGATAATCTATACTTAAGAACTAGTTTATTATATATATAAAGATAAATCTATTATCTTACGTATAATATTCTTATACTTTAATTAGAAATATAATATTATATTTAAATCTCTTTCTATCTTTTAACTCTCTTTTAATCTATTTACTATCTATTAATTATTCTTATAATATATTATTTTTAACTCTTTATTATTATTCTATTATTAGATTCTATTAACTACTTTCTCTTCGCGTTTATCGACTTCGCTATTTTAATTAAAAATATATTTAAAAAGCGTTAATATTACTTTTAATCTTTCGCTATTATTTTATTATTAAACTTTATTAGCTATTTTCTCTTCGCATTTATTAACTTCGCTATTTTAATCGAAAATATATTTAAAAAGCGTTAATATTATTTTCGATTCTTTACTATTATTTTATCGCTAAACTCTATTAACTATTTTCTCTTCGCGTTTATTAGCTTCGCTATCTTAATTAAAAATATATTTAAAGAATATTAACTCTCTCTTCTATTAAATATTCGTTTAATATAAATATATTAATACTAGATATCTTAGTTAAATACGTTAATAATCTATATAAAATCTTTATCTTCATATTAAGTAGAAGAAGACTATACTTTATTATACTCTATATCTTATATATAAATTTAAAATTCTATTATTAATATTAATTAGTAAAATCGATAATTAGATAATAATAAGTATCTATATCTACGATAGATAATTATAATTTATATTTAACTATATATTAGAACTTATATATAAACTTAATATTCTCTTTTTAATATTAATTAATAAGATTAATAAATAAGTAATAATAATAACTTATATTTATAAGTAATATCGTTTATCTTCTAATAATATTATTTATCTCTCTCTTAATTAAAGAAATAATCTAATTACTTAGCTTATTCTTAATTTATAAAAGACTTTATATAATATATTAGCTTTAACGCTATTAAATCTCGCTATATAGATATATAATTTCTATTATTAATATATTTATAAAGTTATTAGACTTTATTAAGCGATCTCGACACTTTAATTACGCTTTTAATTCGCTTTTATATAAATTAAGTATTATTTATTAACTATATTAGTTTATAAATAATTATAATTAATTATTATTTATATTTAAATCGCTAAATTTATAATTTCTTTAAATATTTATAAATATATATATATCCACACGTGAAATATATTAATCTTCTTATTAAATTATCTTTAAAGTGACTATCTATTTATAAGCTTTTCTAGATCTATATATAATTAAAACTATAGTTAAGAATAAATTTATAACTAGAATTAGATATCGATATTTATTATTCTATTTAAATATTTAAATATAATCTACTTCGCTTTAAAATATATTCGTTTTTATTATAAACTCTTTTAAGATTAAGTTTAATACGCGTAGTAATAATATATAAATATTATTAATAGTAAGTTAGCGTATATTAGATCTCTCTATATAAAGACGAATATTAAAATTCTTAATAGTATCTCTAATTTAATTTATTAATTATTATTACGATATTATATTATTAATTAGAGTATTATATAAATTAATATTAATAATAGAGAGCTTAATATATATTCTAATAAAATCGCGTTTTATTAATAGCGTTTATTATTTTAATTATTTAGAATATATAATAAAGTCGCTTAATAATATAAGTTATAGAAATAAGAATTTAATTATATATATTCTATATAGATTATATTCTATCGATTATTATATATTATAAAATTTATTATCTTATCTATTCTATAGCTTATAGACCTTTTATTTATTATTTATCTAATTTACACTTCTATAGCTCTTTTATTTATACTATCTTTTTAAAAAGTTTCTCTATAATTAAGATTAATATAGATTAGAGAATAATAGATAACTCTTATTCGATAATTAGTTTCACTTATTTACTTTTTATATAAACTATATAAAATAATTTTATTATTATATATAACGTATTTAGCTTAACTTTATAATACGTAATAGAATAAAATAATTACTCTTATAAATTCTCTATAATTATAATTAGCCTAGATTTATATAATAATAAATAATTATAAAAGAATTAGTCTTTAACTTATTATAAGATAATTTTATTACGCTATTTATAACGCTTATAATTTTAATTAAGAGCGTAGAGTTATTTATATAAGTCTTTTTTTTAAATAACTCTTTTAAAAATATCTCGCTATTTAAGAGAGATACTTATTTTCTCTTATCGATACGTTAAGACGCTAGCTTTTAAGCGATCTGCTAAGAAACTTTATTCTTCTTCTTATTCTTATAAAAATTCGAGTTCTTATTATTATCCCTCTCTCCCTTTATATCCCGTATATTCTTCTTTTTCTTTATATTTCACACGCTCTTATTAATCTATAAACCCGCAGTCTTTTTATATTATTTCTTTTTTTACTTCTTACTACTTTTATATCTTAATTACTCGCTTTAATACTTTATCTTATTTATAAGATAATTAAAATTTTTTAGAGATATCTTAAATCTATTAATAACTTCTACGCTAGCGAAATAATTAATAAATATCTTATCATTTATCTACTCTATTTTATTATTACTCTCTTTCTTTATATTCTTCTCTCTCTTATAATCTTATACTTATTTATATTACGCGAAAAGTCTCTTATTATAATATTAATTAGTAATCGAAATTTTATATTCTAACTTATATTTATTATTAGTTTTTTTAAATATTAATATTTATAAGTAATTAAGAAAGATTATATATATATTCTATCGCTACGCGAATAATATTATTTATATTAAAGAATTAAAGATTATAAATATCTAATAATAATCTAATTTATAATATTATCTATTAAATTTCTTTTCTCTTATTATTAATATTAGAAAAAATTATACTTACGATAATATTTAGATATAAACTTTTTAAGATATAAAGAGTAGATTAGAAATAATAATAAATAATTATCTAGTATAATATTAAGGCGCTAGATTTAGATCTTAATTTCGTAAGATCTAATATATTAATCTTATTTTCTAATATATTTTAAGTAAAAATCTTATATTCTTCGCGATTAAGTTAATTATTAATAATATATTTATTATAACTCGATCTATATAGTCTTATTAACTCTTTTATTAATAATATTTTATATATTATAGTAAATATTATAAACGTTCTATCGAATATCGCGAATTCGTCGTTACTATTAATATCTATATATTAAATTTATTAATTAATTAATTATCTTAATAATATTAATAAAATTAATATCGCTATTAACGCTATTATAAAAGTTTATTAAGCGAAGATTAATATATTTAAGTATAGCTTATAGCTAAGTTATTAGATATAATTTATAAATTTTCTATATTTTATTTAATATTAATCTACGCTATAGATTATTAATTATATTAATATCTTAAATTAACTTTAGAATATTAATAACGCATTATAAAATCTTTATTATATCTTTTAGAAAAAGAATATATCTTTATAATTTAAGAGTAATATTAAAGTTTTACGATATATAATAAAGCGTAAATAATAAATATTAAAAGAACTTTAGACTTAAAGATATATAGAGAATATATAGATATTCTTTAAGAAATAAGATTATTAAGTAAATATATATTATTTAAAATATATTATTAATTAATTATAAAGATAAATTAAAAGAGCGAATATATATATCGTAATATATTACTATATATATACTCTTTATAGAATATATATATAAATATTAAAAAAGTATTTAATTTTATTTATAATCTATATATTGTAATCGTATAGAAATACGCTATACTTAAAGTTTTAGAATTTAAATATAAAATTAATTCGCGTTAGAGTAGCCTTTGCGTTAAAATAGTCTATATTAAGTATAGCGTATTTCTATATAATTAAGTTCTATATAATTCTTATTTATTCTCTTATACTATACGTCTTATTATTTATAATAGTAGAGATTATAAGAATTATAGATTAGTAAGTTCGTTTTAAGACTATAGCGTTCGTAGTTATTTAATTAACTATTTTATTATTATGCGATATATAATAGTAAGAATATAGATAATTATAGCGAGTACTATTTATATAGCTACTATATTAATAGTAAACTCTTTATTTAAATTATTCTCTTTTAGAGTTATATTATTATTCTCTCTTTTATTTATATTTATATATTTTATATATAGCTTTATTTTTACTCTAGAGTATATTATTTAGATATTAAAAGTTTTTCTAATATTAAGAAGTTTTTCTAAATTATTTATATATCTAGAAAGGTCTTAGCTATTCTTATATTAAATATATCTAATTATATATCTATATATCTATATATCTATATATTTACTTATATATATATTATTTCTATATAATCGCACTATTTGCGAGTATTAAGTTATTTCTTATATCGATTTTCTCTTATTTTAAATAGTTTTAATTTAAAGTACGTAAGTAGAAAGTAAAGTGAAAAATATATAGAAAGTATCTTCTAAAATATATATATATTATTAGTCTTCTATTTAATAATTTTTTATAATTATAAATCTTATATAAATATTATTTATTATCTTCTATAATTAAAATATAATTAAGAAATAAAATAATTTTTCTTCTTTACTCTTATCGAAAATAATATCTATATTATCTTAATTTAATAATTAAATCTTCGAGATTAAAGATATAATATTATTATTTAATAATATTAGATTTAGTAGCCTCTATATAATAATATCTATATTCTTCTTAATCTCTTAAATTTATTACTAATTTTTACTTTTAATACTCTTAATATCTATATTTATAATTAACTTAATCTCTATTAATATAATTAATTATAGTAAGCTTAATCGACTACGCTTTAAGATCTTTATCTTTAAAAATTAAATATTTTAATTTTCGATTAAGAGATTTAATATAAACTTAAGAATATTATAATATAATATTATAATTTTTAAAATACTAAAGATAATATAATATATTATCTTTATAAGATTTATTTCTAATTATATTAAGCTTTAAAAACTATTATTATATTTTAATATAGATAATAAAAAGATAGATTTATAGAAGTCTATAGAAAAGATATCTATTAATTAAAAATTTACTTCGATAAGAGAGTAAAAATATTAGATATAAATATATTCTATAAGATAAAATACGTCTTATCTATCGTAATCGAGTTCTATAACTTATTTTAAGCTTAGCGTAGATCGTCGTTAATAATATCTTTCTCTTTCGCTATTATTTATTTAATATTAAAATCTTATATTATATAAAAATAGTAAACTTTAATAAGAGTTATAACTTTATATTTTTAAGAGATTATTAAATCTAAAGCTTATATTCGCTTATATATATCGAAATCGAAGATTTCGATATCTTATAATATTTTTTTATATTTCTAATATTACTTTATATTAAATAGATATTACTTAAAAATAATATTTAGTTTTTTAATATATTTTTAATATTATTACTATAAAGACTTAATTTACTTCTTTAATAATCGCTATTAAATTTTTAATAAGAGTTATATTATCGATAAATAATACTTTAATATTCTTCTCTTCTTTAAATATAATTAAATTTATTTTATTAGATTATATAGTCGACTAGCGCTTAATCTTCTAAATATCTAATAGAAATATATAATTTAATTATTAATTAAGTTAATTATCTTTATCGATATATTTATTATTTTATCTCTATCTCGCCTTCGAGTAGCTAACTTTTTTTTTACTTATCTATATTCTTTTTTTTAATTAATTATTTCTAAATATAGCTCTTATATTTCTCGCGCTATAGACTTCTATTAATCTATTATAACGATTAAGATTATATTATTTTTATTTTATTTCTAATATATTTATATTTAATTAAAAAATAGATTTTTTATCTTTTATCTCTTATTTCTCTTTTTATTATAGATTTATAATTTATTATATTATAATTTATTATATTATAATTTACTATATTATAAAGAAGATATTTAAAGATTCTATAAATCTTCTTTAATCTTAATAAAAGAGTTTACTATTATTATAATTACTCTTAATTATTTAAATTTTATAAAAAGTTTATCTTATATAAATTAGCTTTTTTTATTATAATAATTTTTTAAGATAATAAAGTTCTTAATTATATCTCTATTGGGTTTATTTATACTATAAGATATATCGAATAATTAAGAGCTAGAATTAACGACGACGATAGAGTTTAGATTATATTTACTATTTTTTATAGCTTTATAATAAATTTTAATTAACTTTAATAATATAGTTATCTATATATTATACTCTCGATTAAATTTATCTTTATAAACGATCTATTTTAAGAATAAGAATATCTATTAAGCTATAAACTTTCTCGAAAGAGGAATTTTAGTTTTAAATTTACTTATTATAATTAAATTATTTTTATTTAATATAATTATAGCTAATTTTAATAGATATTAAGATATAAAAATAATAGATAATATAAAGAATATCGTTAGATCTCGTTAACTAATCTTCGAGTATACTTCTTTTAATATTAATTAATATAAGAATTTAATATCTAAGATAATAATATATAATAATTTATAGATAAAATTTAAAATAATTAAGATTAGTAGATACTATTAGAAATTAATAATAATAAGATATTAACTATTATTTCTCTTATATATTATTTAATATTTATTATAAATATTATAAAATATCTAAAAAGCGAGATATAGAATCTTTCGCGTTATCTAGAATAAATAAATAAATAAAATATTTAAAAATAATAATTTCGCTAGAATAATCTTACTTTATAATCCTCGCTATCTATTTATTTATAGTAGTTTAATCTTTATAATAAATAATATATTTTAAGAAAATATTATTTACTTTTTAGATAATTCTCTCTTATTTTAAATTAGCTAGTATACTATAAGCTAATAATCTTATTTATTAATATATTCTTTTTTAATTAATTACTCTTCTATATAAATTCTTAAATAAATAATTAAATTTCGAATAATATAGATAATTTATTTATTTATTTTAATATTATTATTAATAATTTAACTAAGATAAATAGCTATTATAAATATAAAATCTTTATCTAATTTAGCTATAATTATAAATAAAGAAGTTAAAGAGATTCTTTAAAATAAGACTTTTAATTATAATTCTAATCTAAAAAGAATATTAAAATTTAATAAAGATCTCGATAAATATGAAGTAAAGAGTATTAACGATTAGTTAATTATTATAAAAGACTTAAAAATCGATATAGATTTAAATAGAAATAATAAAATTAGTATAAGAGAGATATAGAATCTATTAAAATTAAGGAATAATAGTAAAAATAAGTTAGCGATAAATATAGATATAAGTACTTTATAAGGCGTACTTATATTTTAAATTATATATATATTAGATTATTATAAAAATCGATCTTAAATAAAAATATATTATTATATTTAAAAGTTTTATAAAGTTTTATTATTTTAATAATTATATAATAATTATATTATCTTATATTATCGAGCTATCTTTAGATTAATTTAGATTCTTCGCTAGCGTATTATCTAATTAATTAATAACGCGAAGTTTATTTTAAATTAGCTTTCGCGATATTATAAACTAAAAAATATTTATTATTAAATTTATAAAGTATACTCTTTTCGCTAATTACTCGCTTTTTAAACTTTCTTTATATCTATTTAAATATATTTAATATTTAAAAAATAATTTTACTATAAGTTTACTCGCCTTTAACTCTTAATTAATTAAAATTTAATTTTTATTAACTTATACTATAAGCGTTATAAGCGCTATATCTTTTTATATCTCGAGATTTAAAATAACTTTAATTACTATTTAGCGATAATATATATAATTATATATTTATATCTATAGTATTAGCTCTTAATCTATAATCTATAATTAATAAATAATTTTAAAGAATTTAAATATTATTAATTATTATAAATTAATATTCTTGAGTTTAGTAAAGATAAGATATATAATTTTATTATTTTTAAGATATTTATATAGCTAACGCCTTAGTTAACTATAAACTATCTCTTATACTTTTAATAACGCTATTAAAGTTATCTTATAAATATATATATTTATATTAAAATCGTTAATAAGAATATAAGACTTAATAATCTATACGAAGGTACTCTAATTTATCTCTTAATTTAGATATTTATAAATATAAAGATATACTTAATATAAATCTTTAGTCTCTTTTAAGAGTTAAAATACTTAGAGTTTAAATTAGATATTCTATTTTTTTAAAAAAATAATATTTATATTATAGATATTTATCTTATATTTAAACGTCTAATATATATTAATATAAATAAATATAATTAGATATTATTAATAGAGAAGAGAAATCTATTTAATAATAAGTATTTAATATTCTAAATAAAGGTGATTATCGTTTATTTTTAATAAAATCTAATATAATATAATCTAAATAAGATTAGAGATATTCTTATTAAGTTAATTTATAATTATTTATATATAACTTCGAATAAGCGTAAAGATAGCTTTCTCTCTTATAATTATATTTTTTATCTTCTTTTTAAAGAATATTATAGTATATTTTAAATATAGAAAAATAACTATTAATATCTCGATTATATTATAAAAACTTATAATAATAATTTATTCTTTCGAGTTTATTATATTAGCTTTAAGATTAATAATAACGCGAAACGCGTTAAAGCTTAAGTCTAAAAGAATTAGATAAATCTCTTTTTTAAGATAAAGATATTAAATAATCTTAATAATTTTAAATAATTAAAATATAAAGATTATTCGTAGCGATTAATATTACTTATCTTCGTATTAAATTAATTATTATTATTTCTAATTATAAATTATAGATTTAAATAAATTAGCGTATAAATTAAAATAGAGATTCTCGATAATCTTATTATTTTTATCTTATAATTTTAATTTATAAATAAAAAAATTATTAATTATCGTTAAATTAAACTTATTCGATATATAAATATTAATTACTTTATACTTTATTAAAGATATAATTAAGATAATATATAAATCTATAATAGATTTAAAGAAAGAATAAACGCTATTTTTATAATAAAGATATATTTTTAAATAAAGCGAATAATCGTTATAATTATAATTTATTAAGTTTATACTTTACGCGCTAAAACTTAATCTATTTAACTCGCCTATAAATAAAGTAAGTTAAGAAATTAATTAAATTAAATATACGCTATAAATATAGAAAAAATTAAATATTAAGATTTCGATAATATTTATTTATATATTATATATTATAATATAAATATTATAATAACTCGTCTATAGACGAAGTAAGTTAAGAAATCTATTAGATTAAACGTATATTATAAATATAGAAAAAATTAAATATTAAGATTTTAATAGTTTTTATTTATATATTATATATTATAATATAAACGTTATAATAACTCTTTATTATTAGATAATTTCTTAAAGTAATATATTCGATTTTATTATATAGTATTATTAGATTAAAGTTATAATATCTTATTATTAGATAAGATTTTACTCTCTTAATTTTTATTTATATATATTTAGCTTATAATCTTTTAATATCTTTCTATCGAGTTTCTTATTTTTTCTCTTATTACGCTTATTAAGATTATTATTTATTTAAAAAAGATTATTATTAATATTATTAAATACGATTAATATATTTATAATTTAAAATTATAGAATAAATTTAATCTATTTTAAATCTTTTTTATAATTTTATCTACTATTACTTTTCTAATCTTCTTCTCTTTATTTATTATAGAGTCTATTAATAGCGTTAATAAGTATTTTTTAATAGAGTATATAAGATATTAATAAGTAGTTTATAGCTTCTTAATAAAGATAAATCTCTTTAATTTATTAGATTTCTTAATAAATAAAAAAAGTATCAACTTTATTAATTAATCGTTAAGTATCTTAAATTTAAATATATTATTCTTCGCTATATAGATATTAATAACTAAATTAAATTACTTTAATTAAAATTAGATTAATCTTAAATAAAGACTTTTAAATTATTAATAAATATTAGAAAGATATTATTAATATAAGTTTTTATTTATAGATCTTTAAGCTAGTATATTTTTAGTTATAGCTAATAATCGCGTTTATATAAAATTTTATCTTAATTTATATTTCTATCTATAAATAAGCGATAAGAATTAATATATTTTTACTTCTAAGAGTATAGCGTTATAATTAAATTTATATCGTTAAATTTAATCTTATTTATCTTTATTAAATTCTTATTTATTTTTATTAAATCTTTATTAATATTTATCATTATCTTTTTAATAATATACTTAAATAATATAATTATAAAGCTTTTTAAAATATATATATTTATAATTCTTTTAATAAATAATAAATAATATATAATATTAAGAGAATTAAGAATAAAGTACGCTTTTTAAATACGAGTACTCGCGATTTAATTAATTCGCGCGCTTAATTATTATTAAGTTAATAATAACTTTATAAATAATTAATAGCGAAAAATAACTCGAATTCTATTAAAGTTTTCTAATTTCTATAATTAGAAAAGAATAATTATTATTAATAGCTAGAAAGTATATTAAGTTTACTTTATATCGTAATATTAAAGATCTTAATTATATTATATAATCTTCTATTAAATCTTAATTAATTAAGATCTAATATTTAATAATAGTTATATTATATCTTTTAATATCTTAAGATTTAAAATAGCTATAATCGCTATCTAGCGATAATATATATATTTATATATTTTATATTAATAGTTTTCGCTCTTATTTTATAATATATAATTAATAATTCTAGAGAAATATAGCGTTATAAATTACTATCAAATAATATTCTTAAATTTAATAAAAATAAGATATATAATTTTATTATTTTTAAGATATTAGTATAGCTTAGATCTTAATTAGATATAATCTATCTCTATTACTATTAGAAGATATTTAATAATATCTCTTTTATTATAATTAAGAGTATAATAAACTTTTTAATTCTTGAAAATAATATAAAGTATATTCGAGTTCTTCTTAATTAAATCTTATTTAATTTTAATATATATTTAATATATATAGAAAGTATAAGTTTAATTATATCGATATTTAATATAATACTCTCTTAAGATATAAATATCTATACGCTAAATATCTATCTTATTTTTAAATATTTAATATATATTAAGCTAAGTAGTTATAATTAAATAATATTTATTAAAACGCGTTAATTAACGAAATTATATTTTTTAATCTATTAAATAAGAGCTATTATTATTTAATTCTAATATAATATTATATAACGCGATTTAAATTATATTAAAGATACTTTAATTAATCTAATTTATTATTATTTAAAAGCTTTTAAAATAAAGTATAAAAATAATTATATATAAATAAACGTTTTTTTTAATATTTTACTTAAAGAATATTATAGTATATCTTAAATATAGAAGTCGAAATAGCGATATTTAATTTATTTTTTTATTATACTTAAATCTAAATTAACTTACTATTTTTAATATTTTAATCTTACTTTAAGCTCTTAATTTTAAATTTAAATAACTTATATTAAGAAATTCTTTTAATTATAATTTAATAAAGATAATAGATTATATAGATAATATAATAAAAATATTTAAATAATTTATATCGTAGTTATTCTCGATTATTTATTATTATATCTTATATTAAATTCTCGAATTTAACGTCTTATAATTTAAACTCTCTTAAAAGATTCTCTTCGAGTATAGAAGAAAATATATTAGAGGAATTATATTAAATAATATAAATATTTACTATATTAGCGATAATAGCGAAGCTCTTAGCGAAGTTATTAGTTATTAATAAATTAAGATTCTTAAATTTAAAAACTCTAATTATTTTCGCTTATACTAAAGATAGAATAACGATATTATTACTATATATAATAAACTTATAAAATATTTAATTTTTTAAATATTTATATAAATAAGAGTGATATTACTCGATTTAAATCTAAGCGTAATTATCTATTAAGTATATAAGAAGTTAGAGAAAAAGTTTAAGCTTAACTCTTTATTAGAGAGTTATTAATTTTATAGAATAATAAAAAGAATTTTAATAATAGATATTAGGCGAAGAAAGAATTTAAGTAATAAATATTAGGCGGAAAAAGAATTTAAATAATAGATATTAGAGATTAATAGTATTTTATTATATATTATATAATAGATTATAAATAGTATTAATAATTTCTTTATATATAATATTACTATAAATATAATTATATAATATTATTAGACTTCTATCTTATTACGTCTTATTATAGAATAAAGCTTTAAATATTCTTATCTAGATTCTTATTTATATATACTTTCTTTATATATAATATTATTATAAATATTATTATATAATATTATTAGATTTTTTTACTTCGTTATATTTTATTATAAAGTAAAGCTTTAAATATTTTTATCTAAATTTTTAGATATATTTAGCGTTAAAGTAATAAAGGTTATATAAATAGATTTAAACTTCTTAATATTAATAAAAAGCGGATTAGAGATATTATATATTAAGATATTATTCTTTTTTATTAAATTATTAATTACTAGATCTTCGTTAATATATAATCTTTATTAATATACTCGCGATTAATTATTTAGCGGTATAACTTTAAGATATTATCTTATCTTAATTTCTACTTTATTTTTTTATTTTTTATTTTATCTAATTTGGTTTTAACTTCGATCTTTTTTATAAATATATTTATCGTTATTCTTTTAATCTTCTTCTTTCTATTTATTATAGAGTTTATTAATAATATTAATAAATATCTTTTAGTAAAGCGTATAAGATATTAATAAGTAGTCTTTGATTTCGACTTAGTTAATTTTATAGTAGAGATATTACTTTTCTTTAACTCTTTAAACGCTTTAATTTTTAATACTCTCGAGATATTTTCTAATTATATTTATATTAGCTAGTAAATATTTATATTATAAATAAAGTAATTAATCTTTTATTATTAAAATAAATAAACTATCTAAAAGAGCTTTAATTATATCTTTAAATTTAAATATATTTATATTTAAAAATTTTTACTTCGCTATAATACGATGATTAATTAAAAAAGATAGAATTCTTAATCTAATTAAATATATTATTTAAGATTAAACTTATATTATTAACTATTATTAAGAGAATATTATTTATATAAGTTAAGAGATATATTTATTTTATTTAGTATATACTTAATTAAAGTAAGTAATAATATTTATATAAAATCCTATTATTATAATTAGTTAAATTTATAAATAGATAATAAGAATTAGCGTTATATTTTTATTTATAAAAGCGCTATAATAAAATTTATATTTTAATCTTAATTTATTATTATTTAATTTACTTAATTATATTATAATATAAAACTCGAATTAAAATATATATAAAATAAAGAGATATAATAGTCGAAGAATTTTAATTATTAGAAATATTAGATACGCGTAATTAAATAATATACTATTTTAATAAATAATTATTAAGAATAATCGTTAAGATAGAATTAATATTAATCTATAAAGACTTAATATAAAAATATTAATAGTTTTCTAATACGCGAATAATATAAAGAGTATTAAGCTTATAATTTAGATCTTAATTAGATAATATTTAAATTTTAAAAAATTACTAAATTTATAATTAGCTAGATCTTAATAATATAAGATCTAATCTTTTAAAGCTTTTTTTATAGAAAATTCTTTCTTTAAGTAATAATAATATTTAATATTATTTATAATTTATCTAATTACTTATACTTAAATATATTCTATTATATCGCTAATTATATCTTAGTTTTAGCTAGAATTTTATCTTATTAAATAATATAAATTTATAAATTTTTAGATATTAATTACGTAATATTAAAGATAACTTAATTGCGAATATAAAATCGATTTTTATTATTAAATTTTCTTTATTAATTTTTAATATTTATAATTAAGATAAGTAATCTACTATTAGCTATTAATTAATATAAAATATATAGATATTAATATATTATAATTATAGAAGTTATTACGCTTAGTCTAATATAGCGTATTAAGCTTATAGCTTTTATTATTATTATAATTAAATTTATATAAAATAAAGATTAATATTTTTACTATAAGCTATCTATTTATATATAATATGTAATTCTAATATAATTTCGTAGAAATTAAATAAGATATCGAGTTAATATAACGTAGCGATTAATCTCTTTATATCTATTAGCTATCGAATATAACTTAGAGAAAACTATTATTAATATTTAAATAGGCGGTAAAGAATAAGAGAGATAAGCGTTTTATTATATTATTTTTTATTTTTTAAATTAATAAGAGAGATAAGCGTTTTATTATATTATCTTTTATTTTTTAGATTATATATATAATTAAATATAAATTTCGACTTAAATTATAAGTTTTTTCTTATTTGAAATTCTAATTATAATCTCTATAGATATTATTATAAATAGAGTATTTTAATAGATTTAAGAATTAGATTAATTATATTTAATAGTATCTCTACTTAATTATTATTTTATCTAAAATATCTAATTATTAGAGATAAGATTTAGAGAATAATTTTTAGAAGATTATAAAGATATATTATATTACTCGCTTAATCTCTCTTTAAGTTATTTATTTAACTCTTTATACGTCTTTTATTATTAAAGTATTATTTCTATCTATACTATTTATTTATATTATCTATTTATATTATCTATTTATAGCGTCTATCTTATTTTAATATAATATTATTTATATTAAATCTCTATTATAGATAATTATCGCTCTCTTAATCTTCGATAATAATTAAAGCTTATAAGAGATAGTAGATTTAAGATTATATTCGATAATATTAATTTTATCGACGCGCTTAATACGTTATCTTTTTTTTTATCTAATAAATATAGCGAGACGAAGTCTTAAATTAGATTAACTAAGATTTAAATTCTTTATCTATACTCTTAAAATTTAATTTATATTTTATTAATTTTAATTTTATTAAAGATTTTAAGTAGAAGTAAATAGATAATACTTATATATATAATAATATAGTTAGAATTAATTTAAATAATAAAAGTAGTTATAGCGAAGATTAATTAATTAAATTTACTCTTATATTAACTCTAGATATAATAAATTCTTTATTTAGCTAAAGTTTTATAATATTATATTAAGATTTTAAATCTAATAATAATTATAATAATAATCGCGTAAATTTTTAAATAGCTAACTTTTTTATTATTAATAATAGTTAGTATCTAATTAATAGTATTAAATATATTTTAAATTAATAGCTCTCTTTATATTTAAACGATAAACTTATATCGATTACTTATTCTATCTTTAAGTTTTTTATTTTATTTATTAAAATATATTAGTCTTCTACTTTATTATCTTTTAACTCTTTTTTAAATATATTTTTAATATTAATTATAGAGTAAAGTAGTTAGAATTTAAGCTTTATTATATTAAAGAAAGAGCTAATATATTTATAATTAGCTTTTTCTTTTTTAAGATTTACTTTTTTAATCTCGAAAATAGATTAATCTTTTATTTATATATCTATTAACTCTTCTTTTAATATATTTTTAATATTAAATATAGATTAATATAATTAGAATTAAGATTTTTTTATTATAAAGTAAGAGCTAGTAAATTTATAATTAATTCTTTCTTCTTTGAAATTCTAATAAAGTTTACTCTTAAAGTACTTAATCTTAATCTTTTCGAGAATAAAGATATTTATTATATTTAAAAAACGAAGAAAAGTAAATAAGACGTCTACTTAGTTTAGCGCGAATTAATAAACTTTAAAGAGTATTAATAATAATCTTAACGCTTTATTAGTCGATTTCGATAAGAATAAGAATAAGAAGAATAAGAAGAATAAAAATGAGAATAAGAATAAGAACTTATTACTTAATAATTCTTTAGATAGAGACTATTTAATTAAGTCTAAGTCTGTATTATTCGATAAGTAATATTATATCGAAGCCGCGAAGAAGATTATTAAATAATTAACAACTTTTTAAGAATATAGAGATTTTATCTATTATCGCAATTAAGTTTAATATATAAAGAAGTATAAAGGTAAATATATCGGTCTTAAAGTTATTTAGAAGTATTCGCTTAATAAAATAAATATATTTAAATAACTTAATCTTCTTTAAAATTATAAGATTTTATTATTAAAAGCTCTTATTATAAAGTAATTATAAGAGATAATTATTAATATATTCTCTATATTATCTATATCTTTTAAGATTTATCTTTATATTAATAAGTTTATATCTAATTTAATTTAAATTAGCTTTAATTATAATAGCTTTTTAGACTTTATAAGCTCTTTTATCTTTATTTAAAATAAAATTAACTTTAATTTTTATTTATTAGCTATTTATAATATTAAGAGCGATCTCTATATAAGAAATTAGCATTTTATCGAAACTATAAATTAAAATAAACTTTTATTCTCTTTCGATATTTATAATATTATTTATTATTATTT